>NC_090024.1:125028916-125366416 GCF_037176765.1 Anolis sagrei | reverse complement strand
AGTCGTTCCTATGAGCTAAAAGGGGCTTACTGACAGAAATCCATATTTTAGATGTTGACTGGGGTCCCATTCACATAGCTGAATAAAATCCCACATCTGAGATATATGGCAATGTGGACTCAGGGCCCTTCCACACATCCCTATATCTAGACTATCAATGCAGAAAACCTCACATTATCTGAGAGTGGGCTCAGATAACCCAATTCAAAGCCGATATTGTGGGATTTTCTGCCTTTATATTCTGAGATATAGGGCTGTGTGGAAAGGCCCTCAGATAACACAGTTCAAACCAGATATCTTGGGTTATTCTGCCTTGATATTCTGGGTTATATGGCTGTGTGGAAGGGCCCTAAGGTTCCTTGATGACTGGAAAAGCTCTAAATGTTTCACATCAACTTATTTTATTTATAATTTTCCTAACTTTTAAAAATATTAAACCATACCAGCCCATGTTACATTTCAATTTTTATGGTTGTAGATGGACCAGATGTCCTCTTCATATCTTGCTCCCATTGGAATTGATGGAGGAAATGGACCAAGTGCCATCCTCAGTTTCTGGGATGAAAGGTGAGGCGGGGAGACTAAAACATGTTCCAGGAAATAAATTCTAAGGAGAAGTTGGGCCCTTCCACACAGCCCTATATCCCAGAATATCAAGGCAGAAAATCCCACATTATCTGAGTGTGGATTCAGATAACCTAGTTCAAAGCAGATATTGTGAGATTTTCTGCCTTGATATTCTGGGATATAGAGCTGCGTGGAAGGGCCCCTAGGCAAGCATTAAAAGACACAGACCTCAAAAGAATACCTCTTAGGGATACAGACAGACTTCCACACAGCCATATAACCCCAAATCTACTGAGATGTCCCTTCAAGTCCTTATTGTGAAAGCAGTAGGAACTGGACACAAATAATGGCATAACCATACCACTGTGTATGTCTTCATCACAATGAACTTTGCAGGGATATGCCATTATAAAGGGACTGGGTAGAATTTAAAAAACAAAACCCAAACAAACTCAAAACTGTTCTTGATTGGTTAGACATCCATATTGTGTGTCTGTGTCCCCTTGTGTGTGAAAGAGAGAGTGGGAATGGTGAATGGAGAAAATTAACTTTCAAATGCCTGGTTTGTCATGTATTTCCTGTAGAATTTGCTTTTGAAGAAAATAAAAACATTTAAAGAAAATTGCTCTTTTGGAGAGAGGAAGAGGTTTGGCTTATTTTATTAAATTGTGCCAATTGATTTACTTGGGATATAACTCTGGAAATCCAATGTTTTGCTTTGTTTTGTTTTTATCAACAGTTATATCTATTCCTGGTGTGTTGTTTCTGAAACTATCTATCAAACATAGTCTACATGAGTCGCCTGCGGGCTGATATGGGCGGGATATAAGTGATGTAAATAAATAAGATGTAAATACATAGTCCAAAAGGCAGCCAGTTTACACATCTCTTGTTTTGTGCAAGCGCTTTGGAAGTTTATAAAATCTCTCTAGTTCATCATTGCTTTATAGTTCCAGCTCCCTGGGTAGGCACCACAGTTCTTTCAAAGGCTAATGTTACATTCCCAGAAATAGGTCAGTATATGTGGATACCTCCTGTTCCATGCCTTAAATGCACATTGTAGCTTTGTATTTGCTTTACATACTATTTGATAAAGAATGCTTTTGGTTAAATAAGGGTTGTTCATTGTTTATGTCGGTTATTTGGATGGCTTTGCCTCCTTCTTTGACTCTGGACATTTGCAAATGAGATCTCTGTCTGCACCAGGTCCCTCTGTCTCAAACTCTAGTGACATCAGCATTTCTGTTTGATCCTTCCTGGGCAAGTTCAGCTGAAGGAACACTTGCTGACCTCCCATCTGTAGGTGTTTTCCCCCTTGGAGTCCATCCCTTGCATATCCACTTGGAGCCTTTTCCAGACATTACTTTTCAACTGTGCTTGGACATGGCAAAGCCATGGCAGCTTGTCCCAGAGTCATTCCAGAAGCTCTTGCCATACAACATTTTCACTTAATTGCATTTCCAGTTTGCAACCCCCACCCCCCTAAAAGCAGCTAAGGCCAAATATACTTGTAGTGTATGTAATGTATGGCATCAAATTGTGCCGTTATGTGCACCACTCTGAGTGCCCTTCAGAGTTGAGAAGGGCAAAATATAAATATGGCAAATAAATAAATCTATATAAATAAAAATGTAATGTTTGTTTGTGGGATTATCATAACTCAAAAACCATTGGATGAATTGACACCAAATTTGGACACAAGACACCTATCAGGACTATGAGTGACCATCACTCATAAAAACACTGAAAAACACAGTGGAAGGGACTTAAAAAGAAAAAAAAGCATTACAACATATGCGCAAAAGCATATATATATATATATATATATATATATATATATATATATGAAAACACACATATATACACATATAAACAAATATATATATATATATACACACACAAAGCAAATATACACAGACTAGGCCACAGCAACATATGGCAGGGGATGGTTAGTCTTATATAAATAAAATGTAATGTTCGTTTGTGGGATTAACATAACTCAAAAACCACTGAGTGAATTGACACCAAATTTGGACGCAATACACCTATCAGACCAACAAGTGACCATCACTCATAAAAACAATGGAAAACACAGTAGAAGTGACGTAAAAAGCCAAAAAACAAAAAAACAACATTACAACGCATGCATAAAACCACACACACACACACATACACAAACACACATGTATACACATATACACACAGAAAACACATATACACAGACTGGGCCACAGCAACACGTGGCAGGGGACGGCTAGTAAATAAATAAATACCTATCCTTGCTTCTGTCAGTGGGAAATGACTTATCCTATTCATCTATAACATTAATGTGGAGATATATTAATCATCCCTTTGCTGCAGTCTCTTGGATACAGAAAATAATTTCAAAATGTATAGAAATACGAGTAAGTCATGTTTTTAGTCTCTTTTCTCCCATGGAGTTCCAAAAGATAAAGGAAATAATTGAACTCTTTTGCCTTCAAAAGCGAGATGCTTTGCTATATTCTTAAGCAATTGGTTGCTTATCCAAGTGCTGGAGTTTCAGGTAACAGCTATCCTACAGTTTCTCTGCCTTGTCAGAAGAAAAGGTTGTTTTGAAACCAAATATCCTTTCCAATTTCTCTTCATTGTGTTTCACTCATAAAATGGCACAGGATATATTTTGTCTTAATATGCTACATTGTCTGGGACAAAAAAAGCCCAATGGCAAAATATAATGTATTTGTTGGGATAATTTTTGTCCCATGTCATGTCCATTAAAAATATCTCATAATGGGTGGTTGAAGCTTAGTCTCCTTGCAATTACTCAGGTGATAATATTATAAAAATTCTCTTAGAGTCTGCTACAAAATGTAGCACTGGAGGACGGAAATATTTCATTTGACTGAATGAGAGATGAATAAACAGCAGACTTTTCTTTATGAGTAGATTGTCTTTTCTTTCTTAGTGTATTGCAGGGACAGTTTCTAAGCCTTCAAGAATTAGAAGACCAGTCCTAGTGAAAAGTACTGTTGAATCTTAAATGAGGTGCTGAAAATCATGTTAGGTGGCATGTCAGGATAGTATAGCAAGGAGTGCCAATTTTGACAGAGTTTCCCGTGGGTTCATTAGTGTTTGATATCTGTGTACGTCATTTCCATTAGCATTGCTTTAGGATTTTAATCTGGGAGCAGAGGGATAATGCCACTAGCATCTAATAATGTTACCATCCTGCTCCGCGATGGCTTACAAATAGCAATCTGTTTATTTGTTTGGTACATTTCTGTATTGCCCAATGACAGGACCATAACATTTAACCATGGAGCACAAGAGAGAAACAATGAAAAGGGAAAGTAAGCTCATGATGTGCACTTGATCATTCCCTTTGGATGTGGTAGGACTAACAAACAAGTTCAGGGGTTTATGAATTGAGAGAGCTATTGACAACACCTGGTCTAAATAGAGAGGCAGCTTTTTTCTGCTGTTTTTAGATAAATTGCATTTTTGTCCAAACTGTATATCTCTCTGTGAAATATCTCCCACAATTTGTATAGTCTCAACACGTTGCTTCTTTGTTTGTCATTATTATTAACCCAGCATTTTCTAGATATTATAAAAGATTTTGGGGTTGCTGTCTGTCTTTAATTCCACAGTGCTTATAAGTACGTCTGTGGGGTTAAACCATTGAGCTGCTGAACTTACTGATTAGAAGGTTGGCGGTTCGAATCTGCGGGACAGGGTGAACTCCCACTGTTAGCCCTAGCTCCTACCAACCTAGCAGTTAGAAAACATGCAAATGTGAGTAGATCAATAGGTACTGCCTCAATGGGAAGGTAAAGGGCACTTCATGCAGTCATGCCAGCCACATAATCAGGAGGTGTCTATGGACAACGCAGGTTCTTCAGTTTAGAAATAGAGATGAGCACCACCCCGAAAGCCAGAGATGAAGGGGAAGTCTTTGCCTTTATCTGTGTGTCTGTGTTTCATTGTTCTGAAGCACTGAATGTTTGCCTCGTGTCTCTGTATATACTGGAATCTGCCCTGAGTCCCCTCAGGGAGATAGAGCAGAATATAAATAAAGTGTTATTATTATTATTATATTTCTAAGGTGTAGTTAGCCATGTTAGTGTGATGGAGCAAAAACAACAAAAGGTGTTTTAATACCTTAAAGCAGGGGTCCTCAAATTTAATTATTGCATTGTTTTAAAGTGTTTTTTTGCACTACAAATAAGATATGTGCACTGTGCATAGGAATTTGTTCATTTTTTTTTCAAATTATAATCTGGCCCTCCAACAGTTTGAGGGACTGTGACCTGGCCTTCTGTTTAAAAAGTTTGAGGACCCCTGCCTTAAAGCCACTCTGAGTCCCCTTCGGGATTATATAAATACAGTCAATAAATAAATCAAAATGTCATAGTGAGCAATGTTGAAGAGTGTACTTGACTCCCCTTGTGACATGTGGCCAGGATGTGGATGACTAAAAGAAGGTTTACGTGTCTAAACAGGGTACAGAAACTGACCTGAAATCTGGCTCTGGAATCATTTGCAGATGCAACCTACATGCTCTCACATGAACAGCAATGTCTACTGGACTCACTCCCCTTCCTTACTGCTAAAATAAATAAAATAAATGATTTTCTTCTGTTATCCTCTTCTCTCCTCCTGAGGACTTTTTCTAACTAGCCTTCTTATTGAAATTAAATCCATAAATCAGTAGCCTTCCCCCCTTATGTGGACTTTTTCTTTCTGTGGTTTTAATCACCCATGTTCAACCATGGTCCCCAAAAATAAATGGAAAATTCCAGAGATAAACTATCCATAATTTTTTAATCATATGTCATTCTGAGTACTCCCATAAAATCTCGTTATTATTTATTTATTTATTTACTTTGCTTATATACCGCTGTATCTCAAGCCCGAAGGCGACTCACAGCGGTTCACAAACAGTAAAAACAGTAGAAACAGCAGTGGTTCCATACAACATAGAACAATTGACTTAACACATTATCCATAAATTACCAATAAGCAATTACAATGCACAATTATTACAAAAAACAACCGTACCTAATCTTCTCATCATCCAAGCGTAGTCCAGGTTCGTCGTCCATTGTTCCATTCCTCTGTTCCATTACCAGATTGCACTAAATTACTCAAACGCCTGCACAAACATCCAGGTCTTCACCTTTTTGCGGAATACCATTAGAGATGGTGCTAGTCTAATGTCCGTAGGAAGGGCGTTCCACAGCCGAGGAGCCACCACCGAGAAGGCCCTATCTCTTGTCCCCGCCAGCCGAGCTTGAGAAGCAGGCGGGATCGAGAGCAGGGTCTCCCCGGAAGATCTCAAAGTCCTGGTGGGTTCATAGGCCGAGATGCGGTCAGATAGGTTATTCCATCCAGGATGCTAATCATTCCTTTTTCCAGCAAATTCATATTGTTTTTACCTATTAGTCAGATCACAGATGTGTATGTATGTATAAGGAAAACTACACACACACACACACACACACACACATTTGGTACTACCTGTGGTTTTAGGCATCCACTGGGGTGCTTTGAACATACTCCCTGCGGATAAGGCAGGGGAAGCTACTGTACAGTCATCATCATCATCACCGCCACAAGTGTTTACCATTCCAGTATTCAAACCAAAGCCCTATGTAGACCTTGAAAAATGGAGCATTAAGATGCTCTTGTCAAGTATTCAGTAAGCAGGTTGTCGAATGTAATGCAGGAAGGGTTGTGCTGCAAATCTCTTAAGATTTGATGTGATCCACACTCCACTCTCTTTATAGAGACAGAAGCAGAGCAGTTAATATGTGGCTGATCAGCAGGTTGTGCCATCCTTTGCGGTGCTCTGCATGTCTCTTCAAAGGCAAATGCAATGTCATGTGGAAGCGGGAAGGAGGCTGCCTGGTGAATTATGGCATCATTATTATGCAAATAAACAATCCTTCTTTGGGGATCGATAGGAATTTTGTGCATGATCATTATAAGATGAAGGTGACTGTGTAGGGAGGAAATACATGTGAAATATACTATGGAAGTCTGTGGCTTTTTCTTTAAAGAAGTTACAAGATAATCTGGCTCTTCTTTAGAGAAAGCGTTGTGTGATAGGTGCAGTCCAGATCTGTAGTCACAAGGAGGGCATGAAGCCTTCAATTGATTTTCAACTCAATTTAAATGTGCATCTCTTTTTCTTCTTGCAGAAACATAAACAGAAGACTTGAAATTTAATATTATACATACAAAGAGTGTTCCACCATCCTGACCAAGAAATATTGGGTTCTTAAAATTTATAACAACCCCTCTCTAAAACTAAAACAAAGCCATTTAAATACATTCAATTGTTCTTTCTTTGGCCGGCCTGCTCTTAAATCCATAGACTGCCTGGCGACATATGAAATAAACAACAAATATACCACTGCACTATTCAGTCTATTACTGTATATACTCAAGTATAAGCCGACCCAAATATAAGCTGAGTTACCTAATTTTACCACAAAAAAAATGGAAAATGGATTGATTTGAGTATAAGTCAAGGGTGGGAAATGCAGCAACTACTGGTAAATTTCAAAATAAAAATAGATACCAATACAACTACGTTAATTGAGGCATCAGTAGGTTAAATTATTTTGAATATTTACTGTAATTTAAGATAAAACTGCCCAACTTTGATTAAACCATTATTCTGACCTTCTTCAATGTAAATGCGCTTAGGTATCCTTCCAAATATAATAAATAGAGTAAAATAATAAGTGTAATAAAATAATAATATTCGAGTAAAATAATGGAAATGTAATAATAACAATAATATTATTTATTTATTTCTTTATTTATTGGCAACATTTATATGCCACCCTTCTCTTTCCAAAGGGGACTCAAAGTGGCTTACAATATATATATATATATATATATATATATATATATATATATATATATATATATATTAGGGCTGTCCAACCACGGAAAAATTTGTTTCTAAACTCGATTCGTTTTTAGGGGTTTTTTGTGTTTCGTTATTTAAAAGAATTCTGAATTTTTTCTTTTAAAAAGTTCGATATTTACGAAATTTCGGAAATTACGAAACAATTTCGAAACAATAACGAACCGATTCGTTAATGGCGGACGCGATCACGCAATACACTAAAAAACCCTCCAAATGGGACAGGGGGAACTTCTGAAGCTTCCCTCTCCCTCTGTTGTTGACTGTTGGTGTGATTTTTTTTTATCACTGATAAAACAAACAACGACTATAAAACTTACACCAGACATACGGAAATAATAACGAAATAATAACGAAACAATTACGAAACAATTACGAAACAATTACGAAATGAATTGGAAAAATTCGTTTCGTTTTTTAGTTGCTCCTGAATGGTTCAATATCACTTCGTTATCAAAAAAATAACGAATTAATAACGAATTACGAAATTAACGAACGAAACCGCCCAGCCCATATATATATATATATATATATATATATATATATTAGCATAGTACAATATCAGTATACTACTATATTGTACTATACCATTATATTGTAATATTATTAGTAATATTAAATGTAATATAAAATATATAATTATGATACTGTATTATTATATTGTATTACATTATATTATAAATATTATATGTATATACAATATATTATATTATTAGTATATACCTATAGGAGACAAGATGGAACTGCCTTCTGACCCTTCCCTCTTCTGACCCTTCCCTCTCTCTTCACTCTGGCACAAGTACAGTAAAATAATAAATGTAATAATAATAATATTAGAGTAAAATAATAAAGGTAATAATAATAACAGAGTAAAATAATAAATAACCCTGACTCGAGTATAAGCCAAGGGGGATTTTTTCAGCCTAAAAAAGGGCTGAAAAACTAGCTTATACTCAAGTATATATAGTATATTGCTGGTCAGTCAAAAATATATGTTTATGACAATGGCTGGAGGGAGCAATTCTGAAATTCTTCCTCAAACAGGAATTGCCTTATCAGCTGTAGATACAGCTAGCTCAGCATTGTGCTTCCCATAGTAGACTACAACTTCCAGAATCCCCTAGATAGCGTGGCCATTCATTTGGGACACCTGTAGTTTACCAAAGTAGCATCTCCAAGTTCTGCCCCTTTCCTTTATTTTTTTATTCCCAATGTGAAATAGTACGCTTGGGAAGTGGAGGTTCTGTTCAGCTGTCGTGAATGATAGCTGCTGACAGTGCTCTGCTCCTGTTTCCCTGGACCAATTTATGGACTTCTTCGAGGCAGCTGTGAGAGACGTGAATGTCTGCTCTGCCTCCTTCTTACACTTGCTATTAATTTTTCCAAGGTGTCAAAGTTATGCTTTATTCCTGTTTCTTAAGGCTTTATTCAAAACTTCAAGAAATAATATTAATGAATGCAAAGTAAAGTAAGTGAAGGCAATTGGTGTTGAAGAATATCTGAACTTTATAACACAAGAGAGGAAAATCGCAATCAATCTGATTTAAACCCTACAGTTCTTTAATTGCTTCCATCCTTTGATCTCCCAGGCAGAGGTGACATTTTTAGGGCTGAAATATGAACCTCTCCATAATGGAAACACTGACAGAATCTTAACTAGAGTGGCATGGGGGAAAACTGTGATGACAAATGAAGGATATCTTGCACCTTACCCTGGCTTTGTCTCACATGCATATCTTACAACTTGAAGTCAGTTTGGAAATAGCATCAATGATGACTTGATGATTAAATGCTTTTTTGTATGCAAACTCAGTCAAAGCACCAGTGCAGTATGTCAAAGCTTTATCTATTAAAAGCTGTAATGGCAATAACAGCCAGATGAAAGCTGGTGGTTTAATAGAAATATATAATTGTTGAGTTGGAAGGAACCTCAAGGGTCATTTACACTGTATTAGTGAAGAAAATCCAAATATAAGCACTCCCAATGATAGCCACCCAGCCTCCTTTTAAAAAACAAACAAACCAACAACCCACCTTCTGAGGAAGTCTATCTTCTGTCAAACAGCCTTTTGAGAAAGTTGTTCCTCATGTTTATGGAGATCTTTTTTCTTCTCTCTTGATCTCACTGGTCCAGGTCCCACCATGTGGAGCAGCATTAGATGAATTTGTTCAATCTTGTATTCCACATCCCTACAAATAACTGAGGGATTATGTTCTATTATTTTATTCATTTTGATTATTACATCCCTATCCCAGAACCATTTGTGTCCCCTAGAACAGTGGCCCCCAACCCTTTATTGACCATGGACCACTTTGACCAGGGACCACTCTCCAACATTAGTACAAAAAGGGTTACAAACCAGTTTTTGGTTAACTTTAGATTCAGTTTGGTTATTTGGGGTGCTAATCCAGAAAATTGCATTGAATAGACCACATCAGCTCTAGTTTCTGATACAGAATATATGCCATCCAGCAGTCGCCATCTGCTTGTCCACAAAAAACCATATTTCATAATCTAGATCTGCAGACCTTATTTATGTCTCGTGGCCTATCAGTGGACCACGGCCCACAAATTGGGAACCACTGCCCAGCAATGAAATTGTTGCTAGATATTTAGGTGGCAAAAGTTGCCTCGGGCAGAGCAGTCACTAGATTCTGCTGGATGATTTGCATTCTTCTCTTATACTTCACACTTTAATAACACAACCATGCAATGCTACAGCTTCCCACCAAAATGGAACTGTAGAGGAGAGTCTACTGAACAAGCCAGTACCTGCCGCATACCAGTACTGCCATCTGTTGAGGAATTACAAAGGTGGAGGCATTACTTTTCATTCAACCCTTGTATAAGCAGAAATAATGTATACAAGACACACTGAATACAATTTCTGAGATGCACCACGACACAATTTCTATAGTGTACACAGATTGAAGGAAAAGATTGGGAGGAAAAATGCAAGGTATGGTTGCAAAATAATCATGGAAACATGATGATCAGAGGCGGCCCTAGGTAATTTTCAGCGGTAAGCAAACAGTACTTTGGCGCCCCCCCCCTCCCCAACCAATCATTGATATATATTTTATGTTCGCCATGGGAGTTCTGTGTGCCATATTTGGTTTAATTCCATCATTGGTGGAGTTCAGAATGCTCTTTGATTGTAGGTGAACTATACATCCCAGTAACTACAACTCGCATATGTCAAGGTCTATTTTCCCCCAAGAGCGCCTCAAGAGCGCCCCTGGTCAAAATCAACTATACTGCGAATGCTTACTTTGCATAATGGGTTGAGCTGCCCCTGATGATGATGTATCATGAGAACATCTACACTGACACTATAACGCAGGTTAGAACAGGTTTGGGAGGAACTGGTTTCACTGTCCAGTTGATTACATTGCCATTCCTGGAACTGGTTTGAGGGCAGAAAAGTGATTACATTGAACACCGAGACTGTCCTCAAACCACTGTGCTAGGTTTTTTCTCTATTTCCTGTAGAGATGTGCATCAGCATACTGGAGGCATATTGGTTGGGGAAAGTGACAATTAAGAGCAAAGTAATAAATTACCTCTCTCAGGGGTTCAATTAGCCCCTTGCTGCCCAGCCATGCTTTTGGGACATATTTGGGCAGCATCCCCCACTTTGTGGATTCTATAATGCACATCAGCAAGGACAGGTGTCTACATTGTGGAGTCAATTTCACCCTAGATCTGAGATACACCCAGATCTGCTCACGGCACATTTTATGGCTGAACTTGGACTTTCCTTTGACCTTTTTTAATGCGCTGTATTCCCTTAAAAGTGCACTGTAGCATACATTGAGGGATTGCATTTTTGACTGCTGTGTTTTCTAGTCATCTTGAAGCTGTGTTATAGTATCGGTGTAGTCCATGTGCTGGAAATGAAAATGGTTAAAGCATCAGGTTGTCAGAAGATGGACCACTGAAAAGCAAGGTATTGCTGTACTTTCTTTTAAGATATGTAACTCTCTGCTTGACAGGAATGGGCTACAAGCAGCATATTACTCTCCCTTTTGCTTAGTTTTTTGGGTTTCCTGTCAGCTTCCAGACACAACTATTGGTGAGGATGACCTTGAAAGGCCTGCTTGGTCTGTGTCTTCTCCGAGACACCATTTCTCAGTTCCACATACCCCTTGGGAGGTTTCCTTGGATATGAAAGAGACACATAGATCCATGATGCCACTGTATGGCACAGAGAACTGAAAGGTGACAGGTCAAAACTCGGAAGTAGCATTGCTTTTGGGGTAACTAAGGGGTAATGGTGTTACTTTTAAAAATAATGTATGCTAGTAGTGTTCCCCTCCCCCCCCAGGGATATATTGGTCTAAATCCTATTTTTAGTCCCAACAGGAGTAAACCCATTGAATTAATGTGCATTTCCTATATTTTGATTCCCCATTCAACAGTTGATTGAATGAATCACCAATAGAATTTATTTCAAAACTAGCTGTACCCGCCACACATTGCTGTGGCCAACCTTTCTTCCCTCTTTCTCTTCTTTCTTTCTTTCCTTCCTTCCTTCCTTCCCTCCCTCTTTCTTTCCTTCCCTCTTTTTCTTTCACTTCTTCTTCCTTCCTTCTCTACCTGTTTCTTTTCTCACTTCCTTTGCTCTTTGGTTCCATCCTTCCTTGTCTCTTTTCTTCCTTCCCTTCCTCTTTCTGTCTTTTGTTCCTTCCCTCCTTCCTTCCCTCTTTCACTTTTTATTTCCTTCTCTCCTTCCTTCCATCTCTACCTTCCTTTCCTTCCTTCCTTCCTTCCTTCCTTCCTTCCTTATTTATTTATTTATTTCCATTACTTCTACCCCGCCCTTCTCACCCCCGAGGGGGGACTCAGGGCGGCTTACAAACGAAGGCACAAGTCGATACCTAAATCAATAAACAAACAATACATAAAAGCAATTTAAACGATTAACAAGTTAAAAACATTAATACATAGTAAAATAGCAAAACAATCTCATGCTCAGTGTTCAGAGTCCGTTTATCCATTCCATTCCGTTCGCCCTTGTTTATCGTCAGATCTTTCCTAAGCTGCCAGAATATCCAAAAGCTTGGTCCCATATCCAGGTCTTCAATTTTTTTCTGAACGCCAAAAGGGAAGTCGCTGTTCTAATCTCCCCGGGGAGTGAGTTCCACAGGTGAGGGGCCACCACTGAGAAGGCCCTGCTCCTTGTCCCCACCAACCTCACTTGTGATAGTGGCGGGGTCAAGAGCAGGGCCTCCCCAGATGATCTTAAATTTCGAGATGGGATGTAGAGGGAGATCCGTTCGAACAAATACACTGGGCCGAAACCATATAGGGTTTTGTAGGTCAAAACCAGCACTTTGAATTGTGCTTCCTTCCTTCCCTCCCTCTTTCTTTCCCTCCCTCTTTCTTTCCCTCCTTCTCTCTCTCCCCTTCCTTCCTTCCTTCCGTCCGTCCGTCCGTCCGTCCCCCTTTCTGTATATGTGTTTTGTGTATGCATGTATATGTATATATATTTGTGTATATGTGTATATATGTGTGTGTGTGTTTGTGTACATATGTGGTTTTGCGCATGCGTTGTAATGTATTTTTTGTTTTTTGGCTTTTTAAGTCTCTTCTGCTGTATTTTCCAGTGGTTTTATGAGTTATGGTCACTCATTGGCTGATAGGTGTTTTGTGTCCAAATTTCATGTCAATTCGTCCAGTGGTTTTTGAGTTATGTTAATCCCCACAAACGAACATTGCATTTTTATTTATATAGATGTTACTTGGGGTCATTTGGGGATCTTTGTAAGTCTTTGTGTCATTTTAAGTGATTAAGGAAAACATTAGTTGTTCATTATTAATGAATTTATGTTACTTGGTACTAATTAGTAACAATTAGTAATGTTTTTTTTAAAAAAAACAACAACAATCCAGCACCAACATTTTAGCTTTTGCACCAGTATTTCCAGGCAATGACACAGAACCATGGCTTCTAATATATTTGCATCTACACCTTATAACAGTTTGCCTAGGGAAGCATCTTTGGTGGTATTCTGGTGATTAAATGATCTTTTTCATAAAAAGCCTTTAGCAATGTGTGACTGTCTGTTCCTTTTCTTTCCCTGTGGGTGTTTCGGTAAATGCAGTTCCAGTAAAAAGGCATGCTCCTGCACCTTTGCAGTGGTTCACTTATGTAAAAGATGTGGTTGTGTTTTCAAACACATTTTAAAGTGCTGTTTTTGGCTCAAAATTGTGTTGCTGCTGTGATTTACTGATGATTGATTCGTACTGTACGGTGCTTCAAGTGCCATGATGCAGAAAGAAAACGCAGAATATTTTTAAACACTTTCAGGAATAATAACATTGCCCTGCTATAGAAGGCTTTTGCAAAGATTCCTGTGGCATGTATGTGAAGAACTCTATAGGCTAAAAGCATCATTTAAATAAAGGGCAAACAACTTGTGGTCTTCCAGGCATTCTTGGACTCTGGCTTTGTGCATTCTCACTGCTGTCTGTGTTGGATACAGCAATGGAAACCAGCAACAAGCAGAGGCTCTAAGATGTCAGCCCCTCATAAAAATGCTTCATTAAAATAATCACCTGTAATAAATAATGGAAAAATACCCCTCTAAAGTATCAATTAAACCAAGCAGCCTTGATTTTCCAGCAGTCTTAACAGTTCTGATTTTAAATGTCATCGCTCATAATAACTCACTCATATCCTCAAAATGCTCTGTCGCTGTTAACTACTGTCAAGTCACTTTTTATTTACTGTTCAGTGCCTTAAAATGTCCACCTCTCTTCCTCTGAAAGGACAATTCTAATATTGACAATCTCATCCTTCTGTTTCTTAGTGAGAGTGGTAAAGATGTTTGATCCCTCCACACCCTCACTTCTCTCAGTAGGTCCCACAAAATCCCTTTTACAACACCATGAATGAGCATCACCCCGCCACCAACCACCTTGTTCAGGTCTTGCAAACATGCCTTCCTTCATTGTGTCTATCCAACTGTAATGCAGTCTTTCTCTTTTCCTCCTTTGCTAAGCATTGTTATCTTTTCATAATGTTCTGCTTCCTGTGATATCCACAATAATGTCAAGAAACCAACCAGGACCCATTACTCAAGAATAAGTTCCCTTTGTGTTGGTCCACTCTTGGGTTGTCTTTCAAGCCCTGCCCATTTGAGTGACATCACTATTTCCATGGAAACTAATGCATTTCAAGGAGGAAATCGCAGTTTTATTTTCTTTTAAAAAGGGGGACAAAAACCAGCAGCATAAACAAAATCTGCACTGTCGAGGATGCTATAAAGTTTTCATTGCCACTTATTGGGAAAAGCTGCATTATGCTCTGACATCTCAGGAACCTATGCTATGCAGTCTCAACTAACTCAAGGCAATAAAAAATTTATAGGATCTCAGCAAGCCACATTAATTATGGCGTGTGCACTATATTTCCCATAGAAATAAATGAGCAGCCTGGTTAATAAGAATTCTAATGTAGGGTCCCGAGTAACCTGTCTCTTCAAGGCAGCCTTTTCATCTTTCAGACACAGACATTGACCAGGCAGGCTGTATGATGGGGTTTGTAGCCCAAAAACAGACCAGAATGCAGTATGTTTTTGACAGCGTATTCTACTGAGCTTTAACTTAATTCTAGAATTCGCATATGAAGTTAATAGATAAATTATCAATTACATTGTTAATTAGGCACAATAACAAAGAGGAAACAAATTTGACATTTCCCAGGTTTTTTCTCTCCCCTTCCCTTAACTCACCACTTAATTTGCTGGGATTTGGGCTTCAGGAATGTTGCAGAATGTTTAGATCACAACATCCAAACTGATTATTTTCATATTATATTACAGTATGATATCTAATTCCATAATTAAATGATTTTAAACCAACAAGTAGTAAAGGCAGTGTAGACGTGGGTGGCCTTTTTGCCATCTAGATAGTATTCTTGTGTTTTACACTGAACACTCATCAACGTGAGCTAAATTGTAAGGCTCTTCATCATCAGGATTTTGAAGGGATCCATATGGGAATCAGTAAGGGGTGAGTAAGGAGATGAGGTCATAAGGGTGGGAGAAAGGGAAAGCAGTGGAAAAAAGCAAAGTAATTATTTCCTATTCTCTCAAGTTTTAAAAAGCTGGGAAGTGAATGGGATAAAATATTCATGGATGGTATTTTGCAGCTACATCTTGGTGATGATTTTTAGTATCGGCACTAAACTTAAATTTAAATTGCAATTTAATATAAAGTTAATAGTTCCCCTTCTTCTAACTTAAATGCAATTGAATTAGATTTTGTAGCTTATTAATGATTAACTAAATGCATTACTTCCCTCCTATCCTTTCTATCTCTAGCTCATTTAGACTACTAAATTAGGGAAGGGTGGGGCAGATTAAAGAACCGGGGATGAAAAAAGATGTAGGTGTCTCATTTTCCACTCCAGTGACTGATTAAATTATATAGGGAAAATTCCCTGAATTGCCATCTCCATACTTAATGTACTACATCTCGGTCATTTATTCATATTTTAATTTCCATTCATTCAATGGCCATGCTTTTAGAGTCCATCCTATTGTCACATTTCAGGTGTTGCTTATTTATTTCACTAGTTCCTGGTACAATCAGCAGGGACATTTTAGCAGCTAGTACCCAAAGCTGGCCACAATTCCACATATGGGCACATTTGTGTTGTTTGTAGTCCAGAAGCTTTATGCTCAAACAAAAAAGAACAATGAATGCTAAGAACCCAGAGGGGTTTTGTACACAGTTGTTGACACACCTGGACAGAAAAAAGAACATGCTTTAAAAATATATAACCTGCGGGAGAATGTATCTCTCATCTACAACCTGGCTTTAGTTTAGATGCCTTGTCAGCATTTGCTCTATTGGGCATTGCCTTGTAGTAACCAAGCCACATGCTGTAGTATTGTCTTGGACCTGCACTCAAGACCCTTCCACTGAAACAGAGTTAAGCACCATTCCCTGGAGTTGTTTGCACTGAGATTTGTTTTCTCCCATTGTCCCTTCTGAGGAAATGGGAATTTTGGCTCCTCTCACACACAGCATCATCATTTTGTTGATAAGCGGGCAACAGGGATTAACATCACATGGAGAAATTGGCCATTTTGCCCTTCTCTATAAGAGGAATTTAAAAATAAGTCAATTGTCAACCGTCTTAGGAATCATTGAAAAAACCAACACTTTATAAATGGCAAAATACCTCAACCTCACAATTGAAGCTTGATTGTATGAAGGCCACTGTGGGTTGCCATTTCTTAAATGTGTAGAAATACTAATGTTATTGTGTGTCATAAAGTCATCAGAGTAAGATCATACCCAGTTTGATGGCCAACACAAGAAATGGCTAGACACAGAAATTGGGGTATTTTATTACCCTATTTATTATATATTCTAGAGCAGGGGTCCTCAAACTTTTTAAACAGAGGGTCAGGTCACAGTCCCTCAAACTGTTGGGGGACCGGATTATAATTTGAAAAAAAAAATGAATGAATTCCTATGCACACTGCACATATCTTATTTGTAGTGCAAAAACACTTAAAAATACAGTAATTAAAAATGAAGAACCATTTTAACAAATACAAGCTTTTGGCTGATGAGATATGATTGTTGTTGTTGTTGTTGTTGTTGTGTGCTTTCAAGTCATTTCAGACTTAGTTTGACCCTGAGTGATGGCCAGGTAAATGACCTTGGAGGGCCATATCCGGCCCCCTGGCCTTAGTTTGAGGACTCCTATTCTAGAGGGATATTTAAACTGGGGAAAATTGGCATAGCTGGGGTAGAAGGTTTCTTACTCAACCCCGTCTGTAACTTTCCTTTGGTGAAGACACTTGATCACCGAGGTGAAATCTAACTTGGGTTGTTCCGTCAGTCGACCTGCATCTTGAATACTTGCCCAAGTTTACCCCCTCCCTGGGTCCCACAACAAAAGGTTGGAGTTTTAACCCTCAAGGAAAACATCAAAGCAATCTGTTTTCCCTGCCTCCCAAGTCCAGCAACCTAAAAAGTCAGTTCTAAGTGTCCTCATTTTACCCAAAAGAGGTGCCATGGCTTTGCCGTTGATAGGAATTTAATTGTCTCAACACACTATTTAGATACTGTGATAAAATCACTGGAATTTTTTCATGAAATATAGTTATTGCCCTTTTCCATTGTTTAGAGTGTTTTCTCATTCTAACAAATTCTCTAGTCTCAGTGGGAAATTTGGTTGAACAAACATTAGAAAAAATGATTTAAATAAGAGAATGCTGCTTCATGTTGCCGAAATGAAGTGCATAAGTACTGCCATCCAGCAGAGTTAGTTCCTTGTATCTCTGAAAGACAATGACTTAGGGTTAAAAGAGTCGGTCCATTAGCTGGCAACATAATCACATCTGTGGCTGCTGAAAGCAAGCTCGGTTACTCATAACTCTGAGTATGTGAGAGAAAGGGAGGGGAGCACAAAGGGGGGAGAGATGGTTCAAACATTCATTTGTTGGTGAATAGAAGCAGATAATGGGGTTATGTTGGTTAAAAAGAGAGAAATGGTAACAGAAATAAATGATTACAGGTTTCAAAATTTCTCATTGGAGCTGATACAGCAATTTTATCTATTTTATTTATTTATTATTCAAACTTATATGCCGCCACTCCCCTAGGGCTCAGAGCGGCTTACAAGAACAGACTAAAATCTAAAACTATTGCTACTGAGACAATTGCTACTTTTGTAAGGTTCGAAATTATAGCTAATTATTCAACCTTTCAGATATCGCTGGATTCTAACTCCCATTGGTCAAGAATATGGAGAGTTGTAATGAAACAATGTTAAGGAAGGCACATTTTCCAACTCCTGAGTGTTGTAGTTCACCCATGATTTTGTCTGGTATTCATGTTAATGTGGACATAGGTCTTGGGGATTCTGGGCCTGCAATGAGATTTTAAGTTCTGTAAATGAGCAGTCTGTGCTTCCAACAGTCAGTGACTGTCATATTCCACACGGTGCAGAGGAGCTGTTTCTAGGGAAAAGATTTCAGAGGTTGAAATCCCAGGTGAAGAAAATAATGAGTTGCCAGATAATGAGCTGGTAGATAGGAGACTTAGTTTTCACAAACGTTGGTGTGCTCAGCAGAACCGCCAAAGGTAAAAGCACCTTTTACAGAAGAAACCCATAGCAGAAACTCATGAGAGGAGGCATGGTTTAATGTCTTTATTAGAGAGATCAGGATTCTTTCCTGGCCAGTCTGGTCAACATTGGTAATTGAGACAATAGCTCGTCTCAAGTCCTAGTCAAGCTTCCTGAGGGAATTCTAGTTTTATGTTTTTGCTCCTGTTTCCAAGTTTGAAGGATTGTTCCTGGATTTTTGTATATGATTTTATGCTATAGAATGGCTAATCAAGACACATATGAAAAAGGCTTTGATTCAATTAGACTATTTTAGTTAAACTAACAATAAGATTTATTTACAGTGAATAGCACTTGTCATTTTAATACAGGATTGGGCAATTTTGGTCTACACAGGGCCAAATGGGTACACCAGGCTGCACTTGAGTCCAAAAACATGGAGATGGGAGCACCCCAAATATGTGATGTGCAAGCTATCTCATAGCCAACTGCTAAGTCCCTGTTGTAGATAAACAGTACAGAAATTTGGATGAATCCACTTCTTACCTCACTGCATTGGGACACTGAATCATTGATTTGTATTTTATGCTTCCTGTTCTTTAATCTTGAAGCCGAAATTCAGCTACTCACCCAAGGAGTGGGATGAAGATCTGGTGCCCAGTGCATCTCCTACTTTTAAACCTGGTCAACATGCAAACTGGGTTTGAAGGCAACAAGAACAGAAGTGTATTACTTTCAGGTCTAAAAGGATGTCTGATATAGAGTTTCCACTGAAAAGGAATTGGATATAAGCAAGCGATACAGTGCAAGTTATTTTATCTCCTTTGACAGACATTCAAAGTCTCTACACCCTCCTCTGATTGGCTAGAAAACAGTCAGGTTTGGATCTGGATTCTCATTGGCTGGGGAATCCCCATGATGTCGGAGGTGGATGGAGTCTGTCATGTGGTAGGAAAAATTAATAGCTGTCATTTGTCCATTTGAAGCTGGAGCCACTTGGAGAGTTCATCCAGGAAGAGGGGGCCAGAATGGCAAAATGGTTTCAGACAATGTGTAAAACTGTCCAAGATGAGATTAAAAGCTAAGTCTGGTTTACAAAAGAGTGAGTTCATTGAACTATAAATGTGAACATTTCAATGAAATGCATACAGATTTCATCAAGGTGCTGCTGGTGTCTAGCATTACCCAACAGCTGGATCCCCTCAGGAGATTGGGTTTATTATTTATTTATTTATTTACTACATTTATATCTCGCCCTTCTCACCCCAGCAGGAGGACTCAGAGTAGCTTACAAAAGGCAGCAATTTGATGCCGTACAAATAGATAAATACAATAAAAATAAACATATGCATTAAAACTCAAAAAACAACAGCAGCATTAAAACTGCACCCAGTGTGCTGATCACCACTGGGACCACCTTTACTGGCTTGTGCCAGAGTCTTTGCAGTTCGATCTTTAAATTCTCATATCATGTCAGCTTTCCCAGTTATTTCTCTTCAATCCTGCTGCCACCTGGGATTGCAACATCGACAATCCATACTTTGTTTTTTAACACAGTCGTGAGGTCGGGAGTATTGTGCTCCAAAATTCTGTCTGCCTGAATTCGGATGTCCCAGTGTGGTTTGACATGTTCATTCTCTGTAACTCTTTCCGGCTTGTGATCCCACAGTTCTTTGTCGCAGGCAGATGGTATTTGTGGCACAAGTTCCAATGAATCATCTGAGCAACGGTGTTATGCCTCTGCTTGTAGTCTGTCTGCACAATCTTTTTGCAGCAGCTGACGATGTGATCTATTGTTTCATCTGCTTCTTTGCAGAGTCTACATTTGGGATCTGTCGTAGACTTTTCAATTCTGGCTTTGATGGCATTGGTTCTAATGGCTTGTTCTTGGGCTGCCAGAATCAGGCCCTCCGTCTCTTTTTTCAAAGTTCCATTTGTGAGCCACAGCCATGTTTTTTCTTTGTCAATTGAATAACACAGTTCTAGACACTTGGGAAGTGTTCGATGTGTGATTCAATACAATAGCCAGCAGAGTGATCTTGTTTGCTGTGGACTTATCTTGCTGTGCTTCAAATACTACTACTACTACTACTAATAATAATAATAATAATTATTATTATTATTCTTACATCCCGCCACCATCTCCCCGAAGGGATTCAGGGTGGCTTACATGGGGACCAAGCCCAGTATAAAACAAAGGTTACTAAGTAACACAATTAAAAACATATACCAATAAAATGTAATTAAAACAATAAAACCAAACAGTAAAACATCTTAAACATCAATTGACATAAACAAACAGTAGCCAGGAAAAGTGGGCATGTTCAGATTTGAGAGGGCAGGGTAAGGGACTGTGCAAATGCAAACTATAGGGCTGGGGCTGGAAATAAAGTGCTGGAAAACCAAAACAATACAGTAGGTTGAGACAGGACGTTTTAACACACTCCAGTGATATCAGCCTGAATTCATATTGAAACAGACATACTGTTGCTGAAGCCATAATTATGGTTGAGATCACATTTTCCCAGTGGCAAATGACTGCAGTTTGTGCTGTTGAGCTGTTGAGGGAATGCAAATCTATATGGAAGGGATGAGAATTGAATAAGGGCTGCATATTTCACATGCTTTATCTATAGTGCCTGGACAGTCCCTGCACAATCCAAAGAAACTATTTCTAAAATGTGTTTGGAACACCGAAGGACTTCTCAGCCCTGTCATCTTCAGTCATTCTCAAGGACAATGAGGCACTTTGGAGTTTCAGAAACAAAGTATGCAGGATGTTCTGATATTAATGATGTGTAAAGTGCCTGATTAAGGCACTTTCCAAATCCCTAGTCAGTTCTGAGAATGTTTGGTCAGCCATTGCTCTCAGGCATATTAAACACATTTCATATTTTTTTTTATAATACTAGACAAGAGACAAAAAGAACAAAACACAGAAGATCTTCCTAAGAGTATCCCGACTAAAATCTATGGGTTAAAAAAACTTCATTAAAATTACTTATAATAATTATCAGCCTTTGGAATTATGTAAAAACAGCCTTACAAATATACTTAATCTTAATAAAACGTTTTTATTTTGGGTTCCCCCGTCTATGAAGTATTTTGTCTAAAAGGAGTCCTTCCTGTATTTTTCTTGTATTATATCTTACCGAAAAATGTAGTACTTTCTACAAAATATCTTTTTAAAATCCTCCTCAAAGTATCTATAAATGCTAAATATCATATTTTATTATTATTATTATTAATAATAATAATAATACATTTTATTTATATTCTGCCCTTCTCCCCTAGGGGACTCAGAGCAGATTACAGCATTTATAGCAGAGATAGGCAAACATTAAATGCCTTGCAATCTTGACTTTGACTTAGGCGATCCCTCGTTGGACGAGTAGGATAGTCTTCCAGGATCAGTATTCTTGTGGATCTGTAGGTGACTGTGGACCCCTATTCTTGATCTGCATCTTCTCGCACAGTGAGGGCATTGGTTTCCAGGTGGAAGGCGGTCTCGGTCAGGGTTGGCTTGACGCACCTAACTCTTGGCACGTTTCTCTCTTTCACCCTCCATTTGTGCCTCTTCAAATTCTGCAGCACTGCTGGTCACAGCTGACCTCCAGCTGGAGTGCTCAAGGGCCAGGGCTTCCCAGTTCTCAGTGTCTATGCCAGAGTTTTTAAGGTTGGCTTTGAGCCCATCTTTAAATCTCTTTTCCTGCCCACCAACATTCCGTTTTCCGTTCTTGAGTTCGGAGTAGAACAACTGCTTTGGGAGGCGGTGGTCGGGCATCCGGACAACGTGGCCGGTCCAGCGGAGTTGATGGCGGAGGACCATCGCTTCAATGCTGGTGGTCTTTGCTTCTTCCAGCATGCTGACGTTTGTCCACTTGTCTTCCCAAGAGATTTGCAGGATTTTCTGGAGGCAGCACTGATGGAATTGTTCCAGGAGTTGCATGTGACGTCTGTAGACAGTCCACGTTTCACAGGCATATAGCAGGGTTGGGAGGACAATAGCTTTATAAACAAGCACCTTGGTATCCCTATGGATGTCCCGGCCCTCAAACACTCTGCTTCCTTCGGAAAAATGCTGCACTCGCAGAGCTCAGACGGTGTTGTATTTCGGTGTCGATGTTGACTTTGGTGGAGAGGTGGCTGCAAAGGTAGCAGAAATGGTCAGCATTTTCTAATGTTACACCATTGAGCTCTATCTCTGGCATTGGAAAGGGATTGGCTGGTGTCTGCTGGAACAGCACTTTGGTTTTCTCGATGTTCAATGACAGGCCGAGCATCTCGTATGCTTCTGCGAAGGTGTTTAGAGTGGCTTGTAGATCTTCTTCTGAATGTGCACAGATGACATTATCATCAGCATACTGGAGTTCTATAACAGATGTTGTTGTAACCTTGGTTTTGGCTTTCAGTCTGCTGAGGTTAAACAGCTTGCCATCTTACCGATAGATGATTTCTACTTCGGTGGGAAGATTCCCATCAACAAGGTGAAGTATCATAGCAAAGAAGATGGAGAATAAAGTTGGGGCAATAATACATTCCTGTGTGACACCTGATTCCACCTTAAATGGGTCACTTTGGGAGCCATTGCTGTCCAAGAATGCTGAATCTTTGCCTTGCAATCACATACAATGAGACACACAAATACAGACATGGCAAAGGCTTCTCTTTTCATTTCCGCCTCCTGGAGGCAGTGCTCATATCTGTCTCTAGGTGAGGTGTTCGTTTTCATTCTCAAGCCGAGACACCTGTGTTGTCACCTCCTGGCAAGACTTTTCCCACCAAAGCAGTACCTATTTACCCACTCACATTTGCATGTTTTCAAACTGCTAGGTTGGCAGGAGCTAGGACTAACAGCAGGAACTCCCAACTTTCAGGTCAGCAGTTCCAACAGCGCAAGGGTTTAACCCATTGAGCACCTTTATTTTAAGGACAAATAAAATGACTGTAGTGTTCAAATGTGTGTAAATGGAGAAGGTAATTGTGTTGTTGTCCTCCAAAGTAGGATCGCTTCTCTAAATTTAGGTCCAACAGTCTCTGCAGGTGAGTGTGATTCACAGACCGAACTTGAAGACTTCCTTTTTTGGCTATAACTAAATCCCATAGTCAGTGGCCATGCTGGCTACGGGGTCCTGGGAGGTGTAATACAAAACCTCTGGTTGAGCCAAGTGTCCTCATATTTGATTATGTTTTCTGTGAACTTGGAATGTACTAGAAGATTGGATGAGGTAAGAAGGTGCATGAGGACAAACTAAGGAATTTCTAGCAAGTCAATTAAGCAGCCGTGCTGATCTAATTACATACGAGGCTGGATAATTGCCTGTCGCTGAAAGACAAATGTGGAGGAAACATATTTATTTTAATAAAATGCTGTAAGCACAGAGGTGAAGTGGAGACATTTGTTGCTTTAAAGCGCTAGACTCTAATCTGGTCACAGTACATAATTCCATTAACATTATTCCTGTGATAGTAAATAATTTAGTTAAAATAAATTAAATAAATGAAAGCAATTTGCTAGACATATCATGGCAATGGGAGAGCTGACTGGGCAGCATTCTCAGAAAAGACAATTCTATTTAACAAGACAAAGCGGGCATATAGATTTTTTTATTGACTCCTCTGTATATTTTAATCTTTTGCATGATTTTGAACACTTTTGGTAGGCTATTGTTTTCTTTAAAGTGGAGCAACCAAGTAGGATGGATTTAGCAAGCAGAAAATTAATAATGGTTGGGCTGGGCTCCCTGTCAGGCCTGAGTAATTGTTTTATATTTGGTAACTGGGAGCATCAGCAAAGAAAAAGTGGTGTTTCAATGATAGTAGGTAAAAGTAAAGGTTTCCCCTGATATTAAGTGTAGTGATGCCCAACTCTGGGAGGTGATGCTCATCTCCATTTTGAAGCCAAAGAGTCGGCATTGTCTGTAGACCTTTTCAAGATCATGTGCCAGCCGGCATGACTGCATGGAGTGCCTTTACCTTCCCACCAAGGCAGTACTTATTGATCTACTCACATTTGCATGTTTTACAACTGTTCGGTTGGCAGAAGCTGGGCCCAACAGCGGGAGCTCACCCCGCTCCCCAGATTTGAACCACCAAGCTTTCGGTCATCAAGTTCAGCATTTCAGTGGTTTAACCCACTGCACCACCAATGGTATCATAGATAAAAAGGACTGGAGGAAAGCCAGTGTGGTCTAGTGATCTGAATGTTGAAGATCAGGGTTCAAATTCCTGATCAGTCATGGAAAGCGATTGCTGACCTTGGACAAGTCAAACTCTCTCATCCTCAGACAAAGATAAAAGAAAACTCTCAGAACAAATCTTGAGATAGTGTCACCGTAAGTCAGAAACAAATTTAAGGCACACAACAACAGCTGGAGTGAGAAACTATCGTGGCCTTGGTCTTTATTGTCATGGAGGAGGCTGCTGAGAATAACATTAGAAAGAATCTCTGATCTTTTATGGGAGTTGCAGTTCAAAAATATGTGGGGGGTTAAAGTTAGCTATCCCTATTGTAAAGAGGCTCTGTATACAAAGGAAGGGCAACAACAGGCTTGTCATTCCATCTTCAACTTCTTTAAGAATTAATATCTGGCTTCAGGCACTGAATACTCCTCAATAAATAGGCCAATCAATTTGGCGATTTCGTTCAGATTTCAGGACAATAGTCTCCATCTTCTTGCTTTGGGGAAGTCTTTGCTGGCATAAAAAAGGCAACAAATCCTTGATATTGTTGTGAGTCAGTTTCTTGCCACCCCAGAGCTCCCCAAGAGGATAGTAAACAAAAGAGCACGGAGGGGGGAGGCTCTGTTGCATAAACATGTCTTGCAATATTACACTGTATTTCAGCTCCTTCAGAAATCAATCTTCTCTCAAGCATGTATATCAGAATTTATGTGCAGTACTTTTACTGGGTAATCTCCACTGGCAGCATTTTTACAATACCTTCTATCATTTGGAACTATAGGGAAGTGAACACACAGCTACCCATATTTGACTAACCTATTCTGCTGCTAGACATGCAATCTGTATACAGGCGGAGTCAACAAACAATAAGAAATGGAACAACAGTTACCACTGAAAAATGTATCTCAAAGAGCAGCAGTGATAGCAACATGGTCAGGTCTGCAGAGCACCCTACAGGATGTGACTTTGTCAGTCATCACAGGAGACGTTTGCTGGTAGTAGGGGACTCCCTCCTGAGGTAAACATAAGCTGTGATTTGCAAATGTGATAGGATGTTTCAAGAAGTATGCTGTCTCCCTGTGGCAAAAATCCACCATGTAACTGACCAGCTGAAGAGACTCACTAAGCCACTCACCACCACCCTTTCCTGTTGGTTCATGTAGGAACCAACAATACTGCATAGTCTTCAGAAGATCAGAAAGGATTTTGAAGCTCTCAGATCTTAATGTACAAGTTGTCTTTTCATCTCTTCTCCCAGTTGCATGAAGCAGCAGAAAGAGCAAGAAAAATAATAGAGGCGAACAACTGACTGTAGATGTGTCAGGAAGAACTATTTGGCTCCCTGAATCATGGTCTGCTTTTTCGGGAAGATGGGCTTGATTGAGTTGGAGTGCTATTGGCTATTTTCAATTTATATTACTGAGTAATTTCCTCTGATTTGTTTAAGCTACTTTATTGCCATTATTGGGATTTGGGGCTTTATTTATTACCTTGGGGTTTTCTAATTTTTAATTGTTAGTTTTTACTATGTAGTTGCTGTTGATTCCATTTTATTTAGATATGATATAGTTTGGCTTTGGTTACCTTTGGCAGAGGAGCTCTTGATGGAGAGGGTGGGCGAGCTAGCATTATAGGTTCTCCCCAATTTATAAGGTTTTTCTCCTTTTCTATCATTTAGCCCCTCTTGCCTTTCCTTTTTTGACCACTCCCCTCCCCTCTCCCCCCTCCCTCTGTTTTACCTCAGCAGTTACTATTTTGGCTCCTTGTTGGCATGTGGCTTGAAGTCTTGGCTGTGCTTGTTTTTTCTGACATTTCTTTTCTTTCGCTGTCAGAATGTGGCTTCCAGCAGCTACAGTACTTGTTTTGCAGCTGTGGTACTTTTTTGTGCTGCGGTACTGGTTTTGCGGCCAACCGTGGCCACGGCTAACGAGGTGCACCGGTGTGTCATAGTGCTATTTAGCGTATAGGTCTGGGCTCAAAGAGTGAGTATGGCGGTGAATAGCCGCATTTAGCAGGGCACCCAATTGCTTGGTTTAGAGGTCTCCTTGATGGGGTAGCATTGCTGCTGGCTGCTCCTCTTGCATCTCCCTCTCTCTTGATCTCATCTAACTGAGCCATTACTGCTCTAATGCTCTGGGTGTCTTTGGCTCAGCTGGAGTGAGGCCAAGGTGGGGAGGGGGCTGCACCTCTGAACGGTGAGGTGGGAAGGCAGTAGGAACAAGGCGAGACCTTTTTTCTTGCGCTAGCCCATACCTCTCATGCTAGCTCGCAACTCGGATCTAGCTCAATAATTGGAACAAAAAATGAGCCAAGTAATGGCTTGTACCTCAAAAAATTTGCAAGTTTGGTCACTCGTAAGTCAAGGTTCCACTGTATTTTAGTAGTCAGGTAGCCAGTGTTTACCTTATTAAAAGTCTGCAAAAGTCTGCAAAATGGCTGTTCTAACTGCATCTTATCCAGCATATTCTGGTATGTTGTTACTATCTTAATCCCACTAAAACAAAGGTTGGCCATCTGGTATACATTGCCACCTTAATTTTATAGATAACTGTGATACTTAAGCCACCCCAAAAGTATTAAAGCAAGGATGTGCAATTGTATAGGAACTTGCCTAAATGGGCTTTCATTTCCTACTATATTCTGATCGAAATGGTCACCGAAAATAATGTCATCTGAAAAAAGGAGATATGGGGGTGAGTCTGAATGAATTAGGGTATTACATGAAGGCACTGTGGCATGAGGTTTTCATGTTAGAGTATTGCAGGGATATTCCCACCAATTTCTTTTAATTTGGGGCTTGTGGGATTGGAAAAATAGAGCTGTGAAAGTGAGGTCTAGGAGCCAACTTTTCTCCACCCGATTTATGGATGTTGTACCAGTCATCTAGTGCTTCTATAATATTTGTTGCTAAATATAGTCACAGGAACCTGAAGTGCAATTTTACTGAGATTGGAATAAAAAGGGAAGCTGGCACTGCCCTCTGTTCCAACTATCTTTTGATGCTTCTCCAAACAATGTCCTCCATCCACCAAATCTTGGTACATTTTCAGTTCCTAGCATCAACTGACTCCCATATCTAGTATAGTCCATTTCACCACCAGTACTTAGAACAAGGGAGGCAAAGTTTTATAAACATTCAGCCTCGGGATATGTTCAGGGCCTCCATTCTAGGTAAGATTAAATAGATCAGTCTAAGATGAAGGATGGATTTTTAAAATATTGAGTTTTTTTAAAAAACGTGATCAACTTGACCAGTTTGTGCGTAAATATATATAAACTGCAGGTGCCTTCTCAATCAAAATGGAACACTAGATCAAGAACAAACCAAATATTGTACAGACAACATTTAAGCCTAGTGGTTTTGGGAAAATTTGGGATCTGGACAAAAACCATAGGATTATATTTTAATCCTTATCACTGTACAAAATCCACAGGTCATGCCTATCTCCTGATGCACAGGTGCTATTTGCTCTGCAAGAGAAAATAACAATACAATATTGGTATCAGTGAGGAAGTAATGGCCCATGTGGGCTTTTCCTCTGCAGAGAGCTTCATTCCCATTTCCTTCCCTCTTTAGAACTGGTGCACTGAAAACTGGAAAAGGCCCTTGTACCTTTAATGGTTGTCTAGAAGAGGGCATTTCAGCAAGTGGCAAGCCCTCTTCTGTTCATTTATAGAATGAAGCTTCCTGCATATTGGGCTTTGTACTGTCCAGCCATTTCTGTGCCCACATAGAGAAATGGACCTGGGGCCCTTTCAAACTAGACAGTTGTAGCCCTTCACTCTTCCACTCTAACCACCTTGGCTCCATCCTATGGAGTCCTGGTGTTTATAATTTAGACCAGAAGAACCAGAGGAACTTCCAGGATGAGAAGTTCTAGATGCCCATTGCTAATTTTTCAATCCCAGGATTTCACAAGAAGTGGCCATGACAAGTTAAAGTGGAATCGTAGTGTAATCATTACATAGTACAAAAGTTGTCATTTATTTTCTAAGTCAGAACAGCTTGTTCTGTGCAGTTGTGTCTTTCTTTTCTCAGCAGTGCTCCCCCCTTTTTTTTGGCTCATGTTCTTCTTTTTCTTCCCCTGCCAGAGATCCCCCAGTGTGCCGGCTGCAACCAGCATATTCTGGATAAATTCATCCTGAAAGTCCTCGACCGGCACTGGCACGGCTCTTGCCTCAAGTGTGCAGATTGCCAAATGCAGCTGGCAGACCGCTGCTTCTCCAGAGCTGGGAGCGTCTATTGCAAGGAAGACTTCTTCAAGTAGGTGTAGAAAAACTTTCATGCATTTTTGTCAAGTGCCACCTCCTTGGAAAGAAAGTTGCTCCTTATTGGATTTATCAGTTTTTCTTGAAATAGTTTAGATGAGGCAGTATGGTGGTTCTGTCTATAATCTAGGAAGCTCCTGGTCTGTGCTTCAGTGAAATCGCTACATTATTATTATTGTATTGTCGAAGGCTTTCATGGCCAGAATCACTGAGTTGTTATAGGTTTTTCGGGCTATATGGCCATGGTTTAGAAGCATCCTCTTGTGACGTTTCGCCTGCATCTATGGCAAGCATCCTCAGAGGTTGTGAGGTCAGACTCAGGAGAGAATGCTTTTAGAACATGGCCATATAGCCCGAAAAACCTACAACAACCCATTATTATTATTGTTTATTTATATCCTGATTTTCTCTCCACAAGGAACCTCATCATCTCAAGCAAGTCGCTTTTGTATGGGGACATAGTTGGTATAAATGTTACTGATGTTAATTGCTTAACATAAGTGCTTGTTGTTGTTGTTTACACCTCTGATTACCAATACTTCCTATGGTCACATCTACACTGACCATTTAGTGTAGCTCCAAGTTAACTCAAAGCCACGGTGGCTACAAAATGCATGCTGCCATTGGCGTATATAGCACATTAAAGAAAGCAGCAACGAAGGCAAAGTTAAGCCCTTTAATGCACTGCGGCACATCCCAATATATCTGAGATCCCAGGATGAAATTGGCTCTGCAGATTGCAGAGCACATTGGAGACACCTGTCCTTGCTGAAGAATTTTATAGGATTAGGAACTAAGGAACTGCAGAAAAATGTCCCAAAGGAATAGCTGGCTAGCAGGGGGCTAAAAATTGGCTAGCTCCACCCTTGTAACCTTTCTTTTCCCACCTTCTATGCCTCTGGAGCACTGATACGCATCTCCCCTGGAAAAGCGGGGGGGGGGGGGGGGGAGTGACAACAATGATGATGACGACACATGACAATCCGCAGAGTGGTTTGATGTTTGATGTCATGTTCCATGGTTAATGTAATACCTCATGCCGATTCCAGATTTGTCAGTCTAATTGCCTGCACAGCAAAACCGGTTCCTCTCAAATTGGTTTCAAGCATTATTCTTAGCAAGTACCCTATGTTGATTTCTTCCACCTGACACTTTTAGTTAGGAATGACTTCTTATTTTCTTACAGTGGTTTAAAGCAGGTGGCGAGGCTTATATTTTTATAAAGACTCCTGTCTACATTTTTCTTCTCAGGATGGTTGAAGCAACCATTCAAACTGCAATCCTATATATTTAGATAAAACTAAGTCCTTTTGGGAAAATACTTTACATCTGAGGAACCACATATAGGGTTGCAAGGTAAGAGACCTGTAATGCTGTCTGTCCTTTTGAAAGAGGCTGCCTTGAGGTGCTTGGAACATCTGTATTGTCCTCTGGTGCTAATGGCCAAATTAAGCCTGCATAGAAAGAGAGGGGGAGTTTGAGGGAGAGAGAAACACTGGGATGGTCCCATCATAATTCAGTGCAAATCAGCCAAAGCACAGCTACAAATAATCTACTACATTTAAATCCAAGCTGTGTATTAAATTATTGTAATAAAATCCATTTTAATCATTTCTTGAACTGCTAAGAAATCTTGTCTCTGTCTTCAGTACATGGAGTCAGAGGAAATGAAATGCTCCTGTTATTTGTCAGTCACCCCTACATTTGCAGTCACTAGTCAGAACCCTGGACGTCAGGATCTGTTTTATTTTCTTATTTTATTACTGGGCAACTGGATCAGATCTTGCCCCTGCAGGAAAAAATGGCTGAGGTATAACGATGTGTGCGCTTCAATGAAAGATCTCCAAAATAGCATTGAAAGGCAGCCCTTTGAAACCTTTTCCTTGGTGTCCGATTTGTCACAGCTCCACTGGTGGCAAAAGGTTAGCATAAACACCCCTCCTGCAGGGAGCTGTGCAGTGGCTTAACCTAAGGCACCCTCCAGCATGAGCAATCCCCCCAAGCTGTTTTGCATTAGAAATAAATCCCCTTTACCTTAATATTTCTCCTAATCAAACCCTGATCTGCTCCTTGCAGCTGCTTTGCCCCAGTGAGGGGGACTCTCGGCATGGCAAAGGTTGGGTGGAACAAGGTCATGGCCTCTCTGGGATCAGCTCCAAGTAACTCGGTGACCCAGTTACTTTGGTTAACAGCTGATGCGATGCCCTGTCAGTCATAAGGACCAGATATAGACAAAAAAAAAGTAAGGAGTATTTCACAATGAAGGCAGAAGTCAGTCATCTTGACCTAGCTAGTTCTTTTAACTCAGGAGAGACCAACATACCCCCTTGATCTGATTTTGGGGCCCTCTTCAAATATTTGTTTTGGTGCTCAAACTGACATCTGACATCACAGACTTTCCTCAAGAGGGGTAATTTTGTATCACTTCGATTCCTTCCAACATGTAAATGCCGAAAACTAGTCACTCCTACTTTTGATTAAAAAAAAACCCCAAAAAACAAAACTAACAGTGAAAATGGTAGATAATTGGCTGTTGGACCAGCCAAAGTTGCCTTCCCCTTTAAGAGATAGACCCAATCTAGTCCGCTGTTATTGTTTTGGTGTTTCAGTTGTGAATGAGTTACATGATTTAGCTTAACAGAAAATAATGGTAATATATTTTACAATAACACAGACTGTGTTCTAAATGTAAAATGGATATATTTATATGCCTTGTCTCTTGAGGATGGCCTAGAAAATTTTATCTATTTAATTTCTTGATTATATGTTACATATTTGCATTTGATGTATTTTCTGATGTGATGTCACATGATTTATTGGTTCTTCTTTATGCTTTTGAGTCATTATACTTTTTTTTGCAAACTGGCATCAGGCTATTACGATATTTAAAGAGGCATCCTTTCTTCTTGAGATTCTTCTTTTGTGAACTCATTTCTGTTAGTTTGAACCAACACAGTGGCCTTTGAATTACAATCTCTGTGTTAAGACTAATGAAATATTTGCCGTTTTTGAACTGCACAGCACAGTTCATTGGGAAGGGGGGGGGGGAAACTAGGCAAATCTCAATTAGATACAAATGTATTTTGGAATGTCTTCAATGTGAATTCCAACAAGGATGAAAGTAATAGGGAGGCAGGTCCCTCCTCCTCACACCAATTTTAAGAGCCAAGCCAGTAGGCTCTTCACCTCCTGTTGAACTTGGCCCCAAAGATGCCTTGGCAGAGAACACATTGGAAGAGGCCCTATACTAGACCAAGTTATCCATTCTTTCAGCCCTGTATTCTTTACTTTTGCTGACAGATCCAAGGTCTTAATAGGGCTGGGGATGTTTTCCGCATTGGACTGCAGTACTCTTCTCACTGGTGCCACCATGGACATTGAACTCAGGACCTTACACATGAGATGCCTGCGTTCTACCACTGAGTCCTCGGATTATTTACAAGCACCACATTATATCAGTGACTGCTAGTAGTTCCCATGTTAGTGGAGAAATGAGCATCACTAGAAAATAAAACATCAATTTTCTGACATTAACCCAAAGGAAGAGACATGTACTAAGGTTACAGGAAAATGGCAAAATAATAATAATAATAATAACAATAATAATAACAATAATAATAATAATAACTTTATTTATATACCGCTCTATCTCAGGGTGGTTTCCAAGCAACATCACCAAAACATACAAAGTAAACAGAATAACAAAATTAACAAAACAACGTAAGCATAAAATTATCACAATTACACATATATATTAAAAATAATCCTGCCTGTTCAGAGCAATTATACTCCTTCTGCTACTTTTAAGCTGTAACATCTGGTTTCATACGCATACCAATCCCTCTTAAATTTTAAGTTCCTAAATTTTGTTTACTGAGAATAATTATTCTTTGCTTTTTCTTCCTTTTTTATGGCTCTCTTCCTCAATTATTTCTACATGGTCTGTAGAAATAGAGTAATGAATATATATTTTGTTTATAATACAAATAACTAGAATGGCAACATTAAAAATCTCATCATGAAGAATCACAAAATATAAAATATAGTATATACCAGAACCAATTAAAAATGGGCTCAAATATCCAAATATCTCAAATATCCAGGACGTGAAGGCCCATTTAAAAATAGCTATGGAAGAAGCCAAGCATGCCTCCCTTCAAGACTTCCTTATTTAGGAGACTTAGGAAAGCTTCCATATCAAAACTTTTGTTAATTTGACGTTGTGATCCAGCTGTGGTTTATTCAGTCATGTTTTCTGTAGTAGCCAATGGTACTCTGAAGATAACAGCTATTTTTAATTTTTTAATTGTAATGGGAGATGTGGCTTGTTTTTTAGCATGTGATGGAAAACTTTCTTTTTTCCATTGTTTTCTGTATTTTGCCTACTGGGATCTCAGAAACCTGGGATCATTCATGGCCATTGAGCTAAACTGTGATAGCCATTGCAAGTCCGAGTTTGGAATTGCAGCAGCCCACTATATGAGTGTTACCTGCCAACCTATCCATATTCCTGTTTTTTTTAAAGGGAAAACTATGTATTATGTTGCTTGTTGATAAAGTAATACCTTATGGATATGGGGCTAGGACAGAATGTCACCTTATAAATGAGGTGGCCAGAGGGTGTTCTTTTCCTTCTGTTTTTAAACATTCAGATAAAGATCCTGCCCCATAGGGAGAACAAGTCTTTTGCTGGCTCAGCATTTCTTGGGCGGCATCAGTACACCTTCAGGAAAGTCCTGGGAGATATTGATTGCTTCCTGTGATGTCACTCAGCACTTCTTTGGAGATGTATTAGTGCTGCCAAGGTGTCATAGGAAAAAAGGATCCCAAGCTTCTCTACAGCACAGAGAATCATTGTTTATACATTTGAAAATAGGGAAAGAAATCACTAGGTATCTTTCATACTCTATGGGATGATATATCTCTGTCCTTCATGAGAAAACTACCGGAGCCCCTGTGGCACAATTGCTGACCTGAAGGTCGGTGGTTTGAATCCGGGGAGCAGGGTGAGCTCCCTTCCCGTCTGTCAGCTCCAGCTTTGTATCCAGGGACATGAGAGAAACCTCCCACAGGATGGTAACACATCTGCGCATCCCCTGGACTACATGCTTGCAGACAGCCAATTCTCTCACACCAGAAGCAACTTGCAGTTTCTCAAGTCACTCACACACACACACACATGAGAAAACTGCAAACATGTTTCTTGTGGGGTTCAATAATTGTAGCCTTATTTTTGAAAAAGTAACACTACTACCTTTTTATAATTTTAGAAAATAAAAAAATTACAAACATTTATCCAGTTGCTTTGTTCAGAATACTTATGAATATGTCAGACAACGTATTTGTTTTCTAAGAGGAAGGTTATCATCAGTTGATTAAACTTGGTCTAAGAAGTGAGATTCCCTTCTCCTGTTTGTAACTTGGTGGCTCCAACTCACAGGTAATGACAGCTCAGCAGGCCCCTTGGTTTCAATTTATTTCTAAGTTAACATCTCAGTGAGCCTCCAGATTCCTCAAACCATGGCCCTGCAGCTGTTTGGGACTCCAACTCCCAGAATTCCTGATTTTTGAAAAAGCTGGCTAGGGCTTCTGGGAGTTGGAAGCCCAAACAGCTGGAGGGCTTGCTTTAACCTCTCCCTCATTTTGTCTCATCTCATCTCAGTGACCCTGCCACTGAGTGCTTCTGCATCACTGCTAGTGTGTGTGTATGGTGATAGTGGTAGTGGTGGTGGTGGTGGTGGTGGGTGGTGGTGGGGGGAGTTGAGCTTCTTCCCTGTCCCCTAATTCCCCATTGTTTCATTATTGGCATCCTTCAGAGCCATAAAGGCAGCAGCCCCAGTGCCTCCCATTGTGGTTGCTGCTTTAACTCTACAATTAGTTTCAAAGTAACTGGTGTAGTTGCTCTTCATAGCAATTTCCCCCTTTTTCAGTCAGTTGTGGATCACAGGGGGCTGTGGGATGCCTCCACCCACATTCTGACTTAAATAGAGGGAAATTCGCTGCTTCAGAGCCTCTGCAAGATGAACACTGTGAAAATTTAACCTGCTTAGAGACCCAAATCTCTCTAATACATCTTTACTCCCCCCATTGTGTTTCTAAGCCCAAATTGGACTATAGATTCATCTGATTTAATCTTCCTTGCCTGCATCAAGCACATCTGTTCTGTTCTATGCCAGAGGGCAGAAATCAACCACATTAATGCCTCTTCTTGATTGGTCTGCTGTTTCCCCAAGATTTTCTGCCTCCTTGGTCAAACACATTTGGTTATGGTCAACTGAAGCAGAGACAATTGTTAGTCTGAACATTGTGAAAGTACTGATTTTCAGCATGAAAATGCCAGGTCAACGTCAAATACAAAATACTTTCAGCATTATGAGCATCATGATCATAATGATATATGTTTTTCATATAACATTTAATTTATTACTTTTAGGTGTACACCTACTACCATAAATATGTGACAAATGTATTGGTCTCAGCAGAGACAAGCCATACCTCTTCATAGTGTATGCCTGATAGAAAGTGCAGTTTTACTTTGTGCAGTATGTGGAGCATTCTTTTCACTGGAGCTGACACATAGCGAACTACTACACAGTGTAGGAGATACAGCTGTTGATGCTGTATCTCCTTTTCAGAATATTGCATCTTAGTGGTCCAAATCTTGCATGTACACATGCAGTTGCATCATTCTGCAACCTAAATCATTTATTCCTATTTGAATACAACAGGTATTTTGCTTAATGTATTCTGTTGCTTTGAGTAGGGTAAGCAGATATGAAGTCGCCCTGAGAGGCATAGTGGATTAAACTGCTGCTAAACTTGTTGATCGAAAGGTCACAGGTTTGAATCTGGGGAGCAGTGTGAGCTTCCGCTGTCAGCCTCAGCTTCTGCCAACCTAGCAGTTCAAAAACATGCAAACGTGAGTAGATCAGTAGGTACCACTCTGGCGGGAAGGTAATGGCGCTCCATGCAGTCATACTGGCCACCTGACCTTGAAGGTGTCTTAAGGACAATGTCAGCTCTTTGGCTTAGCAATGGAGAGGAGCACCACACTCCAGAGTCGGACACAACCGGACTTAATGTCAGGGGAAAACTAAGCAGATATGGAATCTATAGACTTTCCATTTCATGCAAATTCAAAATCCTGTTGGGTCTTAAATATCCAAATGTCTCCCACAGATCTGGCGAGGTGGGTGTTCACAGCTATAATGAATACAGCCCAGTATGTGCTCAAATGAATAGAAACTATTAACATAAAAAAAACAATGTTAGTTCCTCCTTATTTCCCTCTAATGGGATCATGGGTCTCTAGCTGGCTATGTTTTCTTTTTTGCCATTAGCAGCTCAGGAATATGTGAGACCAGATGTTAAATTAGCACAGAACCTATGAAATCATAATGTAGACCATTGCGGGATTATGTTTATGGATGGGATTAGAACAACAGAAAGAGGAGGGTAATAGTTTCCCAGGGATGGTGGCTAAGGTCCTGCATCAGAAGCTACAATGTGTAACTTTATGATCATGGAGCTATATTGCTGACATGATATGCAACCATACAAGTGAACTGTGGCAAAATTATTCCATTGCACATTGTTTATGTAAAGGTCCCAGTGCCATAGCTATGCGTTTGCTCTCCTCCTGGAAATACAAGCATTGCACAATGGTGCAATTCAAGGTTGGAAGCTACTTCATGATGACGACAACTTTCCAACAGAATATCGACCGGTGTTCTCCTTTTTATTTTCATTTTTTATCCCAAGTCCAACCTACTTTGGGGTTGTGCACCTGTTGTCCTCTCTGCTCCCACTGTGAAGCCTCAGTCATAAATGTATATGTCACTTAATTAAGTAGCAGATTGGAGTAATCATATAAGACTGCGAGTAAACAACAACATAGGCAACTACTGACCCATTGCAGGGTGTGCACGATATTGGCTTGATGTTCTGTATTCAGCAGATTTGGCTAAAATTTAGCCTTGCCAGAGCCAATCAGAAAACGAATGCAGATCACATGTCTTTTTGCAAAGCTGGTGTTTGAGAGGGAGAGATGTGCTAGCTCCGTGTATCTTAGTGCTGCTATTTAGTGTTTAGAGAATGGATTGGTTTTTGAGAAAATTCCTTTTTCTTCTGCATTAAATATTCCTAGTTAAATATATTTCAGTCCTTCTTTTATTTTACTAGTACTTTTGCTAGGGAAGAGAGGGTGGGGCATTCCTCCCTAGCAAAATTACTAATAAAATAAAAAGGAGGACTGAAAGATGTTTAACAAAGTCCCCCCCTCCCCCCCCTCACCTCTTTGATTCTCAGTCTCTGCTATGCCTTCCCCAGCCCAGCCCAATCTTTTGGCTTGTGTGCGCCTGCACCAATACAGCAGCCCCCCCCCCCAGCCCCTCTTGTTAGTTCACCTTTTTGAATATCTCTCTCCTTTAAAAAAAATCCTAAAAATCAGTGGAGAACTCAAACATTCTGAAACTTAGGGAGCTTGTAGTGGTAAATGTATCTTCCAAGTGTGGCCATTTTCCCCATTGAAACCAATGGCCCGGATCTTCCCGAAGCAAAAATGGAAATTCTAGCTGTGGATCCAAGAAATGGAATACCCCCTCCCAATTTTGGGAACTTACTTTGACACTTTTTAAAAGGATATTCCTACCCCTCAATTGTTTTGAACTTTGCACTTTCTACTGCCCCATTTAGGAAGCTTTGCACTTACTTGTACCTGAACCCTGTATCTACCTTATCTCAGGCATAAGATTGTTTTATGATCATGTTTGTTATTGTGTTGTGTTCTTATTGATCGATTTTATTGTGTTTTGTTTTTATCTGTACTGGGCTTGTCCCTTGGTAAGCCTCCCCAAGTCCCCTTGGGGAGATGGTGGCGGGGTATACAAATAAAGTTATTGTTATTGTTGTTATTATTATTATTATTATTATTATTATTATTATTTCCCCAAAAACAGAATGGGATCCCAGCCAAAAATGGGACCGAAAACGGGATGGGTTTTCCTGAAAGTACAATATACCAGTAGCAGGTTAAAATTATATAGTTCCGTCTTTCTCATCATGTGTAGTATAGCTGATGTCTTAAAGGGTGACAAGTGAGGGATAAGAGAATTTAAATTGCCTTGAGTTATACAGATGGATGTAGATTGCTGAGACCGATCCTTGCAGTGTAGCATTCAGCCAGCCCCATTTTTCCCTTCCCCTTCACTAGCCTTGGCCCAGCCTGTTCCAAATAGTCCAGGCCCCTTATTGAAATATTTGCCCCTGGCAGCTTACCTTGCAGGAAGAAGAGAGCGGAAGTGGTTGTAAATTGATTTTAATGTATATGTTGTGTTAACAGTTTGTGCTTATGTTTTTGTTTTATATTGTATGTTTTTGTATTATTTTGCATGTGTGGAAACAGCTCTGAGTCCCCTAGGGGATATAGGGCGGTATATAAATAAAATTATTATTATTATTATTATTATTATTATTATTATTATTATTGGAAAAATTGCAATAAATAAATAAATAAAAGTGGGATGTGGAGGCATGGAGCTCACCTATCTGCCTGTTGTTATGTTCAAGCCTCCAAGCTTCCATAGTTCCTGGCTGCCTCAGTTCTATCCCTTCAGGTGCCTATTACAGCCATATCTTCCTCATGATAGCTATAGCACAGAAACAGTTTCTGAACAGATGTGGTAGACAGGAACCCCACATCCAGCCCTCTGAAATTTATTATTTATTTATATATATATATTTATTTATTTTATTTTATTTACCGCTTTTCTCAGCCCTCAGACGACTCAAAGCAGTGAACAACATCAATACAAAACATCACAAGACAAGTATAGGGCAATTAAAAACAATTGCAACATAAATCATTAAACATCCGTATAACAATCATTAGCGCCTCAACAGTAAAATCAGAATCCAGTCTCATCATCCATTATTCGGTATTCCTATGTTCAGTTACACTGTTTAATCAAATGCTTGTTTGAACACCTCCGAAACGCCAGCAGGGAGGGGGTCGATCTGATATCTGCAGGCAGGGCGTTCCACAGCCGAGGGGCCACCACTGAGAAGGCCCTGTCTCTCGTCCCGCCAAGCGCGCCTGTGATGCAGGTGGGACAGAGAGCAGGGCCTCCCCAGATGATCTTAGTGTCCTAGTCAGTTCATAGGAGGAGATGCGTTCGGAGAGGTAAGTAGAGCCAGAACCGTTTAGGGCTTTATAGGCTAATGCCAGCACTTTGAATTGTGCCCGGTAGCAAACTGGCAGCCAGTGGAGCTGGCGCAACAGAGGAGTAGTATGCTCCCTGAGTGCCGTTCCTGTTAGCAACCTGGCTGCCGAAAGCTGGATCATTTGAAGCTTCCAAGCAGTCTTCAAAGGCAACCCCACATAGAGAGCATTGCAGTAGTCTATACGGGATGTAACCAGAGCATGGACTACCGTGGCCAAGTCAGACTTCCCAAGGTACAGGCGCAGCTGGCGCACTAAACTGTGCGAATGCTCCCCTGGTCACCACTGAAACCTGGGGTTCCAGGCTCAGCGACGAGTCCAAGATCACACCCAAGCTGCGAACCTGCTTGAAATGTTACAGACACGTTTTCACATCTTTTCTGGGATAGACAATTATTCTATGATGTCTATTTCCATAGTTGTATGTCTTTTGTGAAAACTGCTGCACAGGAAAAGAGAATAGAAGAAAGCAGGGCAGTGAAAAACATTTGAAGCAAATATTTTTTAGAGATCACCATATCACAAAATAATGCAAGGAACGGTCTTTCCCCATGCAGTGTATGTTAGGAAAGGCTCAAATGTTTTCATCCTTGATTTAAGGAGGCCCACCATGATAATAAAACCGAAAGACCCCTAAGAATGCCCAGGCACCCAAAGGTCATACTGTGGCTACTGCCACCATAGGGCCTATTTAACTTTTAAAGCTCCCAAAGGAATAATGGCACACACATTGCTGCAAATAATATTTATCTGTGTGGGTCTCTTACTAGTGCCCTTTCTTGGCATTAATGGGCTTTTTTTAATCCAGCAGTTAACATTCTTCTTATTTTTACTGGTTGTTTGAATCTCTCTGGAGAATGGAAATAGAAGTAAGAAAATGGCTACTTGATCTGCCCTGCTGAACTGTGTGTTTGCATTTCATTAAAAAGCCTCTAATGGCATTATATAAGCAGGTTTTTAAAGGAAGCAACAGCTCTCATGTGGGTATCACTCAGCAGGATAAGCTTTACAGCTAATTTGACTGTCATTTTTCCCTTGTGGAAGAACATCCTTGGAGAAATATGGATGAAACATGGCATGTAGCAGTGAAAAAATCCACATGGAATCGCATGGAGTATATAGGAAGGACAGTTGATTTATGACTCTAAACATCACATATAACATAATATCAAGCTTTTTTCTTTTCCACCATCCAGGAACCCCTCAAATGTACAAACACTGAATCTACCCCAGGTCTGAGCCACTTAGCACTATACAGAATGGCCACAGAAAAGTGAAGATGATCACAGGGAATTCTTCTATTTTTTGCTAGATCCAGTAGCATAAAGTGGGTGATTTAATTGATAGATGGTAGGGGTTGTAGCATGGCTTGAAAGAGATGCCATGATCCATGATCCTACCATTTGGCCCTTAAGGCAACCTGCTGACTTCAATTGTGGTGGAGGACACTGACTATGCATAACTGCCGAAGAAAGAAAGGGATGGTGGCAGCACTGTCCTGTTGTTTGGCAGGAAAATGCCTCAAGCTTGCCTTGCTCTTTGCAACCTCTGATCAAGTCTGAAAGGTCTTGGTTCAGAGGAGCTGATGACTCGAAGAGAGGCATTCTTCTAAGGGTGAAGATCCTGCAGCACTTTATTGCACACTTTATCAGGGCCCAAATGGACCTGGCCTATCACCATTACTATGAGAAAAGCATTGATCCTGAATCAGGAAATTAATATTTATAGACAAGCCCACCTTCGATCCCATCCCAGCAGAAAAAATACCATACAGTTCATATGATATTTGATGGGGCCAGTCAGAAACAGTGTTAGAACAATGTCTGGATGTTGGGCTTCTTACCATGTATCTCATACTTTTCTCGAAGGGAGTGTGAGAGACCTATCAAGGACTACAAGTCCCAGAGTTTTTTGTATATAGGTAGGGGAGAGAAATACTCGGTGAGAATGGTTCAGACTTAACTTATTCAGAGTCATAATTTTTATGCAATTGCTGATGTTATCATCTATTTCACCAAATAATAAGGCAGTAGTTTTTATGTATCAGATAATTCCAAGGAATGAGAAAAATGTTGTGAATTAAAAATAAAGGAAATAAATCCTGTGTTGCCTATCTCCATGATGCTGATCTATTATAAGGACCTCATCACATGGAGGTCTTTGATGAATGGGATAGTAGAGGGATCCGTAGGGCAGTGGAGCAAATCATGGGACTGTGGGGCAAATGGATTGCCCCATCGGTCACACCACCCGCTTGCCCATCACACACCAGAAAGCTTTTTCGCATGCTTCTGCGCTGTCCCCATGATTTTCTATCTGAACATGGGTAGTCTCCTGTGTTCATACTTCCTTTTCTTAGAACACTTTGCCAATGCAGCCGGCATGGAGCTGTACTGGAAGTAGATGTCTGTCATGTGCTGTCTGTGTGGGTGAAGTGTTCTACGACGGAGAATTTTCCCCATGTGATGAGGTCCTGTGTAACAAGCTGAGTTGCACCTTATCTGTCCATACACCAAGGACCAAGTGCTTTTAAAACATACTTATATCTTGTGAAATGTTGTCCATACAGCTGCTTTTTACCTCTCCATTAGTCACCCCCCATACCTACTCCTTTATATTTTGAAACAGCAACACAATAGTAATGGTGAAAGAAAGAAAAGTATTGCTAAGCGACTTTGGTTCCCTGATGTAGGGTGGTTCTGGAGCTGGAAATATACAGCACACAAAAATGTTATTTTTGATTCACTGGGGTGAGTGTTCCTACTGTGTCACATACTGTGTCCCTCATAGAATTGTGTAAAGAAAGTAGAAATACAAATAAAAAGGCCTATTTGGAAGGCATTAGTTTTCAAGAGTTGAAGACTGCCTTGCGCAGCTGCATATCAAATGAAAGCACCCATTTCAGATGACACTCTGTCTGAGTAGGGTCCTGGGCCTCGGAGCTGCCTGCCTGCCTGCCCAGGTGCATCCAATGCAAAGGCGGTACTGTAGAGTTCCTTCTGCAAAGTTTTAATAAGCCGAGGTTGCGCCAGCATAAGTAACAAACAGGATTTTAGCTGGTGTATATATTGGGTGTGTGGAGCAGCTAACGATGGGAGTTGTCATTAGACAAACAAAGCAGACATCTAGAGCAGGAATCCTCAAACTGTTTAAGCCAAGGGCTGGTTCACGGTTCCTCAGGCTGTAGGGGGGCCCGGACTATAGTTTGAAATAAAAAATGAATAAATTCCTATGCACACTACACATATCTTATTTGTAATGGAAAAAACATGAAAGAACAATACAATATAATATTTAAAATGAAGAACAGCTTTAACCAACAGACACTTACAAATATTTCAACAGGAAGTATGGACCTGCTTTTGGTTGATGAAATAGGCAAGTCAATTACAACAACAACAAAACTTTATTTATATACCACTCTATCTCCCCAAGGGGACTCAGAGCGGTTTCCAAGTAACATAATCAATACATACAAGAAAAATGGCATAAACATAAAATTAACAAGACAATATAGGAATTAAAACCACAATAGCACATATATTAAAAATAATAATGCCTGATCAAGGCAGTTTAAAAGGCCGGGCCTGGCCCGCGAAATTAGGTAGAGTCTATGGCTGTACATTTCCAGGGCCTAACAGAAGAGAGTGACCTGGCTAATTGGTAGAAGAAGATATGGCCAATTTCAACAGTATCTGGGGCAGAGCTAGAACTAGTCATTCTCAAAGGTTTGTTTAAACCACCAGGTATTCAGGCTTTTACGAAAGGAGGGGAGGGATGGGGCCTGTCTTATTTCTCCAGGAAGGGCATTCCAGAGGCGAGGGGCCACCACCGAGAAGGCCCTCTCTCTCGTCCCCACCAACCGTGCTTGTGATGGTGGTGGGAGCGAAAGGAGGGCCTCCCCAGAAGATCTTAAAGTTCGCGCTGGTTCATAGAGGGAGATGCAATCGCGAAGATAGGCAGGGCTTGAACCGTCAATTAGGATTGTTGTTGCAGTGTGCCTTCAAGTTGTTTCAGACTGAGGGCCACCCTAAGTCTAAAGTTTGGGCCCAGGTAAATGACCTTGGAGGGCTGCATCTAGCCTGTGGGCCTTAGTTTGAGGACTCCTGCCCTAGAGGATACCTGGATGTCAGAATTTGATGCTCCCTCCTAATTTTCTGAAGTACACGGGGCAAACTTAAGTTGTATCAAAAAGTCACCATGACTAAGGGTATATTTATAGATTCATGTCATCAAGGGTATTTTTGGTCATCTGAACAGTAATGGCAGTCTTTTTTCTTAGTCAGGCCTCTGTCACCTTCAGCTATGAGTCATGTGGCTGAGGTGAACCAAGAAGGTATTTGTAAGCTTCAAACACAAGATGATATATATCGCGGGGCATCAGATGCCAGAATCTTAGAACATAAGGTGTGTAAAGATCTGATTATTTCCTTCCTCTTTGCTGTTGAGCAAAAGTAGTACTGATGTGCTCATGAAAAATTGCATTCCCTGTGTTGTTCTGCTTGTTAATAACTCATTTCTTGGATACAGGAGAACGGACAAACGTCACTTTTAACCTTATTACTAACATCTAAAAAGATAGTAAGCAAGCTGCCACATGATGAGTTAGATCCTTGGAGAAGTTCACTCAATATTGGCTATGACTATTCTTACCGGTGTTAAGTACCACTTCCATATTAGCTTGTAATAATTTTCTTTAACACGTATCGATAAATTTTTAAAATGTCTTTGTCCCCATAACTGTTGCCACTCTATTTCACTTATTTTTATCCCTAAATCCTCTTCCCAAATCTCCTTAAGGGTACTCTTTTTTATTTTCCCATCCTTCATTTCAATTAGTATCTTATAGATTTTGCTAATTATACCTCTCAAGTTTTCATGTTCTTCTACTGCCCTTCCCTTCTGTATTATTTGTTCGAATTGATTGAGTTGGCTTCCATTTCTATTATTTTTTTTCCAGCATATATGAATAAAAACAATTCAACAAATTGTTGGAGAGGGTGTAAAGAACCAGGAACATATATACATATGTGGTGGCAATGTAAATATGTAAATAATTTTTGGGAGAAAGTATTTAGAGAAATAGAAAGTATAATGAATATGAAAATAGACAAAAGTCCTAGTATAGCCTTATTATCATTATATACCAATAAGCAACTGAAAAAGGAGGATAAAGAAGCGATAACAAACTTACTAACTATAGCAAGACTGCTCATAGCAAGGAATTGGAAAAAAGAAATGAATATACGAATAGAGGAGTGGTATAAGGAAGCATGGAAAATAGCATTAAATGATAAACTGACATGTATATTAAAGGTTAAAAAAGGTATATGGAAACAAAGTGATTTTGATGCTATATGGGGAAAATTTGTGGTAAATGGATTAAAAAATAAGGAAGGAAAATTACCGTCACAAGAAGAAATGAAATTTTGGACAGATGAAATGTAAGAAATGTGGCTTGAGACGGGTGGAGGGGAGCACTGAGGTGAAAAAAGGGGGGGAAAAAAAGAGAAAAGGGGAGGAAATGTCAAAGCAAAACAACAAAACAACATGTTAAAGAGGTTGATGTATAAAATGCAATTAATTAGAAAAAAAAGAAAAAAAATATTGGCTATGACTGGCAGCATGAGTTTGGATGTGGATATCTTGAGAACAGGGATCATACTTGGTCTTGAGGAGCGGCTTCATCCAAAGCTACATTTCTTTATTAAAAAATGGCTACTGTTTTGGGAGATGGGATGCAGAGGTAGAGAGCATCCTGGCAGAACTGTTCATGGACAATGGGCCACCCAAAATCAGAACAAACAGCAGATTTTATCATGAATGTTGCATTAATATGTCATATGTAAGCACTTTGATTCTCTAAACTTTACAACACAGAAGCAGATTCTGAGTGGAACAAATTTCGAACAGGACCAATACGGAAATCAAAGGGCTTGGAGGAAAAGCTTTATATTAACAAGAAACATAAATAAAGGAGGGCTTTTTTACTACCTACATCTACTGCCTGCTTACGAATTTCCTTTGGTTTTTAATTAGGATGTGTAGGAGCTAGAGTAACCTTTATACAACATTTATTTCCAAAATACCATAATATCTAATTGTAATTCCACCTCCAGTCTCAGTAATCTTATTTCCTTAACCAACTCCCTACATAAAAAGTCCTTATTTTATTTAAATTCTTCCACAATTCTGTTTGTTTATCCATGTCTGTAGGCTATCCCATCGAGTATAATCTTTATACTAGACCTTTGACCATTTTAATTATTATAGTTGAATTCTTGTAATTTCATCTTTTATATTTTATTTATTTATCTCCCATTTTTATTTTAATCATGCTCAATCTTACTATGTTTCAACACTTTTCGATCTATTGTCTTTTTATATTTTCCCCTTCATTTTCACTGTTATTAAATCAACCCCTTTCATAAAAAAGGAAGTGCTTGGGATGGGGGTGGAACTGAGGCATCTTATATTTATTCCCATTGCTTTGATAATTGGCTTTTATTTATTTTTGTACTATTTCATTTATTGTTTTGCCATTGCTTTTGATTTGGTCAGTTTGTTAGCTGCTTCATTTGGTTGTTCCTGTGACATCCTATGTTTTTTACTTTGTAAAAATGTGCCTGGATTGTAATGTTTCAATAGGTTCACTTTCTGAGCAAAGCTCATGGCTGTGATAGTTTTTTTCTAAAAGAGCAATGGCAACACCCTGCATCTTTTTAAAAGGGCAATGCCAACAGGAGTGGATATTTTTAGCAGCTTTTTGCCCCGCTGCTGAGCTCTGCTTCACCTTTCCACTCCATCTTTATTCAGTTGCTTTGGAGAAATAATTTTGGGACTTTGCACATTTGGCATTATTTACAAAGCCATTTAATGCAATTTCAGACTGCATTATAAGACCGTGTAAATGGGGTCTTTGTGTGAAGGTGCTTGAGAAAAATTGGAAGAGAAAGGCCTCATCCAGCAACATTGTGATCCACCAGTCATCTCTGAGTGAGTAGGATTCTTGTCATATTGGCTTTTTTTAACATGTGCTATAGAATTAGTTTCTTTACAAACTTCAGAGGTTTGGATTTGTACTTCAAATTTGAATAATTTCATTATGCATGATATTGGACAGAAAACAACTTTAGGAATACTCTCCAAGAGTAGAGATTTCAGCCAGGACTGCGGATAAGGAGGTGTGTGCCAGGTGAGCTTCCACTAAACCAGATCAGCCAGGATTGAGAACAAGCATACTGGTGCCCCTTTTATACTGCCAAATAAAATTCAGATTATCTGCTTTGATAGAATAGAATAGAATAGAATAGAATAGAAGGGGAAAAGCACCCAGCCACAGCAGCGACCTGCGCTGCCATCGTGCTTTTTTTATCTGGATTATCAGGCAGTGTAGACTCATACAATCCACTTCAAAGCAGATGATGTGTATTATCTGCTTTCACAATCTGGATTATATGGCAGTGTAGAAGGGGCCTGGGTTGAAGGTAAAGCTACTGAGGTTTTTTGTAATTTTGCCAAAAATGATGCAAGTACAAGGAGCATACTTTCAAAGGTACATGCGCAAATTCATTGAAAAACACAACATTTTATGCAATTCTGGTAGCTAGTCAGACTTCTCACTCAACTAATTGAAAAGCAGGGCCAGCTAGAATCCACACAAGGATTGGTCAGAAGTTTCCCTGACATCACAGCCCAGAGGAATATATCCCTGTGGCAGGAAGAAGAACAGCTGATGGTTGGACAGTTTAATTATTATTATTATTATTTGTACCCCGCTAGCATCTCCCGAAGGACTCGATGCGGCTTACAAAGGCCAAGGCCTCAGTATACAACATAACAATACAAAACCTAAAGCAAATTAAAAACAATTAAAGCAATATTAAACAACAAGCAATAAACAATACACCAAAACACAATAAAACTTGGCCGGGCCAGTGTAATGGGTACAGAATTAAAAGTGCTGATGTGACAGGTGGTATATAAGGATTATAGGGTAAGTGCAGTGTGCAGTGTGCGGCAATCTTAGTTCTAATAAAGTTTAAAGGTCTAGTCGATTGCAGGAATGCCCCCTGAGAGGGCACAAAACTGGGGGAAGTGGTGACATGGGTATGCAGATGATTTCTTGATTAACATAGGTGTCCAGTTCTATGCGAGACAAAGGTGTAAGATTCAAAGACAAAATGTGATAATCCCAAATGCCCAGGAGCTTGGCTACCTGTTCAGAAGACTAATGTTTTCATATTTGTTTGGCCTTCTCTTCTGTGAAAGTGATGAGCCTCTAGCCTTCTCTAAACAGCAAAACATCTTAAAGTCATCTTGGTGACAAAAAGGATAACCTGCTTCACATATATACACACAAAAGAGTTTGACTTTATCTGGTGTGGGAGATCGCTAGGAAGATTTTGTTAATTGTATAGTGATCTCTGCTCCCAGGAACTTATGCAAACGTGAAGTATGGGGAGACCTGATACCTTCAAGATACATTTGATACGAGTTTATACATTTAAAAATTGATACAGTATACAAGCAATATAGGTTACACAGAAAGTATCATTTTATACATTTATTAAAGAGTTTAGATTTGTTAGAGGTCCTTCCGGAGCCTCCAGCAGCTTCAACATTTCAAAACTTTGAAACCACCGAAAATGTTTTTAAAATAAAGAAAAAAAATCGTATCTTTTGTTTGAAGTTTTCTTCTTGCTCTTAAACTTTTGAGGAGGGGGTGCTGTCACTTTATAACACAACTGTTCTGATTTGGCAGGGACAGTCTTGATTAACCCTCTAATATCCCACCTTCCCAGCTACTTTAAAGATGTCTCTGTTTCTCTCTTCTCCCCACACTTTCCCCCTTTGTCCTCAGCTTACTTCAGTTGCTGGAAAATAAATTCAAAATGCAAAGTAGGTTGTGATTACAGAAGGAGTGAGAGATAGCAGAAGGAGATGCCACCTTGCTCTTCCCAGTGGGATCAGACAAAGCAAACTGCTGCATTCTCTCCTAGTTTATATGCCTTTTTAACATTTTTACCATCTTGATCAGCCAATGTTGTTTGGCCACATTTGTCTCATTATCATCACAAAACATTGAAGATTCTGCTTATTTGGTTTTTTGTTTGTTTGTTTGTTTGTTTTAAACATGTTGTGCACCATCCTTAATCTCTAAAATTCATTTTCAAATCATTAGTAAAAGACAATTTTAGCAAAGGTTGAATGGTACAGTGGTTTTATATTTAAAACGAGAAGTCAAGTGTAAGCATTGATTTATCTTCATTTTGAAATGTGTAGGGATTTTATTTTGTTTAGGAAGTAAAGAACATAGTTGGAAAAAAGAGTGAAGCCACTTTTTCTATTTGCATTGTGCTTGCTTTAATGGATCTCTATTTGGGACTATCAATAGGTTCAGGCCTTAAGAGAGACATAAGAGGGTAGGAGAAATTCTGCCTCTTCAGCTTTGCTTATTGTTGAACTTGTGTATTATTTGATGCACAATGACTTTCCTGGCAAAATCAGTTTGGTAGTGGCCAGGCATGTAGCCGGGGGGGGGGGGGGGGGGCTCGAGGGGCTTCAGCCCCCCCCCCCCCCCCCGAAATTCTCATGGTGGTTCGCGAAAAGGCCTTACTGGTGCATTATTTAAACTGTTATGTTTATTCATATCATGATTTGATCACCATACTCAATATATCCCATATGCATGGGGGTATTGGGGTAATGATACAAAAGGTTTGCTAGGCTAGACCCTCTTTCACTCAGACTCAGCCCCCCCCCCCCGAACCCCCCCCCCCCAAATTCAGCCCCCCCCCCAAACCAAATCCTGGCTAAGGGCCTGGTAGTGGCTAGATTGCTGCAATGGATAAAATGTTGGGGTTGCTGTGAACATAAAGGGGAGGGGACCTTGTCTGCCACCTTCAGTTCATTGATCGAAATAGCAGGATGTAAACAAAACTGGTAGATAAAATAACAAAATATGGCATTTAAGATTGAAAAGAATGGGAAGAAAGTGAGGATATCAGCATTCATTCCACAAATAAACCTATTGGTGTTGCTGCGTTCAGAGACACCTCTTGTGAATATGTATAGACATCAATGATTTAAGTTATGACTGATAGAAGCAAAAACAAGAGCCCCATCTACACCGCCATATGATGCAGTTTGAAGCTGCATTATATGGTCAGTGTGATGATGATGATGATGATGATGATGATGATGATGATGACAACTTTATTTTTATACCCCGCCAACCATCCTCCCAAGGAGACTCAGGGCAGCTTACAAGGGACAAGCCCAAAAAATTACAGATAAAAAACACAAACAATTAAAAACATCAGATAAAATATAAAAGCAATCACAATATAATGTAGACTCATGTAATGCAGTTCAACGGCAATATATAGCAATGTAGAAGGCTCATTTCTAAGGAAAGAAAATGTACTACAATTTTTCTTCAGATAACAATAGAAGACCAGATTTCAAAACATACTTAAGTTTTTCACCTGTAGGCCTACAGGCTAGCCATCTGTGTGTGCATGCAGTGGGGAGTAAGATTTTTCTATTTGAAATGTATAGATGGAGCTGATGAGATAAACATAGTTGGGGTGGAAGTTGTAATAGGGCCTATCTACACTGCCACATAATGCAGGTTGAAACTATTTGCTCCTTCCTCTTGGACACCCCAGTGGCTGAAGAAGAAGCAATTTTTTCAAAATGTCTTCATTCAGTTTGTCCTTCAGAGCCCATGTCAAGCTTAGTGATCTGGGCAAGATCTGCAACCTCAACCACCCAGTCTTCCATTTGAAACTTTACTATATGGTCAGTGTGGAAGCACTTAAACTGCATTATATAATTATACTGCATTATATACCCACCAAGAAAATCCAACAAATGCTACGTTCAGCAAAGACAAGAGGGATCCTCTCACTTCTGCAGGAGTCTACCATGTACCATGCAGCTGTGGACAAGTCTACATAGGGACCACCAAACGCATCATTGCCCAAACACGAATCAAGGAACATGAAAGGCACTGCAGACTACTTCAGCCAGAGAAGTCAGCCATAGCAGAGCACCTGATGAACCAACTTGGACACAGCATATTATTTGAGAACACAGAAATGCTGGACCACTCTCACAACCACCATGTTAGACTATACAGAGAAGCCACTGAAATCGACAAGCATGTGGACAATTTCAACAGAAAGGAAGAAACCATGAAAATGAACAAAATCTGGCTACCAGTATTAAAAAACTCAAAAATTACAACAGCAAAACAACAGAATAAACAATCAGACACATCAAATCACCTCTCAAGGAAAGACTCCCCCAGGCACTTCCAAGCCATTAAATGCTAATCAAGGTGGTCAGTTGAAACATTCACACCTAGCTCCACCCTGGTCTTTCTACAGATATATAAACCCATTTTCCTACTTCCAACAGACCTCACTACCTCTGAGGATGCTTGCCATAGATGCAGGTGAAACGTCAGGAGAAAATGCCTCTAGAACATGGCCATGTAGCCCGGAAAACCTACAACAACCCAGTGATTCCGGCCATGAAAGCCTTCTACAATACATTGCATTATATAAGTCTACACTGACCATATATGTAATACAGTTTCAACCCGCATTATGTGGCAATGTAGATGGGTCTATTACACAGAAAGGTGACCATGGAAGGGACAGTTTTCACATCCGTTTTGCAAGCTGCACATCATACTGAACATGAGCAGAAGTGATGTTGTGTCACTTGCTGTTTCAGTTTTGGCTGATTTTTAGCTGATTTTTCTTGGGGTGTGATGGGGAGCTTGGTAGTTTTGTAGGGGTAACATTACCATCTGGCAGACGGTACAGGGTGACAAAGACAAGGACAAACAGACTGAGAGATTGCTTTTATCTTAGAGATGTAACTATATTGAACTCCATGATTTTGCATTGATGTGGCATTGGTGCTGTGCAATGGTGGTTGATGTATAGAGGGATGGGTGTGTTGTTTTTGTGATGTGTGCTAGGGGAAGCATTTAATTTTGTTCTACAGTGTACAATAAAGTCATTCTATTCTGATCTAAAATTTGCTTTCCCCATATTGCATTTGAGGCAGGGACAAAAAAACCCTGAATTTTATTTTTTCAATGCCGGAGAAGGGTTCAGAGGCCACACTTGGGGGGCCTTTATGGGTGTACTTTTCTACTCTTGGTATACCAAGTTAAGAGGTACAGATAGGTCAAAATGAATATCCACAGAACCAATTACCAAGAATTTTACAATCAACTGCTATTATTCTCATCAGGGCTGGCTTTAGCCAGCTGAATGATTCAGGATAAAATTATGAAATTGTGTCTCCTCTCTTCTTCCATGTTATTAGCCTCTTTGTAATGATCTATGATAGCTATGTAGTTTTTGAGAGCACATCAGACCCCTTTGAAGTGGTTCAAACGTGTCTGGTACTCAAGCATCTGAGTGGTGGATCCCAGGAATTTCCAAGTCCATTGCATGGCATTGGGTTGGACTGAATGGACTTCTTCCAACTCTTTGTGCATTTCTATTATACATTTATTTTATTGTTCATACCTTTAACTTTTATGAGACCTAGTGAGGGGAACACATTTCTATTTATTTCTATCTGTGAAACACATTTTTCTTAACCAAAGTGTTTGTTTTTTCATGGTTTGATGGGAGAAAAGATATAGCGAAGCGAGATCAAGGGAGAATGTTAAAAACAATGAGTATGTGCTGAATGCTCAAGATTAAAAGTCATTGAAATGATAAAGGGAAGACTGGCAGTCTTTTAAATGTTTCGCATTGCCCCGAAACACAACGCGTGCTTTGTTGTGATCAGTCCTGAGAGTCCCAGACTTGAAGTGAGTTTTCCACACCATGAATCCTGGATTTGCTGCTGAGCATCTATTCAGCAGGGAGCTAAAGTCAATCCTGGCTCCTAAGTGAATGTGATATCCATGTGTTTCAAATCTGTCCATGCTATTCAGAGCATCTCTGTTTAGGTGTGATGTGCAAAAGGGATAGTTAGACTCACGTGGCTGTCCCTGTTTATGCAGTTCCTTACAAACCCCATGAAGCCAGTTATTCTCTGCAGGTAGTTGCTGCTGTTGTATGTATTACTCTACTGGGAAAGGAAGGGAATGAATTTTCCATGTTAATGTGTTTATGCTGTCACATATCCTTTTATTAATTTGCCTTTTAAAAACTAATTGATCTGATGTCCAGCAATTGCTTCTGCTTCCCATGGTAACTAATGACATGTTTACTTAGCCACATTTCCTAAGCCTTGGTAGACTCTGACACGTGCCATTAAAGAACATGTTTTGTTTTTGTTTTTTACCAAAGAAGAACATTTTTCATGCCTTGTGAATAAAAGGAAGATATATTAAAGTGTAATCATTGCTCTTGAAAGATTCTGCCAAAATCTATTTATTTATTTATTTATTTACGGCATTTATATGCCGCCCTTCTCACCCTGAAGGGGACTCAGAGCGGCTCACAAGATATATATATATATACACACACACACGCACGCACGCGCACACACACATATACACACATATACATACAATATATTATATTATTAGCATAGTACAATATCAGTATTAAATATTACTATATTGTACTATACCATTATATTGTAATAAACATATGTGTGTGTGTGTGTAAATATTCTCAGTGTTTACTTTAAATCTCTTTAAAGAGGGACTCTAGTCTATCTATGGTAGATATGGGCAAATTCAGGCCCAGGGGCCGGATACAGTCCTCTGGGCTCTTTTCTGAGACCCTCTTCTCTTTCACCTTTCCATAAGCATGAGTATGTGGCAGCCCACCCACATCCTCATGCTGAGAGGAGACCTGGAAGTCATATGCAGCTGCAGCACCAGCCCTAAGCAGAGCCTTTTCCTGGCCTGCACCTTGGACTCAACCTCCACAGGACTTAGCTAGTCCTCATTGGCACGCGTGAAGCCAGTGTGTTCCCTTTCTTCCAGGTTTCTGCTCCTAGAAACAAGAAGCGCGGATTCTCTTCCATCTCCTCCTCTGCCGTCGCCACCTTCCTCAAGGGTGAGTTCCCCCTTGGAAAGAAGAACAACAGGAACAGGAGGGAAGGGAAGGAGAGCCCTAGGCAGAAGCATACCTACCTAGGTGGCAGCGGTGGAGGAAAAGGAAGAGGAGGAGCTGTCCTCCTTGTTGCTTGGTCCAGAGGCCCAGAAGAAGGGGTGTGTGCTAGTGAGGAGCAGCTGAGTTCCGTGGCAGTGGAGTCCAAGGTGCAGGCCAAGTAGAGGCTCTGCGCAGAACTAGTGCTGATGACCACAGCTTCCTGGGTGCAGCTGTGGATGAGGCAAGCTGCAGCTCCCCCTACACCACCCCGCTGGCCTCCTTCCTGTCTGGCCCACACACTCTGCTCTGGCCCACCATGTGGCCCCCAAGTTAAAAAGTTTCCCTATGCCTGACCTATGGGGATTATCATGGTGAATACCTACATTTCACATTTACCATGTTCCACCTGATGAGTTAAAAGACATAGCCATATTAGCTTGGAATATTGTTTGCAAAGGATTCGTTTAGCAACTTAGATACTAACTGAGGACCTCATCATATGAGCTGTCAAAGCAGGGGTCTTCCTGCTTTGTGTGTGTCTTCCTAGCACAGCATATAATAGTGTTGCAGTCCAAATTGTTTAGTTTAATTTATAGACTTCCCATAACACGTGGATGTTAGCCATTCTCCTGTTGTTTCCTGCATTCAGAACCATCACACAGGCAAGCCCTGTCCCTTCCCACTCTGTATTCTTTTTTTAAAAAAAACAACAAGAGGGAAATCTTCAAAATCCCAAAATGGATTAGAAGTATATAGAAACGGGCAGCTCTCTGCATCTGACTAGATCCTGAGAGAACGAAGTTGGATAGCACAAGCTTTTGTAGACTACTTTCTCAGATACATCTGCTGAGTAGTAATCACATAGAAGGTCATAGTGATCAAACTATAAAAAATTGCATTTGTTATGATGTTATTGTAAACCTTCAAGCCATTTTTTGTGTTGTGATGCCTCTGTTAGGAATTTTTCTTGGCCAGATTTGTTCATAGGGAGCTGGCCCTTTTCTTTATCCTTATTATTTTAAATATATATGTGCTATTGTGATTTTTATGCTTACACTAGCTGTCCCCTGCCACGCATTGCTGTGGCCCATTCTGTTGATCTGGAAAATAAAGTAATGAGAAAGTGTTGGTTTCTAATATATGTAATTTCTTGATGCTTGTGGGTAAACAGTATTTCTTGCTGTTTCTTTGTCAGTGTTGACGTGGAGAGTGTCTGGTTTGCCCACCATGGAACATGCAACATATCATTGTCCTTCTTTAGGGGTCCATTTCAAATCTAGGATACTTTATCTCTCTCTGTGTGTGGATCATATACATCTATCTATATCTATGGTTGGATGGCTCTTTGTCAGGAGGGCTTTGATTATGTTTTCTGTGTGAGAAGTTTGCCCTGATTCTGTCATTTGTGGGGTTCAGAATGCTCTTTGATTATAGGTGAACTGTGAATCCCAGTGACTACAAATCCCAAATGTCAAGGTCTATTTCCTGCAACCCCCATCTGTGTTCATATTTGGGCATAGTGAGTGCTTGTGTCAAGTTTGGTCCAGATCGATCATTGTTTGAGTCCACAGTGCTCTCTGGATGTAGGTGAACTACAACTCCCAAAATCAAGGTCAATGGCCATCAAACCCTTCCAGTATTTTCTGTTGGTCATGGGAGTTCTGTTTGCCAAGTTTGGTTCAATTCCATCATTGATAGAGTTCAGAATGCTCTTCGATTGTAGGTGAACTATAAATCCCAGCAACTACAACTCCCAAATAACAAAATCATAATTTTTGAGTGATGGTCACTCCTTGTGTTGTGAGATGTTTTCTTGCCAAATTTGGTGTGATTTCGTTCATTGGTTCTTTTGTTTTTAAGGTACTCATTATGCACAGAGCATTATATATATATATATATATATATATATATATATATATATATATATATATATAGCTTTGTTAATTTTATGTTTGTGTTGTTTACTCTGTATGTATTGATGATATTACTTGGAAATCGCTCTGAGTCCCCTCAGGGAGATAGAGCGGTATATAAATAAAGTTTTGTTGTTGTTGTTTATCTAGGAATGAGAATGTGTGATTTCCCCAAATCACCCAGTGGGTTTCCATAGCTGAGCAGGTATTTGATCCCTGGTTTCCCAGAGCTGTAGTCTATTGCTCAAACCACTGAATTACATATTACATAGCATGACCATATTACACATAATACACACACACTGGGTGGATGAGGATGTCTTTCTCTGTTTGGAGCATATTTCTGTAAACAGGAAATTAACTATCAAAATGTTGTGTGCTGAATATGTGGGATATGAAGAATATGAGTAGCCACATCTTCCAAGTTGTCTTTGCTGTCTTTCAGAAGAATTTGTTATCACCTGTGGTCTAATTCAGCAAGGACATCTTTTTGTTCTTATATGTAATGAGTAGGATTCAGTTGCACTTTTTTTTTGGCAGACCCTTGCTTCATTTTCCATATTGCTGCCTTTCATAGCAGCTTTCCAGAAAGCATGATATGCTGTGGGATGCAGAGAGAAAGACCCAGGAAGATTGGTTCTATCTCCCTACTTCTATGGTTCTCTTTATTTTTCTCATAAGCTTGCATAAACCAGCATGTTATATGTGCACACAGTAGGAAGTGAATGATTCTTAGCAGTCTATTGTTTCTGTTACTAACCAGCAGTCACATGTTAATATTAATAAAAATTAAGAGGTGATTTCTATAAGGAACTTTTGTACTCTCTTTCCTGTCTTTGCAGATTAATGACCTGTAGTTTAGGTTATGAAAGGTAGGACATAAAATCAAGGTGCTGTGTGGCCGAACTGTAACACTATGACTTTGCTTTTCCGGCACTTAAAATAAACGTGGTGCCTTCAAGGTGCCTTAATGTCGCTTTATGAGTATATGCCAGCCCAGAGACATAGTATGCTTTGGATGGAGAGAAAGACATTGCAGATAGTATTCAGACGGTAGCTCAGTCATCAGGCACACCTGCTTTTCTATTGATCTTCTTGAAGAGAAGATCCTTCAAAGGTTGTATTTTATATTATGTCTTTTTTTGGAAAATATTTTTATGGGCAACTGTGGGGCTTTGGGGCAACACACTTCCTGCAGCACCTGCTGTGCCCAATGCTTCAGGTTATTTTAGGTTGAGGATGTTGCAGCATGATAGGAGAGGTACTATCAAGAAAGATCCTTTTAGAGATAGAAAAGTATGTTTATTTCCAGCTGGGACCCTGGAGTGGAGCTGAGTCCAAAAGCAACCAGTGCCCAATAAAGGCGTTGACTGCCTTTTATACAACAAAGAAACATGCTTCTATATTCATTGACATCATTCACTGCGTCACTTTAGCATCATAGGAATATCAAATTTTATCTTCCAACATACAAAAGGCATGTCTCTGTATTTCTTTCTAAAGAGCAGCATACAACTTACAGCTTACATTCATCAATCAAGGGGCCTACTTTGACTTGTCAGGAGAGAGGGGGATAGGTTCCTTACTTAGCTATAGCCTGGGCTATTTTGTACCAGTCTCTGTATAGATAACATGCCTCCTCCCTGGAATGTTCACCTCCCTCTTGCTGTGCCTGGACGCAGCTTGGCTTGTTCTGTCAGCTTGGGTTTCTGATACAGAGAGAGCCTGATTTTTCTTACATTTCAGTGCTGGTAAAGTACATACAATTTGTATATAACTAAATATCTATTTTTCCAATATCTCCCCATCAAGGAGAGGCTTTAAAAAAACAGAAAATCGGAATGTTGGCTATTTATTATAAGAAAGGGCACTATTCCATTATCTAGGTGGAGGTCACAAGGGGGCACTAGAGAGAGAAGGATACTCAATTTTTTGAGGGGGGAATTGAAGGAGAAAAACCATTCTCCCCATTTTCGATGGTTATTCCCCCTCCTCACTTCCCATTTCATAAATGAGGGTTGTTTCCATGAAGGGGACATGTGTGGAGGGGAATAACAGGAAAATGGAGGAATTGTTTCACTCCTTCAACCCACCCTCCACCCCCGTAAAATGGACTATCCTTCTCTCTCTCTCTAGCACCCCCTTGTGGCCTTCACCCAGATAATGGAACAGTACCTAAGAAAGACTTCATGAAAACAACCTAGCCTATTTTAATTGTCCTCTATGCACCTATTTGGCCACTTAAAAAAAATAAAGTTGATATAAGCCCCTCATGACCTTTTCAGTCCTTGTTTTACCTTGAAATAACAAGTAGGGACAGAGATTTTGCAAAAATTTATCCACATGCATTCAATTAAGTCTCTTTTATGTGTAATTCCAGTGTCAAATCCAACTTCTTTTTTCTTGAAGCAAAGAGCGTAGATGTTAATTATCCTGGTGATGCAAATGTCTTTTCAAATGATGGGCGAATCTGTCTCCTTTCCTTTTTAGCTACCTGTTCTTACTTGTTGGGCATTTGAATATAAAGAGAAGAGTATAGGCAGTTAAAAAGTTGTATACTAATCCAGTATCTGGAATGTGTGACATAAATAGGTTAGCATGAGATACATAGGTGAATGGCGTATTCTTAGATAGCCCCTGGTTAGACCAGGGGTGTCCAAACTTTTAAAGCCGAGGGACAGTTCATGGTCCCGCAGCCTGTTGGGGGGTCAGACTATTGTTTGGAAAAAAATGAATGCATTCCTTTGCATATGCTTATTCAAAGAACAATACAATATATAAAATGAAGAACAATTTTAACCAACCTAAACATACCAGTCTTTCAATGTGAAGTGTCGGTCTGCTTTTGGCTGATGAGACAGTCATGTTAATTAGGGTGGTTGTTGTTGTGTACCCTCAAATCATTTCAGAAAGACAGAACGAAGAGTGGAAGTCAAGAAAGGGAGGACGGGAGGAAGAAAGAAACTCAAAGAAAAGAGGAAAGGAGGCTTGGAGAAAGAAGGAAATTTGAACAGGGGCCGCAATTGGCCCCTGATCCGGACTTTGGACATGCCTGGGTTAGACTGACATATTTTATTGTTGGAACCTAAAGGGTGAATCTAGTATCTTCTTGTGCAATGCCCCTTGCTTTGGATGCGCAAGGCTCTTGAATGTTGCTCCATCTCCCAACTACTGTCCAGCTGCAGAGGTGCACCCAACACGTGACAAGGACTAGCCTTAAACTCAAGATACATCTGGGCATAAAGTAAGGGTAAACTGAACCCAACTCAAACTGAATAGGTAGGATAGTGGAGATCTATACTTTGATGGCATGTTTGGGTGATCTCAGCCATAATTTGAGCAATCATCACAACAATCAGTATTACTATCGCCATATTGCACCTAATTGGCTTCGCTTAACGCCACCCAGTAAATTAACAATAACCATAAGACTTGTGGCTTATACCCTTGAACTATATTTCATATCTGGCATGAATTGTTATTGGGGCGGCATCGGGGCCTCCAACAGGCTGCACCCCTGCCCAGAATGAGGAGGTGGACAAAGCACACCCACTCGCAGCCAGAGCAATCGACAGAATAAGCAAAAAGAAGCGACAATGAGGCCCATTGTAATGTAATTATTTTAAATTCATTTTATTAAAAAAAATCCATGAAACAGCAAGTCCACATAAAGCAAATTGCAAAGTAGCGAGGGAACACTGTATATACACATATACACAAATATATACACACACATACACACGCAAAACACATATATGCGGACTGGCAGAAGACAGCTAGTGCCAAATAAAATTTTAAAAAATGAGCAGCCACTAAAACTCTTCCAAAGGCAAAGATGCATGCGTAGGTTTAAAGTGATGCTCATTGAGATTAAAAGGTCTTCCTTTGACGGGATCGAAACTACAACAGTTGGTTTAAAGAAGTCTTAAGGGAGGAGTGTGTTTAATGAATATGCCAATTCAATGTACAGCAGCTGTTGAAAAGGCAAGGTCCATGCTTGGGTCTATTAGGAAAGACTCTGGAAATAAAGCAGTTGTTACTCCAAACAGCTGTGGGCCACCTGGGTACCTGAAGGATTGCCTTCCACTGCCCGCCTGACATTTATCCTTGGCACGAGCCACTCGTTCATCATTGGAGACCTTCCTCTCGTTCCCCCCTCTGAGGTCAGGGAAGAGGGACTTCTTTGTTGCGGGGCCCCACGCGCAGCACACGTCCCCTTGGGATGCTCGACTGGTACTGATTAAAAGGGAGGGTGGGAGCATGAAACATGCCTACAGATGGTGTGGGCAGAGATCTAATCTTATTCCTCTGTGATGCCTGGCCACTCAATTGGAATTGATTATTGATATTCTTTAGAACAGATAAAATAAATTATTTCTGTTGGAATCCTAGGTTAGTGTACTTTGGTATATACCCAATTGAATGCAGTGGGATTTATGTTTGTGTAAACATCGCATTGAAAAGGCAGAATGATAAATATCTAGGTTTCTTCCTTCTTTTTTGGTTTATGCCTGTGAGTGAAGTGAGGTTTTTAATCTGGGATTAGTGCTGAAATATAGTCAACTAAGGGGTGGCAGTTATTCTGTATTAATTAAAATATACGGGTACAGTGTTAGAAGCAAAAATGCAATTTAGAGTTAAATCATCTAACCCACATTGCTAGGGATTAAAGGGCATTTACTCAATAGATTCAAACCCTGGAAAAAAATTATATAGCTCTAAAGATTGCTGATGTATTAAAGCAGGGGTCCTCAAACTAAGGCCCGAGGGCCAGATATGGCCCTCCGAGGTTATTTACCCGGCCCTCGCTCAGGGTCAACCTAAGTCTGAAATGACTTGAAAGCACAGAACAACAACAATCCTGTCTCATCAGCCAAAAGCAGACCCACACCTCCCATTGAAATACTAATCTATATAAATAAAAAGGTAATGTTTGTTTGTGGGATTAACAGAACTCAAAAACCACTGGGCGAATTGACACCAAATTTGGACACAAGACACCTAACAACCCAATGTATGTCCTTCACTCATAAAACACTGAAAAACACAGCAGAAAGGACTTTAAAAGCCCCCAAAAGCTAAATGACAATACAGAAAAAAGGGAAGAAAGAGGGAGGGAAGGGGCGGAAAAAGGAAAGAAAGAAAAGAAAGGGAGGGAAAGAAAGAAGGAAAGGGAGAAGGAAGCATGGAAGCAAAAAGAAGGAAAGAAGGAAGGAGAGAAAGAGGGAGGGAAAGAAAAAGGGGGAAGGAAGGAAAGTTAGAGAAGGAAGAAAGGAGAGAAGGAAAGAAAAAAGGGAAAGAAGGAAGAAAAGAGGGAGCGAAGGAAGGGGAAAACATGTAGAGAAAGAGGGAGGGAAGGAAATAAGGAAAGAGAGAAGGAAGAAAAGAGACAGCAGAAGAGAAAGAAAAAGGGGGAAGGAAGGAAAGAGATAGAGAAGGAAGGAAGAAGAGGAGGAAAGAAGGGAAGGAAGGAAAGGGAGTGAAGGAAGGAGGAAAAGAAGGAGAGAAAGAGGGAAAGCTGGCCACAGCAACGCGTGGCGGGTACAGCTAGTAAGTTTATATTTGTTAAAATGGTTCATTTTAATTATTGTATTGTTTTAAGTGTTTTTTGCACGACAAATAATTCATTCGTGTTTTTTTCCAATTATAATACGGCCCTCCAACAGTTTGGGGGACTGTGACCTGGCCCTCTGTTTAAAAAGTTTGAGTGACCCTATATTAAAGCACATATGGAGCTGCAGAACATCAGACCATGACTACCAGTCTGTCAAGTCCAGCAATTCCAACTTTAATTGGCAGATGCCTTCCAGGTAAAGGAATCTTTCAGATATATTTTCTGTTGTCATGAGATTGGGAATTGGACCAGTGGTTTTATGTAAACCAAGGATGGGAACCATGTGGAGCTCCACTCATGGTTGAATTGGAAACTTCAGCATCTTTCACCATTGACTATGATGGCAAGAGCTGCTGGGAGTTGAAATTCAGGCCCAATCTACACTGGCTTATAATGCAGAGTGAAACTGCATCGTATGAGTTTACACTTACTATGTAATGCAATTACAAACTGCTGATATCAACAATGGAAGCTCTTGAAGTGTTCATCTCTGGTACTCGGCAAACACAATTTTTACCTCATTCAAAGGGATTGCTACCTAAATAAAATACTACCCTATGTCTTTGCAGTTGTGATCAAGAACAGGAATGTGAAGAACTGGAAGAAATATAGCAAAAATTGGAGGGGAGAGCCCCCCTTTAAAAAAATTATTTTCCTGGAAAAATGGGGAAATTAATTATGGACTATTTTTCCCACAAAGATAGATAAAACATTTGATATTACATATTTACTGGCCAATAATAGTTTCTGAAAACTATGTAAGAAGAAAACGTTCATGTAAGACTATGTGAACTATTGTTTTTCTTTGTTCAGTTCTGTTTCATGGGGATGGTTATGTTTGCTTGACACTATGGGGAATTAGTGTTATTGTTTATTCGTTCAGTCGCTTCTGACTCTCTGTGACCTCATGGACCAGGCCACGCCAGAGCTCCCTGTCAGCCATCACCACCCCCAGCTCCTTCAGAGTCAAGCCAGTCACTTCAAGGATGCCATCCATCCATCTTGCCCTTGGTCAGCCCCTCTTCCCTTTTCCTTCCATTTTCCCCAGCATCATTGTCTTCTCTAAGCTTTCCTGTCTTCTCATGATGTGGCCAAAGTACTTCATCTTTGCCTCTAAAAGCCTTCTTTCTAGTGAGCAGTCCAGCTTCATTTCCTGAAGTATGGACTGATTGGATCTTCTGGCTGTTCAAGGTACTCTCCGAATTTTCCTCCAACACCCAAGGTTCAAAAGCATCTATCTTCCTTCGCTCAGTCTTCCTTATGGTCAAGCTCTCACATCTGTAGGTTACTATGGGGAATACCATTGCTTTAACTAAGGGAGACAAAATATTTTTCTGTTTTAGTAATTTTTCCTATATCTTCTGTTTTTATTTGTACTTTTTGCCTGATCCTCAAACTGAAAAAAAAAACGTATAGTTCAGCTATTTCTTAGTTTAAAATCTTATCACTAGAAAAGAAGCATTAGACCAATATGCAGCAGTGGGATTCTTCCCAAACTGCTGTAATTTCGAAGACCACAGGAACATGCTTTTCTTGCAAGTCTGTTTTGTTTGAAGATATGGTTGGCCAGTTAATGCCTTCCTTGGACAGAATTTTTAATATGCATTTTGGATCTTTGTCTTGATGGGACGTATAGCTGAGTACTATAGGAAATAACTTGGGATAAAAATAGAAGACTTGTGGTACCTTGACACCAATCCTGATTTATTTTGCATTTTATTCTTGTTTTCATTGGTTTATAGCCAAATTGTTAGCAGAATATGTTCTATATAACTGGGGGGAAATGGAGTTTGGAGAAACTAGGAATGGGGGATAACGATTGGAGTAACGATTGGTTGATAAATGTTGGTATGTTACATCTGAGAGTAGATTTATCTAAAGCAGAGATGAGGACCCTGAGGTGTTCATCAGGCATCACTATGTCATGCTACAGTGAAAACTTGGCATAGAGTCAGAGGTCTGCAAGGATGAAAGGGGCTCTCATATAGCCCCAGCGGAGGTAGCCCATCACTTTGTAGGCTTGCTTTCTACAGTAAAAGAGTTGAACATCTGATCTTTAATGGGATATAGAGATCTGGGACCTCTTCACACGGCCTAATAATAATAATAATAATAATAATAACAACAACACTTTATTTATACTTTGCTACCATCTCCCCAAGGGACTCGGTGTGGCTTACATGAGGCCGACCCCAAATACAACAATACAAGCAATTAAAATAAAAAAACATGGACAATAAAGTAATACAACATTATCAATAAGACAACACACAATTAAAACTGTGGGAAGGCCAAATGTAAAATTAAAATTGAAAGAATGCTGGAACATTGGTGGTGACAACGGGTTTTTTGTATTTTTTTCAAGGAGCCCATAGTCTCCCATCACACATTGAAAAAGTACTTTTGCAGCAGCTCTGTAGCAAAACTGTTCAGAAAACCTTGCTGCTGCTGAAAAATTACTGCAGCGCACGACAGGAGACTTTCCATTTTTCCATTAGGAAAGATGGGTTGAGCCATCCCATGTGATGAGGTGGGGGGAAGCTAGAATGGTGTGGGGCACGGTGCGGGTGCCCTGGGTGGGTGTCACCGAGATCACCATGATCTGCGGTGATACTCGGTGATTCCAGCGGTGGGTGTGATGAGGTCCCTCATCAAAACATATCAGAGTATTGTTTCATCTACTTCTGGACAGTTTGTACTAACAGAAAGCAACACTGGTATTGCATGTCAGTTTCTTAAATTACATGAGCGCTTCATCAGCATTCATATTATTGTACTAACATACTTTTCTCCATGTGTAATCCTAAAAGCTTTCCATCTTTCAAACTTCTATGAGGATAAGGATCCTCTAGGATCATTCCCCGGTGCCAAAAAGACAAAACTCTTCTACGACTTGGTGATAGCACGAGAGCATGCCAGAAAGGTACACTTTCTGGTGTGTGATGAGCAAGCGGGTGATGTGGATGATGCGGGGGTGCTGGGTAACAGATTCAACTCACTGCCCCACAGTTGCCTCGCTGTCCTACATATTCCCCTGCTGTCCCTCGCATCATGGACCTCCATGTGATGAGGTCCTTTGTGATGCTACATTAATCTAGCAGTGGCTGCAATTTATTTAGAGATAATGTAGGGGAAAAAATCTGCGCTGTCCTTGTGGGGGCAAATCCACAGTCCACACTGCCCTTAGTTAAAGAGCAATTAAAACCCCATCCTTCCTTTGAGCCATTGGGCCCTTTGGTTTTCATTGAGGAAGTCAAAGGCCTGCTGTGTGAAATGCCATGCATAATTGGGCCTGTCACTGCCTTAAGGGCTCCCCTTTCTCCCCATTCGCTTTTCTATTTGTAAAGCACTTAATGCTCTTGCAAAAGCTCTTGGTCATCCTTGCTTAGGATAGCTTTGCCTTCTCAGCTGGTTTTCATCTTTATCTCAAGACCTTAAAACATTGAGTGCCCAAGTAACTCAAAATTTATGTTTTAAAAGCCTGTATTTGTGATCCAATTCTGCAGGTTTTTAAATCACATAATTAATCTTGGCATTGTTTAGATTTGTAATACATTTTAATTATTAGTTATTACTTTCCCATCATGGAGCCTCCGGTGGCGCAGTGGGTTAAACCCCTGTGCTGGCAGGACTGAAGACTGACAGCTGGCAGGTTTGAATCCGGGGAGAGGCGGATGAGCTCCCTCTGTCAGCTCCAGCTCCTCATGCGGGGACATGAGAGAAGCCTCCCACAAAGTTGATAAAAACATGAAATCATCCGGGCGTCCCCTGGGCAACGTCCTTGCAGACGGCCAATTCTCTCACATCAGGAGTCACTCCTGACGCGACAAAAAAAAGTTATTTTTGAAACCTATTTTTCTCTGAATTACAGGTTGTTGTTTTTCCTCTCTCCTTACACAGGATAGCTTTGGTTTTAAGGCACTGCCTCTTGTTGTCTTTTGCAGGCGTTTTGGGACAAAATGCACAGCATGCCAACAAGGAATCCCCCCAACACAGGTGGTCAGGAAAGCCCAGGACTTTGTCTATCACCTGCACTGCTTTGCCTGCATTATCTGCAACCGCCAGCTGGCCACCGGCGACGAGTTCTACCTCATGGAAGACGGGCGCCTGGTGTGCAAGGAAGACTACGAGACAGCTAAGCAGAACGGTAGGGTCCGAGCAAAGATGCCAGCCACAATGGGTGTGGTGTATTCTCGCTTGCTTAGCTTTGTTACTTAAGGACTTTAGGGTTTGTAAGTAGCTGCTGAATTCAGGTGGCTTTTGAGCATTGTCTCTGAACGACGAGACAGAAGAGCTTCTTTCAACTGGTTGTCTTTTTCTTTCAGGCTGTCAATGTGCCACAGATGACTGGCATACATCTGTGTGAGCAAGCAGGCTTGGAAAACTTTCTGTGGGCCAATAAAATTTCAGAACTTATTTGCAAGGAAGGGATGGGGTCTTCTGAGAATGATGACCCCCCATCCTCATGGAATAGGTGGGTCCATGGGTGACCAACCAACCACCGTAAGGAAGTGGATCATGAATGAAACTGAAGGTGACACTGTTATTCTAGTGCACATTGCATAGTACATAGGTACCTTCTGTGCCTTTGCTTGAGCTAGGGAAAAAGGTGTAACATAGCCCTAGATAGATAGGTAAGGATGCTGTGGGTCCTTTTGCCCCTGTGAGCAGATTCATGTGTCACTTAATGTGGAATGTATCCGACAAGCTGGTTCATTTTTCTGTACAAGATTCTAAATAATAGCTATGTTGCCTTCAACTCAGAAACTGGTCAACACTCAAGTTTTAGCTTTATGTTTTGGGGATCTTTTACATCACAAGAAAGGAAAAACCCTGTTGGGTAAAGAGAAGACAAAGACATTATTGTGGAATGGTCCCTAAAGCTGGAAACAGAGCTGGAAATCTCACATTTTCTGCTTTGCCCTGGGATATATGGCAGTGTGGACTCAGATAACCCAGTTCAAAGAAGATACTGTGGGGTTTTCTCCCTTGATATTCTGGATTATATGGCTGTGTGGAGAGGCCCAGAGAGCCACCCTTTCTTAGGATAATACTAAAGTCTGGTGCCATCTTCCTTCTCTTCTTTAGATTCCTCTTCCTTCTTCCTACTCTTGCCCTAAACCTTTCCTACCATTAATTTGTGCTAAGTGGTAAAATCTCAAGTGTAGGCTCCTGCCAGGATTATTTCTATAGCAACATCTCTGTGGAAAGTGCAAAATGCAGCCAGGTGAATCTAAAATAACTTTTATCCGTTTTGATCTCTCACAGCAAGAGTGCTTTTGTAACACCCTCCTCAAACACCAAATTACAATCAGGCTAGCTCACGATAGCACATTGCTGCTGAGACAATCTACTTGTTTTGGGACTGCAGCTAAATTCAGAGTGAATAGGAGATCCCAAGGGGTAGAGGTAGTGGCAAATGATCTCATAGTTCCTGCTAATAAAAAGTTTTGTCTCTTCATCCTGTGAGTCCTGGCTACATCACCATATTGCTTATAGCACACTTTCTTTTGTTTTGGTGTCTAGACTATAGGGTGCATCTACACTGTAGAACTAATGCAGTTTGACATCCCTTTTAACTGCTATGGCTCAATGCTACAAAATCCTGGGATTTGTAGTTTGGCACCAGTACTCTTTGACGGAGAGGCTAAAAACCACATAAAGCTGCAACCCCCATCATTCCATAGCAGTGAGCAATGACAGTTAAAGTGGTGTCAAACCATATTAATGCTTACAATGTAGGTGCACCCATACAATCCAATGCTAGCACTCTCTCTGTCCATTAATACAGGTTAAGAGAAACGGAAATGCATCCAAGTCCAGGCCTTTTCACTAGGCTTGAATAAGGATGTGACTATGCCCTCCTTTCCTAAACTCTGATCAGGCATGTAGCTGGGGGGGGGGGGGGGGCTTTGGGGGCTTCAGCCCCCCCCCCCCCCCCGAAATTCTCATGATGGCCTGCGAAAAGGCCTTACTGGTACATTATTTAAACTGTTATGTTTATTCATATCATGATCTGATCACCATACTCAATATATCCCATATGCATGGGGGTATTGGGGTAACGATACAAAAGGTTTGCTAGGGTAGACCCTCTTTCACTCACTCAGCCCCCCCCCCTGAATCAAACTTAGCCCCCCTCCTCCCCCAAATTAAAATCCTGGCTACGGGCCTGACTCTGATCATAATAAATGGCTCTGATCCCCATTTATTATTATTTCTTTGTCATGCATCATTCTTTGTACTACCCTTTCCTTCACTGGTATAATAATAATAATAATAATAATAATAATAATAATAATAATAATAATAATAATAATATATTTATATACTGCTCTATTTCCCCAGGGGACTCAGGGTGGTTTCCAAGCAACAACATCAAAACATACAGAGCCACAACATGAACAAAAAAAAAATATCAGTAACAGCAACATAAGCATAGAATTACCAAATAACACATAAATATTAAAGTGAAAATCCTGCCTGCTCTTCATGTCTATTTGTTAAGGCATAGAAAAGAAATGGGTCAGAACAATTAAAAGGCTGGGTCAAGACTGATATATATTGAAATAAGATGGGACTGTCATTTGGGTACAGTACTGTAGTAGATAAACAACAAAAGCGGGGATGGGCTATTTCCAGGGGCCTGTTAGGAGAATGAACAGGATAACACGGACAGTGTCTGAGCTGAGCTATCACTGGTCACTCTCGAAGATTTGTTGAAGCCATCAAATCTTCACACTCTTACAAAAAGAGGGGAAGGATGGGGTCTGTCTTATTTCCCTTGGAAGGGCATTCCAGAGGTGGGGGGCCACCACTAAGAAGGCCCTCTCTCCCGTCCCCACCAACCGTGTTTGTGACAGTGGTGGGAGCGAGAGGAGGGCCTCCCAGGAAGATTTTAGAGTTTGCGCCGGTTCATAAATGGAGATGCGTTTGCAAAGATAGGCGAGGGCCTGAATCGTTTAGGGCTTTATAGGTCATTACCTGCACCTTGAATTTGGCTCGGCAACTTATCAGCAGCCAATGAAGCTGTTTTAATAGTGACGTTGTATGCTCCCTATAGTTTGCTCCAGTAAGGAGCCTGGCTGCTGCCCATTGTACCAGTTGTAATTTCTGGGCCGTCTTCAAGGGTAGTCCCACGTATAGCGCATTGCTATAGTCCAGTCTGGATGTAACCAAGGCGTGGACCACCCTGGCCAAATCAGACTTCACAAGTTGTACCAATCTGCTTGGATCTCTAATTGGGTCAGTAGTTGATACTTGATTCCTATCCACTTCCTGTAAGCACCTGGTCCCTGATGTAAATGTTTGGTTTTTATTTTTCCTGACTCCATCTCAGGAAGGCTTAGATTCTCAACAGACTGGCCATGAGAGATAGAAATCCTTGCCCCCAGGGTTCAGCTCTATTGGAGGCAACCGAGTTGTATATGGCATGTCAGTTTAATCTGGCCCTTAATCTCAAAAGTCTCTCATTTTTCATCCTGAGGTCTAAAATGCCAATATTTACTGTAGGTAGAAAACCCAGAATTGGGGGTTGGGTTGAGGGAAGTGAGACAGAAAAAGGCTATAGATCACCAAACACTAATGAATCCACAGAGACTGCCAAACAGAGTCTGACTGAAATTAAAACCGAACTGGTCTTTAATGGATTTCATGTTGACAAGCCCTGACTTCTCATTAATTAAGGACTCTATTTTGACCTAATCAATTTGGCTACGGTGATGCAATGCCTATTTGTGCTCCGCGGATTGGTGGGAGAGGCATGGCTGGGAGATCAAGGATTGAATATTGCTCAATTACTATTATTGACTCAGGGGTATCAATGTCTTTAGTGTAGTCAAGTTTTGCCCACAGAGTAACAAATAAGGAGTTGAGACATGTGCCAAAGAGCACGGTTAACTCTGTAATGGAACTGATTCTATAACCAAGCATTCTGTTAACTGACAAAAGTACGTTTATATGAAGGTGAATCTGAATTTTCAGCCTTGGGATTTGTGTGTCTATGGCTCAGGATTTCCTCTGTATCCACTGTACCCTCTGGCCAGTTAAATACACCTTCCAGAAAAGGAGCTGCTGTTGTTGCAAGGGCTGCTAAGCCTGCTACTCACTGCAGCAATCCAGCTATACAGATTTTTTTTTACTGCTGACGGAAGCTGTGGCTGCCCTTAGTGTAACAATTTGGCAGCAATTATTTGGACCTAAATTACAACTGATGGAGCTGTTCTATAAATTCATTTTAATGACCCCTGGACCACCCAGTGGCGCAATGGGTTAAACCCTTGTGCTGGCAGGACTGCTGACTTAAAGGTCGGCAGTTTGAATCCAGGGAGCGGGGTGAGCACTGTCAGCTCTAGCTTCCCATGTGGGGTCATGAGAGAAGCCTCCCACAGGATGGTAAAACATCCGAGCATTCCTTGGGCAACGTCCTTGCAGATGGCCAGTTCTCTCACACCCAGGCATGTAGCCGAAATTCTCATGGTGGTCTGCGAAAAGGCCTTACTGGTACATTATTTAACTGTTATGTTTATTCATATCATAATCTGATCACCATGCTCAATATATCTCATATGCATGGGGGTATTGGGGTAACGATACAAAAGGTTTGCTAGGATAGACCCTCTTTCACTCAGACTCAGCCCCCCCCCCGAATCAAACTCAGCCCCCCCCCCCGAATCAAAATCCTGGCTACGGGCCTGCTCACACCAGAAGCAACTTGCAGTTTCTCAAGTCGCTCCTGACACGAAAAAAAAGTTTAATGGCAGAGAATCAGATGTGCCACTTTTAAAAGGCAGACCATCAGGGAAATCCTCCTTATTGCATGGTTAGACCTGCAGAATATATTTACATTTAGTTGTTACTAATTTGAGTCCCATGTTTTTGCTTGACACACAAACACAAGGCATGAATATTTATATGTTTGCAGGCAGTGCTATCGAATAATGTGTGAACTCATTCCAAAATACTGCTATATAGCTCCAAAGCCCTGATGTGTCGAGTGGTAGCAAACGACAGTGACCCCCTTACTTTGTTTCCAATGTTAAACACTCAAAATGTCTGTGCAATACAGAGGCTTTAAAAAAATTGTTGTACAACAATAATGCAAAACATTTTTTTTAAACTATATGTCATAGTGGAAATAATCTTCTGCACATTCCTGGAAGCAAAAGGTTTAATACCTCTTCCACAATACAGAATTCAACATGCAAACACAAGCTCTCATTTATCACTTCCATTTTTAGAGCACATAGCACACAGACAGCAGGAACAAACACACTCAGAAATGCTCTCACAAACATACTAATCTGGCCACACATGCTAATCCGGTCAAGCCAGGAAACTACTCTTTAAAGGACAGATGGCTATAGGTTTTAGAATAACTACATTTGTCTCCATAAGAAGAAGCTGGGCAACATGCCTTTTGTTGCTTCCATATTCCTTCATTGATTGTCAGGGAATAGGAACAATCACAATAGCTTTGTTTGCCTAGAAAAGACATTGGATGTGGAAAACAACAGGACTGAGAGTACACTGGAATGTGTGTGCAGCAGGTTTTGAATGAAAAGCAAAGCAAAATTAAGTAGGTAGAAGTAAAATTAAGAGTAGAATCAAACTAGTAAAATATTTAGGAGGCATATTGTGATCTAGACACTAAAATGTCAAGTTAAACAGCATTCCACAAACCTCTTTGTGTGTATTTGCTTTGTTCTGCTAGTTTGGAGGAATCGGGGTTAACTTACTCATAGATCAAAATGTTGGATACTACAAGTGAAGCCATGTATCAAAATGGTTAAGGTAAATTCAGAATAATAAAACAGACAGCATTCAGCATAATAATAATAATAATAATAATAATAATAATAATAATACTTTATTTGTACCCCGCTACCATCTCCTCAAGGGACTCGGTGCGGCTTACATGAGGCCGAGCCCAACACAACAATACAAGCAATAATCACAACAATACAAGCAATTAAAATAAAAACATAGACGATAAACATATAACATTATCAATAAGACAATAAGCATACAGATTCTGGGAGCTGAATTACATGTTGCAAACTAATAATTGGATATTTAGATCAAACACTGGTATTTTCTCAATTTTGTCTGATTTCAAAACTTTTGATAGGCATGTAGTGATCTTCTATGTTGGTTTCTGTTTCATGTTCCAAACTTAAAGGAATATTTTCTATTATAGATGATTCAGAAGCTGGCGCTAAGAGGCCCCGAACCACCATCACAGCCAAACAGTTGGAAACATTAAAAAATGCCTATAAAAACTCCCCCAAACCGGCCCGTCATGTGCGGGAACAGCTGTCTTCTGAGACTGGATTGGACATGCGGGTTGTGCAGGTGAGCCAAATGGCATGATATTGATTCTCTGTCCAACAAACAATTGATCGAGTGATTTATGGAATGACTTGTTGCCTCCTCTGATTACTTCAAACAATGTACAGAATATTCAGAGTATTTGTTCAAAACATCAGCTTCCTTTGAAGATGCAAATGAACGTAAGCATTGCTTTGATCAGGGGTGTCCGATCTTTTGGCTTCCGTAGGGCACAGTGAAAGAATAAAAATTGTCTTGAGCTGCACACCACTGTAGAACAGAAGGCACTCATGAATACAAATAACAAGAGTGTAAAGTGCGTGATGGTGTTATGCCCAGTACAGAATACACACTTGAATTCCATTCCATTGCCATCTACAATTTGCGCTCAAGAACCATGCAATCAAGTTACAAAAACTATCACCAAAAAATCTCATTTTTAAGCAAGTTTACAATTTTGTGTTGTCTTGGGCTGTATGCGGCATACGGACCGCAGGTTGGAGAAGCCTGGCTTAATTGGAAGATGGAACATGGCTCTTGAGAAGATCCTGTAGTGCTGCAAAAATATCTGAGGGTGGATCTCATGGTCTGATGATGCTTCTTAGACTCATGGTGGAAATGGATCCCAGGCACAACTGATTTTTCCATGGTTACGATTGCACGTGTCCACTCAGAGTTGATAGCAAGTACCGTAAAAAAATCAGCATCACCAGATGTAGCTTCATAGGATAGAAACACTGCAGATCCCTTCCAATCAGTTCTATAGTTTTTTGTCATCTTACCCTTTTTCATCTTCTTGTGTCAGGAAAACATAAGTTAGTTAAGCTGCTTTGAGTCTCCTTGTGCAGAGAAAAAGCGGTATCAATAAACAACAACAAAATAATAATTTTTTTGTCGTGTCAGGAGCGACCTGAGAAACTGCAAGTCGCTTCTGGTGTGAGAGAATTGGCCGTCTGCAAGGACGTTGCCCAGGGGATGCCCGGATGATTTTGATGTTTTTTCATCCTTGTGGGAGGCTTCTCTCATGTCCCCGCATGAGGAGCTGGAGCTGATAGAGGGAGCTCACCCGCCTCTCCCTGGATTCAAACCTGCAACCTGTCAGTCTTCAGTCCTGCCGGCACAGGGGTTGAACCCACTGTGCCACCGGGGGCTCCAAAATAATAATAATAATAATAATAATAATAATAATAATAATTATTATTATTATTATTATTATAAAATAAAGTGGTGTCAGCAAAGCTCCTGCATCAGGTAGAATTGTGGATATGGAAATAAACTAGTGAACCCTCTGTGCTATAGAACTAGGATGGGCCATTCTTGGGAACTGACACCCCCTGTAAACAAGATCTTAGAGGTTGCACCTTCTCACTGCAAGCCCCATACTCCCTGCACCCCACTCACCCCTGCCAATCAAAACTGTTTCCCCCTAAAATGCCATCTAGGGAACATGAAGTCATTTTCTCTAGGTTTGAGGGCTTTTTTCACTACAGAAATTGACCCATAAGTAAATATCTTTTCCTGCTAGAAAAGACTCTTCTCTTGAAGTTGAAAATAATCTAGAGGAGTTATATTAATTGTATTGTTTATTTGCTTATTGCTTGTTTTTTTTAATTGATGTGTTGTTGAGCTTGGCCTCATGTAAGCCACTCAGAGTCCCCTGGGGAGACGGTGGCGGGATATAAATAAAGCATTATTATTATTATTATTATTATTATCATTATTATTATTATTATAAAAATCTGACAGATTCCCCTTCCCACCCAGTCCTAGCTGCTATTTGGGGCAATTTGATTTCATTTACAAAAATGACTCTGGGTGGCCTCATGCAGTGTATGGGCCACCTTCATCCCAGCACAGTTCCCAACCCCAACTCAATTCTGTGGGTAAAGATGTCACTCAAGCATCTGTGGGCTACCCTAGCTGGTTAATCTGGGGCCTGTCTAGGATAGTAATGTCAACATGCACTGTGGTGGGGACGGGAGGTTAGATAATTGAGTTAAAACTAGACCACATTGAACTGTCAACGTCTATGTCACTACTATCAGAGAGATCCTGCCTTTGTGGGTTCTCCATACTGACATCAACAGAGGTGTTCCATGACCAGGGAGAAAGGGTGGTGGTGGTGGTGGTCCTCTTCAGCAGGGATGAATTATTTTCCTTTTGTCACACTGCATTTCAGATCATTGTGTTCATCTGCAGATAATTGGTTGACATAGTAATAGTAATAGAGTTAAAAGGTCCTTTTTGGTTGTTATAGATGCTACTAACAATAATTTACTTAAGAGGTTTGTTATTATCTAACTATTATGAATGGGGTTTGAGTAATATCACACATAGTCTATGGTAAATACAAGGTTTGCACTCAGATTGTCTCAATCAAATATCCCTTGCTGAACCAGGCTAGAATTCTCTGACTCTACATTTAGAAGTGATCCTCATTATAAAATAATCTGTAATACTACAAAGATTTCCCCCCCTTTTCATCTCTGGGATTCCAGGTCTGGTTTCAAAATAGAAGGGCCAAAGAGAAACGGTTGAAGAAAGATGCTGGGCGGCACCGCTGGGGTCAATTCTACAAGAGCGTAAAGAGGAATCGAGGAGGCAGCAAACATGAAAAAGAGAGCTCTGCGGAGGACTGTGGTGTCAGCGACAGTGAGCTGAGCTTCAGAGGTAATAGCTGGAGTCAAAGGCAGGGCCTCACACATTTCTTCCTCCTGTGACAATGAATACTTGCTCTTTGAGGCAGATGGTGTTCTAGACTAGTTCCTGTGCTTGTGTCTGGCATTAGCTTCAGGCCAGCGGAAGAGAACCATTTTTGTGACAAGAGCAGCTATACTCTGAGTGAGACATGCTACCAGTTAGCAAGTTTGTTGCCACAATTCTTGCTTCTCCCCCCTTCGCCTTTTTTTCTCCCTATATTTTATGCAACTGGTAGAGAAATGCTTTTTGCCAGAGATTTGAACACATCATATTCACACATCATAAAGGAACAATCCCCTGCAATACTCTGAGAAGCACTTTAATTCCCCATTGGGTTGCTCTTTACTTTTGATTTAAAACCCTCCAAATAGATACATCCTCTGTTCATGTCCAGCATTTACTTTTAAAGTTTTAACTATTACATTTGGCCCAGCCATAGGTTTTTAAATGATTGTGTGTTATTGTCTACTTATGAGTTATATTAATTGTATTGTTTATTTTGTTTATTGCTTGTTATTTTATTATTGCTTGTTGTTTTTGATGTGTTGTTGGGCTTGGCCTCATGCAAGCTGCTCCGAGTCCCTTGGGGAGATGATGGAGGGGTATGAATAAAGTATTATTATTATTATTATTATTATTATTATTATTATCAATAGCTTTTTAATCAAATAAAATCCACAATCCACAAGCAATACCCTTTTTGTGCCAACTCCAAAACATAAAATACATTTAGCAAACATTTGAAGCTCGCATACAGTGTTCCCTCATCTATCATGGGGGTTCTATTCCAGGAACCCCCACGATAACTAAAAAACTGTGATGTAGGGACACTATACTGTATATGTACAGTATGGCTCTGCCCACTCCTCTCTCCCCCTCCTCTTTCTCTCTCTTCCTCTCCTTTTTCCCCTCCCTCCCTTCTACCGCCCTTCCTTTTCTGGAGCCACCCTTCCTCCCTTCCTGCTTCCCCACTGGCATGGGGCTCTCACCCAGTCACCCAAGAATGACTGGGTGAGAGGCCCAGCAGAAGTTGCCTTGGTGGTGGCCCTCTCCGGCCCTGGAGGAAGAAGCCTCAGCGGAAGCTGCCTTGGCGGCAGTCCTCCCCAACCCCAAAGGAAGAAGCCCTGGTAGAAGTTGCCTTGGCGGCAGCCCTCTCCAACCCCAATGGAAGCTGCCTTGGCGGCCCTCTCTGCACCCTTCGTAGGTGCTACTTTGGCAAGTCGGGTTTATAGATCTGTGTATACAGTGTCCCCTCGGTATTTGTATTTTAAATTATTATTTTTTAAAAACAGCGAAACAGCGAGTCCGCAGGAAGCGAACCGCAGAGTACTGAGGGAACACTGTATTTTATATTTATATTTTGGACTGGGACTGGGATTTGGGAGGTTTGTTGTATTTTGCTGGACAGCCAGCACAGTTATCCCCGGATATTTTTTCCTAGATTTCAAGGGGCTTTAGACTCAAGGTCATGGATTACCCACCTTCACATGCTCCAAAAGCAGTGCTAATAAGGCTACATAGGGCTAGGATTAATGTATGCATTCTTCTCTTGGAGGCAGAACATTATTTCTCATACCGCTTGCATATTCAAGATCTGTCAAATAGGACAAATAGATTATGTTGGTAGGGTCATCATAAGTATGTGTGGGCTAGAACTTGGGAAAGTTATTGTTTGGAGGACAATCATCAAGGGATGGTGAACAAAAGTATCAGAGTTTGGTCAGGGTTGTCAGATATTTGAATCAGCTTGACGGTCCATAACAACGAAAGTATAGGGGAGCTTTCATATAATTTTAAATGTTTACGCTGGAGGAAAGAAAACCTGCTCGCAACACTCCTGGATTGTATAGTTAATTGCTTACAAATTAATGGGAGTGTTTTGGAAAACAAGCAGAATTCAGTAAGACCATGTATAATTATATAGTCTAAGAGCTGTCAGTGCCTTGACTGGGGATGTTTCCATGATGTCTTAAGCTGGTTTTTCAGTGTTGGTGATGACAAGGTTGTGTTCCACATATTTGGTCAAGATTTGGATGTCATTCAGATTGCTGTTTCCAACCCTTTCTTTCCCTAAAGTTCCTGGCCATCGGCCAATATCTTGTCCAACTCTTGCATTAAAATCACCCATGAGAATGATTTTGTCCTTATTTATAAGATCGCAAAGGACTACCACTTCACCCACTTCATAGCAAATCTGCTACAAAACAGGAACTTTTTTGTTGAATTCCAGGGCCAGAGAAGCAGATGGCGTAAACAGAAGAATAGCCTGCCTCAGGAAAGTGTGCTTGCTCCATCCATGTTCAACATTTGCACAAATGATTAGCCACTGCCAGAAGGGACAGAGTTTCATCTATGCTGATGATTGTACCATCACTGCTCAAGCAGGAAGCTTTGAGATGGTTGAACAGAAGCTCTCCAAAGCTGTAGGTCAGTAGTTCTCAACCTGGGGTCAGATGTTTTTGGACTTCAACTCCCAGAAATCCTAACAGCTAGTAAACTGACTGGGATTCCTGCGAGTTGTAGGCCAAAACACCTGGGGACCCACAGGTTGAGAACCACTGCACTAGATGCTCTTACTGCCTATTACAGGAAAAACCAGCTGATTCCTAATTCATTTAAGACACAGACATGTGCTTTTCATCTTAAGAACAGACAAGCATCTCAAGCTCTAAGTATTATTTGGAAAGGAATCCCACTGGAGCATTGCAGCACACCCAAATACCTGGGTTACCCTGGACCGTTCTCTGACCTACAAGAAGCACTGCCTGAATACCAAGCAAAAAGTGAGCACTAGAAACAATATCATATGAAAGCTGACTGGCACAATCTAGGGATCACAACCAGATACAATGAAGACATCTGCCCTTGCGCTTTGCTACTCTGCTGCTGAATTCGCATGCCCAATGTGGAACACATCTCATCACGCTGAAACAGTGGATGTGGCTCTTAATGAGACATGCAGCCTTATCACAGGTTTTCTGCACCCTGCACCCCTGGAGAAATGACACCACCTGACATCCGCTGGGAAGTAACAGCCAATAATGAAAGGACCAAAACAGTCACATCTCCAGCCCATCCCCTGTTCGGATATCGCCCAGGATGCCAAAGCCTTCAATCAAGTAATAGTTTTCTAAGATCTGCAGAGATACTCATAGGAACGCCTCAGCAAGTGAGAGTCCAAAAGTGGCAGGCTCAAACCCAGCACCTCAATCCATGGCTTATACCAAATGAAGGACTCCTTCCTGGACACACAAAAACTGGGCAGCTTGGAAGGTGCTGAACAGACTGCGCTCTGGCACAAGATGCAGAGCCAACCATAAGAAGTGAGTCTACACAGTGGAGTTAATGACATGCGAGCATGGAGAAGAGCAAACCACAGCCCACCTATTACAATGCAGCCTGAGTCCTGCTACTGGTCAAAGGGCATTTAATAGAATGCCAAGTTTGCAAACTTTGTGTTTTCTCAAATACATTGGTTCGCTCCTGAGACAATAAATAAATAAATAGTGCACAATCTTCACAGAAAGAGGTTTTGACCTAAAGGCATGGATATCTGGGAGTAACCCCTATTGAACTGATTAGGACTTAGTTCTGAACACACAGAAAATTGCATATATGTTCTGGATGGATGCAAAGTTATTTTTCTTGGTAACATGCAACTTCAGTCAAACTTGATTGTTTTTAGTAAAGCTAGGTCAATTTTGAATATTCCTTTAATTCTGTTGTAAATATGATTGAAAGGCAATAATGTACATATATAGTATCTTTTCTAGTATGATTTTGCGTGTGTGATTTGAAATTTTTTAAAAGTCTCCAGCTAATTGTAAACTTAATGTTTGTTTCTGTGTTGACAAGTAAGACAAGTCCTAGGGGCATTAAAATGTGCTTCGATGCTTTCAATGGGGTGGTGAACTTGTGCTCATGCAGATATCGCTGTACTTTGAACTCCCGTCATTCCGCTGATGTAGTTGATGTTCAGGCAATGTGGAAGAAACAGGTTGACACCACCTGGAGGGCACATCTTTCCTATCCCTGACTGATAGATGCTTTGCTGTCTTGAATTAGGCTACCCTGAGCATGTAATTTTTCTCTATTCTTGTTGTCTCAGTGTCAAATATATGTAGTGGCTCTTTGCTGCTGTCCCTAAAATTGCTTTTCTTGCTTTATTTACAGAAGACCAAATCCTTTCCGAGCTTGGCCACAACAACCGAATTTATAGCAATGCTGGCGATGTGGCTGGCGGACAACTAATGAATGGTACTTTCTCCATGGACGGGACAGGACAATCCTATCAGGACTTGAGGGATGGAAGCCCTTATGGAATCCCCCAGTCTCCAGCCTCAATATCATCACTTCCCTCACACACTCCGTTGCTAAATGGTCTGGATTACACGATGGACAATAATTTAGGAATAATAGCACATGGAGGGCAGGGGGTGAGCCAGACACTCAGAGCTATGGCTGGCGGCCCAACCTCTGATATTTCTACTGGAAGCAGTGTTGGTTATCCAGACTTTCCCACAAGCCCTGCCTCTTGGCTTGATGAAATGGATCATCCTCCTTTTTAAAACGTCTCATTACTTGTCATATTCCCACTTGCTTTTTGGCCTGAAAGCATTTTAGCAACCCAGTGAGGGACAGCAATCAAACTTCAAGGATCACAGATGTGCCATCCCAAGAAAATTTCCATTCATTTTGAATGGGAATTTGCTATTTGTTTCCTGTAGAGCTGAAAGAAAACATGGTATTAATATATATCTATATGTAAACACACTTTTGCTTTCTGTTCGAAAGAGTGGGACAGTAGGAGGAGCTGCTTCTGAGTACAGCACATTGATGTGTAAAGTATTTGTATGACTTTGGGGCGCGGAAAGCGGCAGCGGTAGCAAATGGAAGTGCACTGACTCTTTCCAAAATAGACTTTTGCTGTTGAGTGTGACACTAGCACATACTGAAAATGATTAGGCAGATATTGGCCACATCAGCTCTCATGAGGCATGCCATTGTCCTTCACAGGCTCAACTCTGGCAATGGAAATATGGAAATGCAATTCTTCTGAAGTGAGGCCTCCCAGACTGACTACTAAAGGGACGGAACATTATTGGAGGTTTACTGTCTCACCATTACCACCTCCCCATTCTCCTTGTTTTCTCACTCCATATTTACTTAGATATGACATGAAGAGATAACTCTTTGCCTTACTCAGGAGTCATGGTAGGCAGCCACAGGTGCCACTCTCCTTTTACTTATATTGCAGCCTTCAAACATCTATTCTTCTTCTCAACCAAATCATGGGGTGGTGGTTGTGCTTGCTGCCGTCACCTTCCATTCCTTTAGCTCTCATACGCTTTCTCAATCTTCTGCTGCTAAGCAGATGCATTATTATCCCATCAAAGTCCATCCCTCTCACTGGCAGTAACTTCTGCCAATATTGTTTCTATTGGGAGAGTTATAATTAGCATTAGCTGGTGCTAGGTAGTGGATAAGATGAAAAATTAATCATGCACAGATTAGTATATCCTATGCCATGATCATCTTAGTTAACTCAAGAGAGGTGGGACGGCAACACCATGGCATCAGAGGTATCTGTGATCGGTGATTCCAAAAAGAGCAGGTGTGTTTCCTGTAGGTCCCTCTTCTGTCATGAAACTTAAAAAAAAAACAAAAAACAGATGCAAATCCATCCTTTCTGTTACTGAACTTGCAGTAGTCTGCATTGTTTTGGGGGCAGGGTCACATAAAGCCCACAGCAAGTGAGGCCAAACAGCATTTGAAATTGTCGCACTGTTCCCAGATCCTAGCTCATGGTACCAGGGCTCTTTATGTAAGTCAAGCACAAGGCATATTTCTTCTTCTCAAAACGGAAAGAAGTATTAGTCTATATGAAATGGGTTTACATAGAGATGTATTGCCAAGGTCCATCACTGTGTGAAGTTTAAGACAGTGCTCTATACTTCCCCATTATTTCAGCCCATATGATAATACGGCACCAATCTAAGCAAAGCCGGCGATGATAATATCACCATTACTATGCTGCTGCACAAGACTTTGCTCTCAACCTGTGTGTTTCCTCCCACCAGCTTTGGAGGAGAGAGGGATGCAACAGTAATCTGATGAAGCTTCTTTAGGAGATTAAAAAATGTTCAAAGGTCACTTGCTAATGAAAGATTTCTAAGGTAGGTAAAAAATATAAAAGACAAGCGCAAGAAAAAGATCATGACAATCATGTGAAGCAAAACATTAGCCAGAAGGCAGAGGTGTCAAGGGTTTCCAGAGCTGATTCAAGATTAGGAACATTTTTACCGAAGCACCTATGTGAATGGCATTTCATTTTTGTTAGGGATTCATCCATACTGCAACCATTGTCTCCTAGATATTGTTCTTCAGGCTGCCAACTTTCCTCCACTACTTGCAAATTGGAGAACATGTGGCCTGCCAAGCGTTGTAGGACTACAAACCTTATCCACCATAGGCAGTACACCCAGGTGAGAGACGATGAGTGGTGTGTCGTGAGAAACACAGTCTCCAGATTTGGTTCAAACACATTTGAACCCTGATTTTTTTTTTTAAAGGAGACTGATATTGTTCATGAATGGTCAGAGTTTGTGGGTATAGGGGCACAAAAAAGTTAGGATCTTTTTTTTGATAAGCCACAGCTCTAAATTCCCAAAGGACCACTACTATATAAGCAAACCAGATCTTTCTCCTCACCCCCTGCAGTTCTTACCATAACTCAAAATATGGCTCCAGAGTGATTCCTAGCCCTCAACATGGAAGCAGGGAAGATAATTCTGCTGATAGAAACGATTTAGTGCCATGCTGGATTCTGATACATTTACCAAGAAGGAACTTCACATTCTTGTACTGTAATTACTGAACCCTTGCAAAATAGGCTCACATTTCTTCCAAACAGGCACCTTCATCAAGATTTAAGATAATAATGTATTGTCGAAGGCTTTCATGGCCAGAATCACTGGGTTGTTGTAGGTTTTTTTGGGCTATATGGCCATGTTCTAAAGGCATTTTCTCCTGACATTTCGCCTGCATCTATGGCAAGCATCCTCAGAGGTAGTGAGGTACCTCTGAGAATGCTTGCCATAGATGCAGGCGAAATGTCAGGAGAAAATGCCTTTAGAACATGGCCATATAGCCCAAAAAAAACCTACAACAACCCTAAGATAATAATGTTTCATTTCCCCTTTACTTCCGTTTAATTTTTTTCCAGCATTAAAACAATACAAATAATTGAGAACCAGATTGTGAGATCAAGCTATAGTTCTGGAGAATTCACACTAAAAGAAATGATTTGGCTTGGCTGCTTGTGCTGTTGTTCAAGCAACTTTATCAATGAATGTATCCACATTTCCAAAAGCTTACCTTAAAGATTCTGTATTCTTGTCATTTATTACCATGAGTGTTTAAAGGATTGATGGATACCATTTTATCATTGTAGAATGATTGTTACCTTTCAAGAAAGAGCACAATCATTTATCATGAGCACTCCACTGAGATCAATCTGTTATTATCCATGTTGGAATCACAGATTGAAGAAACTATATTCTTTCCCACCACCAAACAAGGTGATCTGAAAGAGGTGCTACTCGCAAAGGTAGAAATGCATGTTGGCTATACTGAGCAGAAGGGAAAATTACTAAATGGAACATAAGAGAACTTTTCATTTCAGATTCCATTACCATTAAGGAAGAGGAAATGTGGCATTTTTAACCTGAATACCTATAGCAAAGCTTTGGGCATATTTGTTTTGCATGTATGGATGAAGCTTGCAAAATATGGCATGTTCCTGGCAAAAGCTAAGCACTTCTATGTCCTTTGGGTTACTGTGGGTAAGATAATAGGCCTCTGTCTCCCACAGGAATCCATGAAACTGAGGGTGCATCTACACTGCCCTATTTCCCAGGATCTGATCCCAGATTATCTGCTTTGGACATGATTATATGAGTCTCAACTGCTACATAACCTGGGAAAAGCAGATAATCTGGAATCAGATCCTGGGATATAGAACAGTGTAGAAGGGGCCTTTGAAGTGCTTTATCTTTCATCTCACTATGCCAGAGTTTTGTACACCTTCCTTACCTACTGCAACTCTACCTTGGAATATTTCAAGTATTTTATATATGCCGAACCTTCTCTTCCATCTCATTTTATTCCATATTCATAGTGCCACTGGCTTTTAAAATAAAGCCGTATTAGCCGAATGGGAAATATAAAAGGAGCTGCTAAACACTTATGTAAACATAAGTTGAAAAGGAACACAGCTCAATGGGAGAACTCGTTTCTTGCTTAATCCGTGGTAACTATGGAGTGCAGTGGACGGCAGTTATTACAATAATACTGGACTAGATGCTCTATTTGCTTTCTTGGTTAGAGGCAATTTCCTGTGTCACTGAGAGCAGAACAGAAAAAAATGATCCTGATTCCGAATGGGCTGTTTTGTTAAGCATAGTAAACTAAGTAGTCTTTCCTGTTCTGATCTCTCCTCCATCTTGACTTACCAGACATCAGTCACTGCAAACAATGGAGCTCTGTCTGTTCTGTCAATAAGGATACAGCTGACTGATATTTCAGCTCACCCTTTAAGTGATCTCCAATGTGAGACAAAACCAAGATCCCTGCAATTGCTCCTCACACAAGGGACTGCTCATGGGCGAGGAGTGAGAATCTCAGTCTGCTGTGACCTAATCAACAGGAGAACAGACCCCTGTCGCTTGCATAGGCTATGTGGTCATAACGGAGATTGTGAATTCCAGAGTCATTGTTTATTGCATGGGATGTAGTCTAAAATGCATTTACAATGGAAATATGGAATAATATCCAAAGAAAACTGAAATAAAGTAGTACTCTGAGACTATGGATCTGGGCACTTCCCCGAACACAAGTGCAGATCTCATCTGAATGGGACCTGCACCTAAAATTGCAGTGTTACAATTTCCAGTTTCAATATTGAACAGATTATGATCTACAACAAATTAGAAACTCTTCAGCAAGGGATTTGTTGAGAGTAAAAGGTAGGGAGTCTAGCTTTGCAAGAACAAATAATATTACTAGTCATTTCCCTTTGCATATTGGGCCTGGGCTCTGCCTTTTGCTAGAACTTGCAGCAGGTCTCTCTGTTTGATTTGGTAGATCCTTGTCTTTCCCCATAGGTCACCATTCAGTAGTGTGCCCTCTTATTTATTTACTTCATCTCTATCTCACTCTTCTCACCCCTCAGGGGACTCTTCCTCTGTGAAGGATTGTTAAGAGGGTGGAGAGGTTATTTGGGGAAGAAGGGGGAAGTCAGCATTCAACAGCCACTGGTGCCCACCTGAATCTGGAGTTATTTCCTTGTTTTTGTTTTATGACAACAAGGTCTTGCTAGCAACAGCAGAGAGGTGCTGTGGGGAATGTCCACAGCAAAGGTCAATGAGTAAGTCTACATGGAGATGAGGACACCCAGCTGTTTTTGTTCCATTACTGTTTCATCTTACAACTGAAAGTATCTGCATAGCATCCCACAATCAAATAAAGACAGCAACCCATGCTAGGATTAAGTGTAAGAGGAAGGGAGTGTTAAAGTCTTTGTACTGGATGTAGTACAAATTTAATGCAAATTCATGGAATATTCACTCTCTAGCAGCCTGACTTATTAGCACAGTACAATTGCATGGGCATTTTATTAAACTGACAAAAATCTAGACTCTTGCTCTGTTATTGACACTTGTTTATTGGTCCATTTGCATTCCGATTATATTAAGGCATTGCTATGTATTGGAAGATGTGTTTAAGATAGAAAGCCCAGGAGCAACCTCTTACCTGGCCCTATAATTAGCTGCCGTTAGCTCTTTCTACTTGGCAATACACTTTAGGCACTCTAGGAATGACACAGACACCCCCCGCTAGAATTCACCTGCATATAAATGACAATTGCTTCACACATAAATTATGAATGCATTTCCACAAAGAGCCTAATAAAATTTGATTTTTCTAGAGGGTGTAATCATTTCAGCCTGATATAGGCAAAATCATTTGCCTATACAGAGAACCATCCCAATTTTTGTGTCTTGGCTTCAAGGTGGTTGAATGATTACTGCATGTTCTTTACCACTCATGTCTTTTTAATAATTCGTGAAAAGTTTTGCTTCAAGTTCTATCAGTATGCTGGACGTACCTATGGTCTCAGTATTGGGCCAGCACTCTTTTTTTTTTGCCTTCAGCTTTTACCTACAATCTAAAACCACTCAGTTTTGAATAAGGATCAAATATCCACATAGGAAGAAAATGACCTGCCTCTCTTCTTTAGAACACTGCACTTTAAAACTTGGAAAAGGACACGTCTGTGTGAACATGTTTCATTTTATGACCTGCTGTTGCGGGGCTCTGGCCATGGTGGCTGAAGCAAAACCTGAAAAATGAAGAAAAGAAGAAGATAAAGCACATCACTGGCATGCTGCCTCTAGTTCTTGGGTTTGGCCACTGTCTTCTCTCTCTTTTTCCAAACAGGACTAGCTCCTAACACCAACCGTGAAGCCAATATTGCAAAAGCAGTTATCAGCAATATTATATCCACACTATTTGGTAAATACAAGACTGTAAAGCACATGAGTGACACCTGAGGGATGAGATGGCTTTCTTTGTACCTGAAGCAGAACACAGACTATGTGCGTGGGGTGGGGAATGTCCTGAGCCCTTCTGGTGTTCTGTGCAATAGCTTTGCTATGTAGACTGGCAAGCACAGGTCTGATTCCCCCCCTTGGAGGAGGAGGAAGACCAGGAATAAACTTAGCATCTTATTAATAAACTCTGCCATTCTGAAGCTGTTTCAAACACTCCATAATCCACCATGACCATCTCCGTTTGCTCTTTCCCACCATGACCACCTCCCTGTGGTTATAAATTTTGTATAGTTCTAAAGTGAATTTTGGGGTTTTTTGGGAGAGAAAGAAACATATTTATTGACATAAGTCTTTGGAAAAAACAACAAGAAAACCTGGCAGGTTTCTTGGTATATGCCTCCTGTGTGCTGGCATGAGTTGTATGTAAAAATAAAAAAATAAAAAAGTTCTATGTAAAATAAACACGAAAAAAATATTCAGGATTCATGTGCCTTTTTCTGTCTTGCATTAAAGGTTCAAATTACAGAAGCAAGTGATAAGGTGTTGCTTATGGCCCTGGGATATTTTAGTTTGTTTGGTTTTAAATATACTGTACAGTGTTCCCTCACTTATTGCAGGGGTTCCGTTCCAGGACCACCCGCGATAAGTGAAAATCCATGTAGGGGCTCTATATTAATTTTAATATTTATACATTATTTTCTATTATGCTGTCACACGCTGGGCCTGTGCATAAAACTGTAGACAGGACATAAATTCTGTGTGCCCAACGGGACGCCAAGGCTGCCTCAGATTAAAGGCCTTTGGATTTCCTTAAAACAGAGTCTTTAGATTGCTTAAAGGTTCAACAATGTTCTTTATTAATTAAAACAAACAGGTACTTTAAAGCTTTCTTAACAGTCTATTGGCTCTCTCTCAATCTTGTCCACAGGGAACAGGAACTATCTTCATAAACTGTACATTAACTAATGGGGAAATCCTTAACTTCTAATCTGGGCAGTCTGTCTTTGCCTCTGTCAGCGTGGAGTCCCTGCACCCAGTACCAACTACTTCTGGCTTCTGCGAGTGACCCTTACCAAGCAGAGCTTTGTAGACTTCCAGGGGAAAAAGGAGTTCAGGTTTCAGTGATGGCTGACTGAAGTCCTTCAGCAAAGGAGCTGTAAGGCTGTATAACTTCTGGCCAAACCATGGGGCTGTATCTCCCCAACCAAGCTGTAGAAGACAAAGCTTTCTACAGGAGCTCTTGGTATTATGTCCTGTGCGAAAGGCTTTTCTGTGTGGACTGACCCAAAAAGGCTCCTATTCCCTCCAAAAACCCAAAAAGGGGTGGGACCAGGGAACCTAACTATAATTGACAGATGGCTTGCCCTATGATTGCAGCCAAAAGAAGCCACCTATCTGCAGAGTCCTTGAAACTTAGGACTACAACAAACATTCAATGCAAAGCAAACAAAATTGGAGCTCCTGGTACAGCTGTACCTGCACACCTATATTTTCTATATTATTTTCTTACTCATGCTTCCTTCCCCGCCGCACTTCCAGGGGTGCCACGCTTCCGGGGTCCCTGGCCTCCACTGGATGTAAATATTTTATATTTTTATTAATATTTTCAAAAACCCGTGAAACAGCGAGCCTGCGTAAAGCAAACCACGAAGTAGCGAGGGAACACTGTATTATACTCACTCACGGCAGAACTGAACCAAATTGCCTAAAACATACTCACTAGTTACAAAGTCTCTGATCAGGAGGCAAATAAACCTGTATGGATAGAATACTGTTGGTCAATACTGGATTTGCCAGCTGTAAGGTTTTACAGAAGGGAAAGGGGTCATATTCTGCACAAATAAGACTTCTAGTACAAACTAGTCACTAAAACTGAAATTAAATCATTTTGTAGGCAGTCTCTCCAACTAACTAGCCCCTCCAACTAACTAGCCTAACATGAAAATGAAAACAATAAGCATCACAAACTATTCTCACACTGTAGGCAACAATGTGAAATATTTGAGCATTCTCAAGTAAACTCTTGAGGTGTTTGACTTCTTTAATCTTTTCAGAACTGAGCAGCTCAGTCAGATCTCAGCACTCTTCACTTCTGACGTGAGAGATCAAGCTGGCTGAACACAAGTCTTTTATTTCAACACATGGGCAAGTAAAGCTAATGTTGGAAGGTGCAGGCCTACTACGATGTAAGGAAACAACTATATCAATGGGGCTGCATAATAAATACAGCCAGCAGAACATCCAGATGTGCTTTTAACAAAAGCATGAATATTTGACAGGCAATTGTTTTATCATCATCTCAAACAGGAAAGGAAAGAGATAAAAAGTCCTCTGTGCAAGATGAGACAAGATATATAAACTGGATAAAGATACACATGTACTAAATGATAACTCCGTTTACTTACATGTTACTTTATGCGATCCTGCATTTGAAGATGGTTCTGCAACCTTAAAAAGGAATGGAGGGTCCAAACAAATGCAACACATTTGTATTACGTTATTCTAAAGAGAAAGCTCTTAAAGTCAAATTTTCACCTCTCCGTTTTGTCCAACGACACATCACTAGGGTTTTTTTGGTTTATTTTCCAGCCAAGAACATCTAATGTTGATTCTGCTTTGCTGAACACCACTGTGATCAGACCTGTTAGGGAATTCCTCATAGGAAGGAGGGAGCAAGATTGTTTTCTGCTGCCCTGGAGACTAGGACACAGAACCATGGCTTCAAACTACAGGAAAGGAGATTCCATCTGAACATTAGGAAGAACTTCTTGACTGTGAGAGCTGTTCAGCAGTGGAACTCTCTGTCCCAGAGTGTGGTGGAGGCTCCTTCTTTGGAGGCTTTTAAACAGAGGCTGGATGGCCATCTGTCAGGGGTGCTTTGAATGCGATTTTCCTGCTTCTTGGCAGGGGGATGGACTGGATGGCCCATGAGGTCTCTTCCTACTCTATGATTCTATTATTATGAGAGCTTTCAGATAGCACTGACTTCCAGGCACAAAAAAAGTGGAATAATATTCTGGTGAACACCTGCTCGGTTGCTGGATGTTTGCTCAACATTAGAGCATTGGAGCACACATTTGCATCATCCTTTCCAGAATGTATTGCAATGTTATTTATTATTTACTATATTTGTATACAGCTTTTCTCAGCCCTTGGGCAACTCAAAGCGGTTAACCGTAGCAAAATTCAATGCTCAAAACATCATATTGTGAATAAAATTCCTAGAAAACACCCATTGAACATTTTGCTGTTCTTGAAAAAAAAGAAATCCAGCTCCAATAAGGACAAATGTGTGAGCTTGTTACCTACAGTTCTATCTTCAACTTTTAAAATTATGATTACCAAATAAGTTATGTATCTTTAAGGTTCTGTGGCTCCATATGGAAATGAGTCCATCAATCACTCTATCCTATCAGAATTTGAAAGGAAAGTGATATGTGAATGTATGGCATCTGTAATATGATAATGAAATGAGAATATTTATTTCACACACCACTCCTTTGATTAAAATCATGCCACCAAAAAGGAAAGACTAGATTCAATACTTGAGTCTTCCCTAGTGGCATTTTCTTGGGACTTGTAGCCACAGAGAGTCATTAGCCAACTAGTGGAATGAGACTGGATTTCTTTTTAGGGAATTCCTAACTGTATTGGCCTCTGAAGCTCACGTTTCCTGCATGCTGAGCCAAGTAGCAGTCTGAGACTATGGATCTGGGCTGTTTAAACACACCATGTTGGCTTTATATATTTTAATCATTTTAACATTTAATGCTTCTCAATTAAAGTGATTTCCTAAAGTAGATGCCAAGCTTAGTTTGAATACGCATTAACCATTTTCAGTTTCGGTAGTTAAAGGCACCAGAGGATTTAAACGCAATCTAGGGGGCTGTTGGGGAAAATGGTTTGGCTGAATAAAGCAGATTACAAACAATAATATATGCCTTCTCATCTTTCCTTTTTTATTCTTGGAAGGGATCCAACCTCACAAACAGCCCTAAAGTGCTATAAACATATCCAGGCCTAAGCTCCGTAAATGTACTCTGTGGAAGCTGTGGGCACTGATGTTTGCCACTTTGCATCTGGGCACGCACCAAGCATGTGTTATTTTGAGAGAGCTTTTTAGTACACGAGATGTCCATCAGAGAGAGCTTCCCTTAAAAATATTAAAATGCCAACAAGGATAACCTTCAGCACAAAAGAATAAATAAATCCTGGCTTCCAGGCAAAGTAGCTGTTACACGCCAAAAGAACACAGAAAGGTGACTGCTCTGTTCTTTAACTTTTGCCAAGGTCTCTGTAATACAAATCCCAAACTGGTGGCTGATTTCTTGAATGCGGAACAGATAGCAGGTGCTAGCCATGCTACAACAATCATAGCTTTAAATGATTTAAATCACACCATGAAAGAAAATGCACTTGATGCTATGTCCAGGACATCTGCACATGTACGTTTCCCTTAGATGGGCAGATATCCAACACCCTCTCTGAAAAGCTTCTGAAACCACTGTTTTCTGCTCTGTATGGCTACATCCCCATAGTCAGACACAAAAAAAACTTGATGTTAGGAAAGAGATCAACATGGAATTCGTTATTAAGTTAAGAATTTGAATGCAGAGGCGATGCATCCATAGCTCTTCAACAAACACTCTGCTAGGAACCTTTTTTCATCTATGGTGGTCATGTAAGAAGGTCAAAAAATTCTGGAAGAAGATACATGAAATTTCAAATAAGATACTTGATCTGAGAATAGAGGAGCCTCCGGTGGCGCAGTGGGTTAAACCCTTGTGCAGGCAAGACTGAAGACCAACAGGTCACAGGTTTGAATCCGGGGAGAGGTGGATGAGCTCCCTCTATCAGCTCCAGCTCTTCATGCGGGGATATGAGAGAAGCCTCCCACAAGGATGATAAAAACATCAAATCATCCAGGCGTCCCCTGGGCAACGTCCTTGCAAACGGCCAATTCTCTCACACCAGGAGTCACTCCTGACACAACAAAAAATAAATAAATCTGAGAATAGAGATGAAACCAGAATATTACCTCCTGGGAATATTAGATTTCGAAATAGAACAAAAATAAGTTACTCTTTCACATGACGACAGCAGCAAGAATTACATTAGCTAGAAAATGGAAGAATAAAGAAATGCCAACTGTAGAAGAATGGACGCTGAATTACTAGATATAATGAATATGGACAATCTAACATAATATCTGAAAACTGAACTGGCAACCGACTCGGATAGAATGGACTGGTCTCCAATCAAAAATCATTTCAATATTAACCAGATACAGGCCAACATGAGGGAAATCTAGAAGAATTCGTCGTTACTAACATTGCTACAAGGGAAATAAAAATCATTAAAATAATTCACGAACCCTTCCCGCACTCTTTCCCCTCACTACATTCCCACAACCTCCTCACTCCCGTTTCCCCCCTCTCCCATTTCCCCTTTCCCTTCTTTTTTAAAAATATAACGACATGCTGACGATTAAAATCTCTCAGATGTATCCCCTTAAAACTAAATCCTACTAAAATTTTATACACACACACACACTCTGCTCTAAAAAGGTTGCCCCTTTTTGTATGATGAATTGTGTGTCTGTCACTCTGATCTCTATATGCACCTGTATCCTCATCTTTATGTATCCTCATTTGATTTCAGTCAACTCTATAACCCTTTACAGAAGATAGATACAACTATACTAATATTTTCAGACAAGAAAACTCTGAAACCAAGCTAGAAACTGAGCTAGAAAACAGACTACCCTGGTTATCTTTGAGCAGGAAGCAACACGCAAGGTGGCAAAGGTTATGGCAAGAGGCCACAAAGACATAAATATTTAGCTACTACAGGGTGAGGCAGCATAACTTCCTTTTTTCAAAACTTAATAAAACCCATTGTATGAATCAGACATTTTTGTATTTTTTATAATGTATGCGCATACCTAAAGTTTTGTTTTACGTAGTTTTGAAGATCAAATTAGGTAGGTGATGTCCCCCATTCTCCATACAATGAGTAAACCGATTTCTGGCGTTTGTCATGACTCTTGCCAGCATAGCAGGCGTTATGTTGGCAATTTCTTCCTGGATGTTGGTCTTAAAATCCTGTAGAGTCCTTGGACGGTTCACATAAACATGGGATTTCAAAAAAACCCATAGAAAAAAATCATAATGGGCCAAATTTGGAGAGTGGGCCGGCCACTCCAAATCTGCTTGAAAAGTAGGCCTCAATGGCAAAAGCACGCTCCTCACTGTTCCAACGTGTGATGGCGACTGAACTGTGTCAGGACAAAACTTTATACTCCCGCTTCTCGAACGAGACCACGAGCGCTCCGCTACGTCTTCAACCGACTGAATGGCACGCATTTTAAAAAAGGAAGTTATGCTGCCTCACCCTGTAGAAGGCTTGAAGTTGAATTAATTCAAATGACTGTTTGTGATCTTGATTATTAGCAGCCTTTGTTGTTCTTTTTCAGACCTTTACAATATGATCCACGTATCACATTTCTGGTGACACCTATGGCAATTGCTCAGTATAATTTCTCTAAGGGCAAGGGAGTCCAACTGACTCCAAATTGTAACAGCAATTCACAGCAAACAAACTCTAAGCTGTATAATAAATCTCTTCCTCACTTTCTAAATCCTTAGCCATTCATTGTCATACTTCTTCTTAAAGATGCTTTAATGACAAAATCTTTTTAAATACTCCCAACACCTCTTGTTTCCAAAAAGGAAGTAGTAAAGACAGAACTCCTGGAATCTCAAAAAATAATATTTCACAGTACACAGGTTGGATTTCATACCTGTCAAGGGAAAGGAACAAATCACACACAATTCTTGGATTATTTTTTTTATCGTGCAAGACAGTATTTTACAACAGATACATAGGGATACATATAATGGACAATGCCATCAGTTTTGACCTTTTGATTAACACTGTATGTAACAGCTCACCCCCCCCCCCCCCCCCCAATTTTGTCATTTTGATTTTCAGGAGGCAGTAGAAAAGTCCTCCATTCTGACAACTTAGAAAACTCAAGGAAATAACAATAGTGACACAGTACTTCCTTTGAGTAGTAAGTCGTTTTTACTATACTGAAAGTGTTTTAAACGGATTAAATTCTCCCCTCTCACCACTCCTTAGTTTCTTTCGTCTTAAAAAAATTGTATTTTGTGAAAGAGCAGTCACTTTCACAACAACACTATGCATATTCACTTGGGAAAGCAAGTTTCTATAGGGCTTACTCCAAACACATGTAGGATATCAACCTTAATGTGGCCTTTGCCCACACGGTCATAATAATGCAAAATTAGCCTCATGCCTCAACATTTCTACATAACCAAAAACATCCCATTTGCCATATTTAGTGGGCCACCTAAATCTGATTTACTTCACCTTGTATGTTGTACACTGCATGATCATCTGGATTTGTTTTTCTGCCATAAAGCCCTTTCCTTAACAAGGCTTACTTTCCATATATCAGGCATAGCAATGATGTCCTTCTGTGAGCATTGAGCTGGGACTATTCATGTGCTTCCTTGTTCTTTTGGTTAAGCCTTTCCAGCAGTGTGTTCCTGCAGCATGGAGGTGATTACTCGACAGTCTGTCACCTCTTCAGGCAAGTATCCTTCTATATCCCGAAGAGTTGGGTCAGCTCCGGATTTCAGCAGTAGTTCCACAATGTCAGAAAACTCACAAGTAGAGGCTAGATTTAAAAGGGGCAAAGGAAACACATGTTACAATGAAATGCTTGCACAGTGCCTGATAAATGATGTGTTTGAGAACTGCAGAAGCAAAACAATCTGAAAGCCAAAATGGGACGGGAAAATTGAGATCGCAATCTGGTCAAGATCAACATTTCATACAATGTACTTTAAGTCACAGTGCTGACAGCATTTAATAAGGAAAGGTTACTTGAATCTTGATTTGTTGCTAGAAAGGTAAAGCATACGAACTCTGAATCCTAGCAGAAGAGAAAAGCCAGCTAGCAGAACTTGGAGAACATGGTGGTACTTGAGCTATTAACTATAGTCAGTCCTCTGTATTCACAGATCCTATATACATGGATTAAATCACCCACAGCTTGAATATATACTGTATTGTATATTGAATCTCAACTGCCACGCTATTTTTGAAGCATTCATTTTGGAAATAACAATTTTCTTACAGTATTTTTTAGAATTTCCTCTGCCTGCACAATACTTCTTTTTGTATCAAATCAGCTATTAAGTGCAATCTTTCTTGTGGGATGAGGAGAGAGTGTGTCATCTTGTCTGCATGAATCCATTTTCCTAACTCTATGGGTCCATTAGGGAGACAGAGGAACCAGGAACTTAGTTCAGCCAGACTGGCAAACAACTATCTGCATGAGACTAAAAACAAAATGGTGGGGCTGCAGTCAGGCCCGTAGCCAGGATTTCGTTTCGGGGGTGTGTGAATTTTTTTCAGGGGGGGGTTTGGGGGGGGGCTGAGTTTTGGGGAGGGCTGAGTCTGAGTGAAAGAGGGTCTACCCTAGCAAACCTTTTGTATCATTACCCCAATACCCCCATGCATATGGGATATATTGAGTATGGTGATGATCATGATATGAATAAACATAACAGTTTAAGTAATGCACCAGTAAGGCCTTTTCGCGAACCACCATGAGAATTTGGGGGGGGGGGGGCTGAAGCCCCCCAAGCCCCCCCCCCCCCCCGGCTACATGCCTGGCTGCAGTCCTTCCTCCTCCTCATTTATGTCCTCTCTGAGAGATAATACAGCTTAAAAAAATTATGTCCTCTCTGAGAGATAAAACAGCTCAAAACTGGCAAATGTAGAGCCCATCAAATCTAAGGTGCACTCCATTTTCTTAAATGGAAAAAAGTTTGATAAAATACAACATTTAAAAAATTCTGGATTTTTTTACATAAAGTTAACAACCAGGCCTTTGCACAATTAAGACTCGTACGCCAACTGCGACCGTACCACAAGAAGGCGGATCCGGCCAAAGTGGTCCACGCCTTAGTCACCTCTAGACTGGATTACTGCAATGCACTCTACGTGGGGCTGCCCTTGAAAACGGCCCAGAAATTCCAGATGATCCAACGGGCGGCAGCCAGGTTGTTAACTGGGGTGCCTTACAGGGAGCGGTCAACCCTCCTGTTCAAGGAGTTCCACTGGCTGCCATTCATTTACTGGACCCAATTCAAGGTGCAGGTTCTTACCTACAAAGCCCTGAACGGTTTGGGACCCGCCTACCTGCGTGACCACATCTCCATATACGAACCCACATGATCCCTTCAATCATCCGGAGAGGCCCTGCTCTCAATCCCACCAGCATCGCAGGCGTGATTGGTGGGGACGAGAGAGAGGGCCTTTTCGGTGGTGGCCCCTCAACTCTGGAACTCACTCCCTAAATACATCAGACAGGCCCCAACTCTGGCAGTCTTCAGGAGGAGCTTGAAGACGTGGCTGTTCCAGTGTGCCTTCCCGGAATAATGATCCCATAGCTCTTTGTCCTCCAAAGCACTTTACATTTCTTTAGGTCTGCTCGTATGCCCTTACACAAACACCATTATCACCTTTTTGTCCATGTCCCAGCATTACTTCCAATTTTAACCTTACATTTGGCCTTCCCACTGTTTTAACTGTGTGTTGTCTTATTGATAATGTTGTATATTTTATTGTCTATTTTTATTGATTGTATTGTTGTTTTATAGCTTGTATTGTTGTATTTGGCCTCGGCCTCATGTAAGCCGCACTGAGTCCCTTGGGGAGATGGTAGCAGGGTACAAATAAAGTATTATTATTATTATTATTATTATTATTATTATTATTATTAAAGAGAACCATTTAATTACATGATTGTATGCACTGGGACTTGAGTATCCATGGATTTTGATATCCACGAGGGATTTGGGAACTAAATCTTTGCGGATATCGAAGGTCCACTCTATAGATAATATTGTGAAATGATAATTGGCCATCCACTTTCGTGTTTTACTAATCATTTTGAGCCAGAAAGAAATTTAAAGAAATATCCCATTAGACCTTGTACTGTGGAGTCACATCTTGTGGAAGGGGCCAGGGGTGATTTGTGTGCTGGGAGAGCCATCTAGCAATAATCATCTGAAACTCTATGCTCCAACCTTTCAAGTAGTAAGGGTTTCATGAGTGGTTTGTAACTGTAGAGCTATACCCATTTGAAATCAGATCTTTTTAAAAACACCCTGTATTAGAGCAACTATGCTACGATGGGCATTTGTAAAGAAATATGTCTTCTTGGATGCCATTTTACACAAAGATGGCATCTGAAAGAGCTCTTGCAATTTGTCAATTGTTTAGTTAAGAATGGAGGAAGACAAGATAATTTAATGCCATCACCAATTACACAAGTTCATGCTCATATTCATCCATATTAACTTTAACATTTCATTAATTATCCACTATTTGCCTTTGGCTGAATAGGTGAACAGAACTGGAAAGAAGCCCAGATATCTGTACTAATAATGAGGATATGGCAAACTCCAATGGAAAGTAGTTAAAATGATCTGAAGTCTTAGCACAAGTTAACCAAGCAAGTTTGCATAAGGAAGGCTTCTTCTCCTGCCTTCTGCCTACAGATCTCTGAAGCCCTTATCAAACTTTTTCAAAGTCCCATCCAAGGCTTTTTGGGAAGTTGTAAATGTTGTAGTGAAAAGCATTATCAGAAATATTCCTTGAGTCATAAGCAACTAAGAACTGCATGACTGGGTGGCTGGGAGGGCCTTTGCACAATTAAAACTCGTGCGCCAGCTGCACCCGCACCTCGTGAAATCTGATCTGGCCATAGTGGTCCATGCCCTAGTCACCTCCAAGTTGGATTACTGCAATGTGCTCTATGTGGGGCTGCCCTTGAAGACGTCCCAGAAACTACAGTTGGTCCAGAGATCTGCAGCCAGACTACTAACTGGAGCTGGTTACAGAGAGCGGTCAACCCTCCTGTTTAAACAGCTTCACTGGCTTCCAATAAGTTTCCGGTCCCAATTCAAGGTGTAGGTCATCACCTATAAAGCCCTAAACGGTTCAGGACCTGCTTATCTCCGTGATCGCCTCTTCCCCTATGAACCAGTGCGTACCTTGAGATCATCTGGAGGAGGAACTGCTCTCACTCCCCCCACCATCACAAGCACGGTTGGTGGGGACAAGGGAGAGAGCCTTCTTGGTGGTGGCCCCCCGGCTCTGGAACTCCCTCCCTAGGGAAATCAGACAGGCTCCCACTTTGTCCTCTTTCTGGAGTCAACTAAAAACCTGGATGTTCTGGTGTGCTTTCGATTAAGCAGCTCACTAGTATTCTTTCCTGTCTCCATTGAGTATAGCACTTTATTCTGACCCTCATATAGTTTACCTCACCATGGTTTATGACAGTATTTCCTGCCCAATCTACTGGTTTGTCGCACTTTTCTTGCGATCCTGTAAAATGTATCGCAGTCATTGAATTTGTGCCTCTGCTATGTTTTTTCTTTTCAGCCACATTGCTCTTATGTTGTGTATAATTATGTTGTATTGATTTTACTTGTGTGTTTTAACTGTTTTTGGGCTTGTCTCTTGTAAGCCAGCCTGAGTCCCCTAGTTTAAGTTAGGAGCAAAGCCTTTGTAAGTAACTTCCATGCCATCTCTCCTATTCTATGGAATAACAGAAATACCATTCTACTATAATACAATTCCTGGGACTAACCTGATATTTTAGGACAATTCATGCAACAGATGAGTACCTTTCTTCTTTATTTTTCTCCCTTACAAAAGGAAATCTAACTCCAACTGCACTATTTCTGTAGTAGTGATTAATATGATTCCATTCCCTCCCTTCCTAAAATAGCAGCACTGTAAGTACATTGCTAAAGAAGATTTCACTAGCCAAAATGATGCAGACATCTTCGAATATGTCTCTAAGTTACTTGAGCCAAATAATATGGGAGTCCTGTATGCCTAGATTTTTCTTAGAGAAGAACAGAATGACTTTAATGCAAGAGTGAGAGTGGTCTTGTGGCTTTACATTTATTCCAGTTAGATGCATTTACTATAACACAACAGCCTTTCATGCCTTAAAGTCAGAAACAAGCAATGGAATGTTACATTCTAGGCTGTTGTGTTACAAGTAGTGTTGAGTTATGGAAACGTAATTCCACAAAACTATTCTCACTTGTGTTTGATAGGAAGCACACCAGCATTTTGTAGCCTGATAATCTGTATACGAGGGGTATTTTTTAAGTAAGGTCCGTTTTGTTGTAGACACTAGTAGTTCGCGCACATGCCTCAACGAGCGCGTGCGTCGTGTACCGGCATGTCTCGGGAACAACTGTGCTCAGTTGTTCTGTACGGTTCTGTTCTGTGCTTTAAAAATGTTTAAGACTATCAACTCACCCGCCGCATGTGAGGTTCGCTCAGCAATACGGTTTTTGTCAGCAAGGAACCTGCCTGCTGCAGAAATTCATTGACAGATTTGTGAAGTGTACGGTGATACTGTTATGAGTGAAAGCAAAGTGCGTAAGTGGGTACGACAATTCAAAGATGGCCGTGACAACGTCCATGATGAGGACCGCTCCAGTCGACCTTCTTTGATTACAGACGATTTGGTGGCTTCAGTTGAAGCAAGGATTTATGAAGAGGGTATTTTAAAATTGGTTCAGAGGTATGATAAGTGTTTGAACAAACTTGGCAACTATGTCGAAAAATAGAGTGAACTATGTACTTTCTGAAAATAAATTTACTTTTCTGAAATAAACTTTCATTGTGTACTTATGTTCCAACGGACCTTACTTAAAAAATACCCCTCGTATTACAGATGTTGGGAGGGAGGCTGGGAGGAAAAGAAGCATTATACAAAAAGAACTCAGATGACATTCTCTCATATTCTGTATGCCAGGAAGAAGTGCAACAGCATTTCTGTGCCGGGGTGTCATTTGTTACAATACATGTCAAACACTTTAATTTACCTGATCTTCCCAACTAATGTTTATCATCAATCTTAGTAAAACGTGATTCATGTGTTTTTTAAAAACACACCTTTTCCTTTTAATTAGTCAAGAAAATAGGAAAAGCACACATTATCAGATCTGACTGAATGGTTTTTCCCTGCTATCAGGAAATGCCATAACCCACCAGCAGCCAATGACTTTACTACTGGGATATATACTAATAATTGACATTTCTATTGTAGGATAAGGAGAATCACTTTAAAAGAAGTAGCAGCATCAGCTATTGGCAGAACTGCTGCTGCTAGAACTGGCAGAAACGAGGTTGCAACGGATGAGCAGGAGAATTCATACTAAAAACCTGCACTCTACATTTAAATGTATATGAGGGGAGAAAATGAAGCATTATCTTATTTGGAGAGACTCAAGTCCTTTCAGGCTTTCTCTCTCATTTGTGAAGTCATAGGTTGAGAACTAGGCTATGATACATTATGGTATTGAGCCATGTCTGTTGGTCCTTCAAAGGACTATATTTAAGAAATTACTACAGCTTTCCTCTGACTGCACATGAAAGTGCATAATAATAATAATAATAATAATAATAATAATAATAATTTATTTATACCCCGCCACCATCTCCCCAAAGGGTACTCGGGGGGCCTACATGAGGCCAAGCCCAACAACACATCAGTAAAAACAAAACAGCAAGCAAATAAAACAGTACAATTAATATAACTCACATATAAACAATAACACAGAGAATTCAAAACCTTATGGCCAGGCCAGATGTAATAAATTATAATTTTTAAAATAAACACTGGACGTGAACAGAGGTAGGAGGTATCTAAGCAGGAGGGTTTTAAAAGATAATGCAGGGAGACAAACCCAACGGGTAGTAAAGTAACAGACCAAGTAGGCCAAGGGTGGGAATAATAATAATAATAATAATAATAATAATAATAATAATCTTTATTTATACCCTGCCACCATCTCCCCAATGGGGACTCAGGGCGGCTAACATGAGGCCAAGCCCAGAACAATACAAAACAATTAAAAAAATTAAAAATTAAACACAAACAAAATACACAATGCAACAAAATAAAATAAACAATACAAAATAACATAATACAATCAATCACAGAGGGCGGGCCAAATATACAGGATAAAATGTTTAAAATGTTAAAACCCTGGGTGAGGCAGGAAGTAGGGGAAGTGTATTTGTAAAGGAGGAGCCCGAGGTGGGGGAGCAGTGGGATTTTGGGCTTCATTGGGGTGGGGGAAAGTGAATCGTGTAAACAAACTGTAGATGGAAACTAACAAAAGGGTTGGGTGGTCACTCTCCGAAGGCACATCAAAAAAGCCAAGTTTTTAACCTTTTCTTAAAAGCTTCTAGGGTGGGAGCCTGCCCAATCTCACCTGGTAATGAGTTCCAGAGTCGGGGAGCCACAGCGGAGAAGGCTCTTCTAATGATGAACTCCAACTCCTAACAATCTTAACTAATATATCTTGTGTGTTAGAAATTCTGGAAGTTACAGTCTGACAGTATCTGGATTCCAGATGTAGACTACTACTATTTACTCTGACTGGCCATGCTCCCTGACATCCCGGGAAAGTTTTTTAAAGCGTTGCCAGAAGATGCTTTTAACTAGAAATGATATCAATCAAATCTGGGATTTTGTACAACCCACCCCATTCTAAGACTATGCTTCCTCATTAAAAACAACAACAACAACAACAACAACAACAAAAATGCTCCCAAGACCAGAAAGAACATATTGTGACTTTGAGATTTTAGATCTCATGGCAGTTTCGATCTCACTTCCCTAACATCACTATACAGTACTTCTGTTCACATTGAGTATGCAGCTGTATAGTTTGCTATATTTCCAAAGTCCACAGAAATACAAAAAGTTATGCATACTATCTGATTTCATATGCAGATATCACAATGATTCTTACATAAAGATCCCAACCGTAATATTAGTCTTCATTTCTCACCTTCTCTCTAATAATATAAAAGACAAACTGTGTCTATGTACACACCAATCTGTACTATATGTCTAAGACTCGAACTCTGGGCACCCAGAAGGTGATATGAATATCAAGGGAAGCCTAAGGGGTGCATTATTTTTTTCTTATATAGATCAGTGCTTCTCAAACTGTGGGTCCTGATCCCAAGTGGGGTCCCCCCTTGCTCAATGTTGGGCTCATAAAAAATGGCAACAGTAAAAGATTTCTGAATGCCACCCATTTACACAAATCTGTTAGCAACAATGTGCACTGTTTACAGTGGACCTTGCAGAAAATGCTTCAGCTGTACTCCACAAAAAGGAAAATGAGCCTGTTTTGCAAATACTGGAGTAACAATAAATGGTTGATTTTTATACTAATTTTATTTACTTTAAATATCTGGGGTTACTTAAAAATCTCACAGGTGGAAAGAAGTCATAAGTGGTTACTACTGGTTTAGGATTGACTGCGCTTCCTTATCTCTTTTAAAACCCTATACCAGATATATCCTACCTTGTTCATACCCAGCGTTTAGTTTTTAAATTTTTAAACAATTACACTTGGCCCGGCCATAGGTTTTTAAATCCTTGTGAGTTACTGTTTATTGGTTATTGTTTATATGTTATTTATTTTAATTGTATTGTATTTATTGTTTTTGTTTATTGCTTTTTGTTTTTATTAATGTGTAGTTGGGCTTGGCCTCATGTAAGCTGCTCCAAGTCCCTTGGGGAGATGTTGGCGGGGCATAAATAAAGTTGTTGTTGTTATTATTATTATTATTATTATTATTATTATTATTATTAAGTAGAAAAAGTTTGAGAAACCGTTATACAGAACTAATTAATTTTAGGTAATTCAAATCTGGCAATAGTCTCCACTACCACATTCAGTCATTAGATAGAAGGCAACTAACAGAGACAAAGATAGGGCTAAGCTAATTGGGTTTTTTTCTCTCTAGGCCAGGGAGCCTCAAACTTTTTTAAAGGAGGGCCAGGTCACAGTCCCTCAAACTGTTGGAGGGCTGGATTACAATTTGAAAAAACATGAATGAATTCCAATGCACACTGCACATATCTTATTTGTAGTACAAAAAACCCCACTTAAAACAATACAATAATTAAAATGAAGAACAATTTAACAAATATAAACTTATTGGTACTTCAATGGGAAGTGTGGGTCTGCTTTTGGCTGATGAGATAGGATTGTTGTTGTTGTTGTTGTTGTGTGCTTTCAAGTCATTTCAGACTTAGGTTGACTCTGATTGAGGGCCGGATAAATGACCTTGGAGGGCCGTATTTGGCCTCCGGTCCTTAGTTTGAGGACCCCTGTTCTAGGCAATGCCATATAGTTCCTCCCTCTACAGGACCTTCAAAAAGTTAAAAAATAAAGAGAGGGATAGGCAAGAGGGATATGAGTGTATGTGCACGAGGGAATCCGAGTCAGTGGCAGTATTTACTATTTATTTATTTAGAACTTTTATATACCGGTCTTCTCAACCTCCAAAGAGTGACTCAGGCCGGTTCACAACAAAAAATTCATAAACAATAGTTTAAAACATTGCATCCCATAATACACTAATACATCATACATAATACACAAAATACATTAAAATACAATCATATAATTACATAAGGCCAAGTTGTCAGAATGAAATCACAATTCATCACCATCCGTCCGTGTGTTCAAGGGTTATTGACTCACTCATCAAATGCTAAATTCCAGAGCCAAGTTTTCACCACCTTTCTAAAAGTCAGGAGAGAAGGGGCAGTTCTAACCTCCAGTGGGAGAGAATTCCAGAGCCGAGGGGCCACCACCGAGAAGACCCTGTCCCTCGTTCCCACCAGACGCGATTGCGAGGGTGGTGGGACTGAGAGCAGGGCCCCTCCAGAAGAATGAATAGAAGGAAAGAATGAATAGAAGAAAAGGCTGAATGTCCACTGGGATGTAAAGGACAGGAATACAGAGAGTAGGGGGAAGGGTGGGGATAAGGTGTGTCTAGTTCTGACAAAGCTGGATACTTCTGCTAGCTTTTAAAAACAGGAGAAGAGAGTTAAGGAGCCCAAATACATGCACTGGTTGTGTGCACCGGCTAGAAGATCTGCCCAGTTAGCTTTGAAACTAACATTTCCAGTGGGATATATCAATTTCAAGAAGTCTTTCTGTTACTGTTTTAATTACATTCGAAAGCAACACATTAATGGTGTACTTCCCTATTTTTGCAATTAGGAGTAGTAATTAGTACCCTGAATGTTTTGCTGATTTCTTTAATGAATAGAAGAGGGAGGACGCAAGCATTTAATTAAAACAGGAAAGCAATACTATTGGGGATTATTTACAGGAACTATTTTTCTGTATAGGAGTTCTATCTTCTGCTAAGCAAAACCATTTGTTTGTCTAGCTTTGCAATGTTAACCAAGCCTGGTGGCAGATCCCAAACTTGGCTCATCAAGACAAGGTTTCTTTTAGTCCTGTGTGCAAGGTCATGCTCCATTGCTTATATCTCAATTCCACTGACCTGTCATCTTTGGCAATAATAATAAGAAAAACCACAATCACAATGAGGAAGAGATCTATAGGTGGACATCTTTGAGAAAGCAGTAACTTCTTTAGATAACAGGTGAATGATCGGGTAGACTGCAGCCTAGTTGTCATGGCGGAAGGAATGCAACTCATTTACAGGAAACGTGAGATAGTTAGGAAGTCTGAAAAGATACAACTGCTTGCATCATCAATATGGAAGATTTAAATGGGAGGCTAAGGAAGAAGCCCTGACTCTTGGGATACCTGGGATAGAGATGAATTGTAAAATGAGGAACTGAGCTTTCAATTTCTAAGGCTAGTGGAAACAGAACCCAAGAAGAACAAAGGGAGAGCCAAGACAAAGGCTCCTTAAATAGTCAGAAATAATAATAAAAAAGTGAAAGGTTCTTGCATCTTGAATAGTTGCACTGAAGAGAGAACTTCAATAGATCTAGCTTGACATTCCATTTCTGCAGCAACTAAAGATGCAAAAAGGCCTGTTCTGTTTTGCCTCTCCTCCCCCCAGAAAGCCATAGCTTCCTGCGACATGCATCCAGCTGGGATCCCAGAAGAACAGATCCACCAGGGGTTCTGGAGGTGAGGGACCAACTGATGTTTTATTGCAAAAGGACAATGTTTTATTGCAAAAAAACAATAATTATCTTCAATCACTGGTTTATGAAGGAATCCACAACGATACTCTAGATTGGACTACTGTAATGTGCTCTACGTGGGGCTGCCCTTGAAAATGGCTCGGAAATTTCAGCTAGTTCAACGAGCGGCGGCCAGAATGTTAACCGGTGCTCCTTACAGAGAGAGGTCAACCCTCCTGTTCAAGGAGCTCCATTGGCTGCCGTTCATTTTCCGGGCCCAACTCAAGGTGCAGGTGCTTACCTACAAAGCCCTAAATGGTTTGGGACCTGCCTACCTACGTGACCGCATCTCCGTATATGAACCCACACGATCCCTCCGATCACCTGGAGAGGCTCTGCTCATGATCCCACCTGTGTCACAATCGTGTTTGGTGGGGATGAGGGACAGGGCCTTCTCTGTGGTAGCCCCCTGACTCTGGAACTCTCTCCCCAAGGACATCAGAGAAGCCCCAACGTTGGCAGTCTTTAGGAAGAGCTTGAAGACCTGGCTGTTCCAGTGTGTCTTTCCAGAATAGGAAACTCCCAGCATCATGTCCCAAATGCACTTTATTAGAGATTTAAGATTGTCTGCACATCGCACCTACCTCTAAAAAACCTTTACATTTCACCTGTCATGTCCAGCACTTTTAAATTTTATTCATTACATCTGGCCCGGCCTTTAGTTTTAAATGCGTCATGGTATTATTGTTTTAATGTTTTATTGTTATTGCTTTAATGTTTATTGGTTTGCTTTATGAGTTTTATTGTTGTATTTGTTATGTTGTTGTTTTATTGAGGGCCTTGGCCTTTGTAAGCCGCACCGAGTCCTGCAGGAGATGTTAGCGAGGTATAAATAAAGTTAATAATAATAATAGTAATAATAATAATAATAATTCAATGGTTTATGAAGGAATCCACAGTTATACTGTTACCTTAAAATCTATTTTATAATTACTGTTTCATCTACAGCTGAGAATTAGCAAATACTATGTAAGTTGGGGGCATTAATCTTGCAATCTAAGTTGGGGGAACTAGATTCTGTTTGGAAACAGATCAAAGCAACCAGTCAGGAATAAATCTAGTTCCCGACTTTTATTTCTCAAGAGGAGAAACAAAGCAGAGGCAGATGCTTTCCTTGAAATGAGTCTCCCTCTCCAATGACGAGCCCTTTGCAAATGAAAGGCCTGAAACTAAGGAGATGCCAGATGACAAGATACTTGGCATTTCTGAAGAGGAAGCCCTAAATGAGATAATGTGTTGTCTTGGGAAACCCAAGAGGACCAGCCCACCTCTAAGGATGGCAGAGCCGTTCCCTGGAGGTTAGAGCAGCTGCTGGATTCACAGTCCACCATGGGGACTCCTATTTGTCAAGTGTCATGGGCCCAGGTGAAGATGAATTTTCATTCAGCCCCGTTTGTTTCCCAAGTCCATTAATCCTTAGATGCTTCATGATGGATTTCCCCTTTGATTATTTATTTCCTTGCTGGCATCTCCGCCCACTGCCCTGCCACAGTACAAAAAGAGCAGAGCAGATGGTGTTTCCACATGGAGGGAAGAACCCAGGAGAAATACCGAGAGCCAGCCTACTCTACAGTCATGTGATTTCAAGTCCAAGGAGAAACGCTGATTTCCTCTGGGAGGCCAGAGAGGCAATCATCTGAGCATTCCCTGTGGGGAACAAGTGTGTATGTATGTGTATGGGCAGGGGCGGGGGGGGGGGGGAGTGCAACGGAGGTCCTAACATGGGGATATAAAGGCTAACAGGTTATTGACAATGCAGACCACACACATCCTGGACTTTCAAAGGCAGGATCTCGTGCTGGCCATAGACTGACAGCAGCACCAGCAGATATTGTACTGAAGGGGGCGGGGTGCTTTTTGGCATCCCATTTGAGGGTAACAAACTGGGGAACTGTCCTTCACTTAACCTCAGCATGGCTCTGACCCGTGTTTAATCAGAATGAACCAGGATTTATTGCCCGTCTATGGATGCAGTTTGACACCTTCTGTAATCACAAGAGCTGCTGAGGCAAGGACAGCTGTCAGGACAAACACCCTCATAAAAGGATAGATAAACTCAGATTCTACTTGGCTTTTTTTTTTTTTACTCAAAAGGGGTGTTGTTAACGCCTTGGTTTGTTGTACACGAGTTGCAAAGAAAAGGGGTCTGTGCTTGTAGTCAAGATTTGGTTACAATTAATCAATGTAACATGTGTTCAAAGAAAAGAAGAAAGAAGGGAAAAGAAAAGAGAATAACGACAATGATTTTCTGGAATGTAGATCTGTGCAAACCACAAGAAACCAGATACTGTCAGATTTCCTATATTGTTTACCTCTAGAACTGGTCATATCCAGGATGGTATAGAAAGAGATATAGTATGAAAAGAAGAGAATAACGACAATGATTTTCTGGAATGTAGATCTGTGCAAACCACAAGGATTAACCGAAGAAACCAGATATTGTCAGATTTCCTATAACGTTTAAGTACTACCTCTAGAACTGGTCATATCCAGGGTGGTATGGAAAGAGACTATGTTGCAAAGATACAGACACTATATGTAGGCACAACTATCTATATAAATAAAAATTTAATATTCAATGTATTGTCGAAGGCTTTCATGGCCGGAGTAACTGGGTTGTTGTAGGTTTTCCGGGCTCAGAGGTAGTGAGGTAGTGACCTCACTACCTCTGAGGATGCTTGCCATAGATGCAGGCGAAACGTCAGGAGAAAATGCCTCTAGAATATGGCCATATAGCCCGAAAAACCTACAACAACCCAATGTAACATTCGTTTGTGGGATTAACATAACGGAAAAACCAATGGACAAATTGACATCAAATTTGGACAGAATACACCTATCAAGCCAACAAGTGACCATCACTCATAAAAACACTGAAAAACACAGCAGAAGAGACTTAAAAAGCCAAAAAACAAAAAAATTGCATTACAAAGCCTGCGCATAACCACATATACACACAAACGCACATATACACAAATATATACACACATATATGCATGTATATACACACAAAAGACATATACTCAGAAAGGGGGAAGGAAGGAAGTGAGAGAAAGAGGGGGAAATGGAGGAAAGGAGAGAAGGAAGGAAGGAAGGAAAGAAAGGTAGAGAAGGAAGGAAGGAAATAAAAAAGTGAAATAAGGAAAAAAAAGAGAGAGGGAAGGAAGGAGAGAAGGAACGAAAGAGACAAGGAAGGAAGGAAAGAGACAAGGAAGGAAGGAAAGAGACAAGGAAATATGGAACCAAAGACCAAAGAAAGGGAGGAAAGAAACAGGTAGAGAAGGAAGAAAGAAGAAGGAAAAGAAAAAGAGGGAAGGAAGGAAAAAGGGAGGGAAGGAAGGAGAGAAAGAGGGAGGGAAGGTTGGCCACAGCAACGCGTGGCGGGTACAGCTAGTGTCTTTAATATAATAAAATGGTAATAAAAGGAGATAGAAGCAATTTACATTAAAAAAGGAACCTCCTCTGAATTACTGGAGCACAGTTTTTTCCATGAACAATTGCATATAATGGAATCCAGTCAAAATGGCATAGTTAATGTAACCTTTTTCATCTGAAACTAAGAAAAGAAGCATACAAAATTGTTTCCAGTCCTTCCCAATATTAACCCCTCTTATTATGTCTTTAGTTGTGTGGGTGTTTTTATAAAATTAAAAGAAAGAAAACAAATTTAGATGGGCATTTAAGAAGAGAGAACAAGCTTGTTTAAAATCTTTAACTTCTCTGAGACTAACTTTACCATTAAAAGAGAGAAACATTTAAGCTATTAGAAGGTGCATGAAATATTCTGCAATGGAAATAAAATGAAATCTACAAATTGTTGCTGTAATTTGCAAGTTATCTGAAAACCTTTCCTAATTTATGAGATCTCTCATTTATAAGATAACTCATTACTGCAGCAGAAAATGAAACACGATTAATGGTTTGGGATCAATGTTGAGAATCTTTGCTTGGAAGGCTGCATCGGAAATCTATTAACTGTTTCTAACCAGGACTCTGCTTTTATTTATTTAGTTGGCTTTTGGACTGTTCATTCAGTCTGTATGGTCATGAGGGTTAAAAGACAAATATTCACGGATTACTTACCATAATGCAATGGTGTTTGACCTTCATCATCCTAGGGGGGAAACAGAAAAGAAAACTAGGTTGAGTTGTAGCCATGCACACATATATGGTAGAAAGCACACATTTTCCAAATACAGAAAACTTATTTGGACAGTCTTATTTGGACAGCTACATTGGTAACTTGGTATGGAAGGTGATAATAAAACACACTGTTGGAATACAAGAACTCACAACTTTACGGTTGGAGAGATATTTGTTCTAGATGGAGGGAATGCGTTCATAGGACTTGTCTACTAACAATGATCATTTCAATCAGCCAAATCACAGGAGAGGACCTTGTGTGACAGATGTAGGACTCCACATGAGTAAAAGTTACAGTGTATCGCCTCAGAATAAGGACAGTTGATAGTCTTCAGCACAACACACTCCAGAACACATCAAACTAAAGTCTCATGAAGGAAATTCCAATGTAGGTATCATGGGCATCTAGATCAGTTTCCTCCACACAGGATTTGGTTCAAAGCCAAAATCATCAAATGATGTGATTTTGGCACAACAAAATAATGGTTGCTGAGTTCTAAGGACAAAATGCAAAAAGCAGAGTTCTGTAAAACCTTCACAGAGATTTGGAAGGAACCAGATAATGCTAGGAGGTATGGGGTATTTACTAGGGACCTTGGGGTGTCTATTGCTCAATTTTGAAAGTATTGCCAGAACTTTGTTTATTACAAAACCTTGTTTAAAAAAACACAGACTTGGAAGGGATTCCACATCTTCATTAATAATGTTTCTATAGAGTCCTGTCTCAAATGTTGTTCTGCGTGCACAACTCATCTTGAATGTGAGACTTGGTTGATATTTTAGCACCAACTTCATTCATTTCTGATTCAGATTGTGGCCTCTGAGTGATTGAATCCTGTGCTTGTCCTGGTTCCTGAGTCAAGGTATTTCTATGACAGACTAACTATATTGTCAAAGGCTTTCACGGCTGGAATCACTGGAGTGTTGTGTGGAGGATCTTCTGAAGATGCCAGCCACAGACGCAGGCAAAACGTCAGTATAAAATGCTGCTAGAACATGGCCATACAGCCAACCACACACCACCTCCACTAACTATTGTTTCTCACAGTTGCCCAACACAGTACTTCATTTATAAAAACAAATACATCAATATCAGAATCGATTGGCAGCTAACTGTAACACCTAATTCTCTTCCTTTTAGATCAGAAGTCAAGCTCTCACAAAGTGTTGACTCTGTCTCTCTCTCTTTGCTTTTCCAGTCACCTGTAAACTTCCAGTTAGAACATTATTTTTACTGGGTTTTCTTAGGCAAGGAAACTGCCTTTCTCTAAAAAAGTGGTTCCCTCATGCATCACTGAGAGTGAATGAGTCCCAAATTCCCCATACCACACCTTCATCTCTCCCCACCCCTTTCCTACTTTTCACACCCTCCTCTTTCCTCCACGACCCTTCCCCTTGATGTTTCTCTCTATACGCTGTATCTACTATGTTTTTTATGTACACCGAAATTTACAATAAAAATACTTTTAAAAGAAAGTGGTTCCCAACCTTTTTTTGACCAGGGACCACTATGACCAGGAACCACTCCAACATTAATACCAAAAGGGATACAAATCAATTTTTGATCATCTTTAGATTCAGTTTGGGGTGCTGATTCAGAAAATTGTATTGGATAGATCACATCAGCTCTAGTTTCTGATGCAGAATATATGCCATGGTCAGCAACAGGGAAGGAATAGCAGGCGGTGCAAAAGAAGCGAAAAGAAAAGAAAAGAAAAAAATAAAGAGGAAGGAGGCTCACGGACCAGATTTTCATCCTCACGGCCCACTGGTTAAGAACCACTGCCCTAAAATATAGCCTACGGCGCTCAGTATTCCCTGGTACTCTCTCACCAAGCACCAGCCAACTATATCTCTGCTTATCCTTTCAAAAAAGATGGGATCTGGTGCTTTCAAAGTACTGAAGCTTCACAATGTTGAGTACTTATTCAAAATCAACAAGGAGCTCTGAAGAGGACTGACATTAAAATGGGTTACTATTTATACAGTTTTGAACAATGTCTATATGTGGTAAGGAGTTCATGAAGAGGACTCTGGGCTAGGAATTGAATGCCTGAGAAATTATGGCTATCTGTGTTGCCTCAACAAAACAGACTAAAGGGTTTCTAGGCATAACTGGCAGCATTGACTATAGACTACTGCAACGCTCTCTACGTGGGGTTGCCTTTGAAGACTGCTCGGAAGCTTCAAATGATCCAGCGTTCGGCAGCCAGGTTGCTAACAGGAGCGGCACTCAGGGAGCATACAACTCCTCTGTTGCGCCAGCTCCACTGGCTGCCAGTTTGCTACCGGGCACAATTCAAAGCGCTGGCATTAGCCTATAAAGCCCTAAACGGTTATGACCCTACTTACCTCTCCGAACGCATCTCCTCCTATGAACCGACTAGAACACTAAGATCATCTGGGGAGGCCTTGCTCTCTGTCCCGCCTGTATCACAGGCGCGCCTGGGGGGAACGAGAGACAGGGCCTTCTCAGTGGGACTCTCCCCTCGACTGTGGAACGCCCTGCCTGCAGATATCAGATTGGCCTCCTCCCTGCTGCCGTTTTGGAGGAAAGTGAAGACCTAGCTGTTTGAACAAGCATTTGATTAAACAGTGTAACTGAACATAGGAATACGGAATAATGGATGATGAGACTGGATTCTGATTTTACTGTTGAGGCGCTAATGATTGTTATACTGATGTTTAATGATTTATGTTACAATTGTTTTTAATTGCCCTATACTTGTCTCGTGATGTTTTGTATTGATGTTGTTCACCGCTTTGAGTTGCCTGAGGGCTGAGAAAAGCGGTATAGAAATAAAGTAAATAATAAATAAATAAATAAATAGCACAGAAAAATCCCAAACAATGAAAGTGCCCACATTATCACACATTTCAAATACTGCGACCCTATTGAAGTTTCCCTCAACTTTCAGGATGATAATTTAACAGTCCTTGTAACTCTCCGTTGATTTTCTGTATGTTTAATCATTTTATGGCAGGATCAGATTAAAACTTCAATTCATTAAGACAAGTTTTAAAGAGAATAAACAATCTCAAAGAGTAGGAAAAGATTGCAGTTTAAAAATCGTATGCAACTGTGATGTTTAGTTTTTCTTTTACTCCTGACAAAATATTAATCCAATGACCCTGAGTAGGCTGGCATCTAGGCAATCATGAGAGGTTTTCAAATGCCTTCATGAAGCTGTGTCCTTGAATTTTACTGCCTGGAGAGCTAGGCACATCTAATGGGCGTATAATGACAGTGTGCTGCATAGAAATTGCGCTTAACTCAAGAGGAAGGAAACAGAATTCTTAATCTTGAGAAAATTCACCATGAAAACTCATTTGGGGAAGGAGGCACAAAGTAAGCGTAAATGCTCAAGCTGAAGAAAACTAATAACCTTGTCATTTAATTCAACCAGCCTTTGTGAAAGTCTCACTGCCTCACAATGAAACCAGCTGCATAAAAGCTGAGCTTTTAAAATCCACACACAATATCAGTTTAACCAACATACAAAACGGATGGGACTGTATGAATTTCCAAAAGCTGTTTTTCAGAGCAATGTGATGTTGATTAGCCTCAAAAGAAAGGGATTGTTAAAGGTACTGGTTATTTACAGGATAGTACATTGCAAGTGTATTACTCCCCCTTTTTAACTTCAGCTTTTGAAAAAAAATCATTTAAAAAAATCCAAATTTTCTCCAAAGACCTTCCCAGAGCAATAGTTGAGAAGAAATGAACAAATGTTGTTATTGTACTTATTATTATTATTATTATTATTATTATTATTATTATTATTATATCAAATCACCACCACAGTGCCAGTCATTTTGGTGTTTGTTTTTTAAATCTTGAAAATTGAATAATCTCAAATGTGTTATAATGCCACTGCTTGTAAAGTATTACTTCATACCACTGATTTATACTTAAATAGTACGGAATAGCAGAGTAACATTGTTTTCAGCATCCAACTCTGATAAATTGCATCTGGGCACATACCAGGGACACTTCCAGTCCTTCTTTAAAATGCAACCATAAATAAGCAAATGGAACTGAGTGACAACACTTGATCTTTTTTTCCCTTTGAAATTGAGCAGGATAATTAAGTTTTATTTTGAGTTACTAAGCAAGAAGGGGAAATATTTGGCATAGTTATTTATACTCTGTTCTGTTCTGGGGTGAATTATTACCTAAATGTAGCTCATTTGGAGCTGTACCTATCAACAAGAACCAAGGAATACTGAAATATGGGAGAAATGGTTAATTGATCACGATTTTATATTTCACATTTCTGGAGGCTAGGAGTCATTATGTCCATTCCAACTCTGAGTTCCGTCATTACCGTGATCCTGGAAGCTCATCCACAGTGTTCACAGCAGCTTTCAAACTGCCATTAATTTTTAAATGTCTAGAAATATGAAGCTTCTGTTGTGCTACATCACACTGTATTAAGGGCCAACTTAAAAAAACAAACGTTGCTTTCCTATTAGTTACGACATACTTATATGTTGCCAAAATGAAGGTTTATGGAACAGTAACCAAAGAAAGAACACTAACTAATGCTTGCTACTGATGGCCAGTTATGTCAAGCACACTTCCACAGCTTTGTTCCTTTCTCAGTCCCAAGTGTGTTGTTGTATGAACAGTATGCATTTTATGTGCATTTTTTATGAAGTTGAGCTCATCTCTTTTCTTATTCTTACCAAAAAAACAAAAACAAAAACAGATATACTTTACTCTTTGCAAAAGAAATGCACATTCCTAAAACTAAAAACTGTGTAGCCAAACTGTTACTGATCTTAATATTAATACCCAGTTAATCCACCTTAGTTGTCCAACATGAAAAATAAAAAGAGAGGAAAGGATTCCTTGGGTTAATGCAAACATACATGTACATAGCAGTGTGCACAAAGTTTTCTGACTATGTGTAGCAACCAGATCTAGCTACCCCATCCCAGCTTCTGTCTGCCTCCTTTTACATAGGTCCAGTCTGCACAGTTATGCAATGCAGTTTGAAACTGCATTACATTTCATTGTAGACCATGGTTACACCTCCTGAATTGTCCAGATTCTCTTAAGACTCTTCTGGGAATTGAAAAATGCAATGGGATGGGAGATGGCCAAGTCTCCGATGTCCAGATGGCCAAATCTCCTGTTTTACACTCACAGAACAAGTTTGGTTACACAGTTTTTAGTATGAGGAGGATATATTTCATCACATACTTCATCTAATGAAAACAAAGAAAGTTACATATAAATTTCAGGAAGTATACCATGAAGAGTATTTATTAGCCTGACCATAGGAGCCCCCGATGGCACAGTGGTTTAAACTCCTGTGCTGGAAGGACTGAAGACCAACAGGTCGCAGGTTCAAATCCGGGGAGAGCATGGATGAGCTCCCTCTATCAGCTCCAGCTCTCCATGCAGGGACATGAAAGAAGCCTCCCACAAGGATGGTAAAACATCAAAACATTCGGCGTCCCCTGAGCAATGTCCTTGCAGACGGCCAATTCTCTCACACCAGAAGTGACTTGCAGTTTCTCAAGTCGCTCCTGACACGACCAAAAAAAAAACCCTGACCTTTTTAGATTCAGAAGTAGAACTATATATCAAGCAAGGATTCACTTAGATTTTTAAAATCTAAATTTCACATGGCATTTCATATTCCAAATAACCCCATTTCACACTTATCCATATTCAAAATCAGTGGATTGTACTTATGCAACAATAAAAACATTCATTTACTGGGAGATTTTTATTTCAACTTTTTCAATGTCAAAGCAGTTGAAACCCACAAAATTCAAGAAGCAACATCTTAGTAGCAACCTATTCTCAAAATGTATATAGCACATCAATATGGCAACCCTGTTCTTTAACATATTTAATGGCAACCCTGTTCTTTGACATATTTAACATCAATATGGCAACCCTGTTCTTTAACATTTTTAGTGGCCAGGAAGACTTAAACCAGAAACCCATCCTTTCTGCAGCGCTTTGCCCCGGCATTTGGGTCAGCAGCTCCCTTCCGCCTTCTCCTGTTGCTTATCACTTTAGTATGGATGAGGCAGGTACCTGGTTATTTAAAGAGCAGGATAAATGGTCTGAGACAGTTTCCCCCAGCCCCAATTCACCAGGGAACACTCAAGAATTCCACCTGACACGGGGAGAGCGTGGTGCTCTTAAACAATCTGCCGTCTGATCCGATTGTTCCCCAGTGGGAAGGCAGGCCGCAGCTCACTCAAGAGTCATTGATTGGATTAACAGCCTAATTCCCAACAGATGAATAGAATACTGATGTCTTGTCAGTCCAGATCATAGACGGAAAACACAATCTGCTTCTACAGCTTGGAAACTTAACCCCTTTGACTCTCCTTCCAATGCAGCATGACTCTGAACTAGGCAAGCGTGTGTTTTCAAATTTACCATGATATCCATGTATGCAGCAATTAACTATGCACTTAACAGAGCTTTATACTGAAGCATTTCAGCAATACTAACAATATTGTAACAGCACAATACCCGTGTACACAAATCTTGCAAGTAAATCTAAAGGGCTTTTAAAATCAGCACACAATCCTTTGTGATAGTTTATACTGAAAAACAAGGATTGCTCAAACTCCACTCAGTTAGGTTCATGATCAAGCGGAGGGTAGGGGAGGGTGATCTGAAACTATATCTCTGCAGGTGAAGTGCAACATCAGTAGAGTCACATTATGCTGGCTCTCAGATGTAGAGCAAGACTGGGATTCCTAAAAAAATGAGTGGATAACTGTTGAGACAAAATTAACATTAGAAATACAAAGGTGGATTGGGGAAATAGTAGCCTCCTATGTTGATCTAAAAGACACACACACACAACCTATTAATTAGATAATATTAGCCAACACTTTGTAACAGAAACATATTAAAATCGCTGCAAATCTATATAAATAAAAATGTAATGTTCGTATGTGGGATTAACATAACTCAAAAACCACTGGAGCAATTGACACCACATTTGGACACAATACATCTATCAGGCCAACGAGTGACCATCACACATAAAACACTGGAAAACACAGAAAATACTTAAAAAGTCAAGAAAAATAAAAATACATTCAACACATGCTCAAAACCACACACATACACACACATCCCTCTCTATACACACACATATATACACATATACATAAATACATACACACACATACAGATATACACAGACTGGGCCACAGCAACGTGTGGCCAGGAACGGCTAGTATTTAATATTTTTATTTCGTATTTGGTGATTCCATACACCACACAGAAAAATTCTGGAAATCGGCTACCAGGAAAATTCATGAAGTTGGGAAAACAGAAGCCTCATGAATGCCCAGTGTGGGAGAAACTGGCAAATACAGGAATGTAAGGTACAAATGTACCAGTATTCCTTGGTAAGCATATGTAGATCTGAAGCCTCAAGTATAGGAAGTGATTTTTTAAAATACCAGTACAATAGTGTATTAATGTACCAAAATGTTCAAATGTTGAGCTTGCTCATACTCAGCCTCAATCCAGAGCCTGTTAGTACTTGTAGTATAGTGAGCGGTTAACACAGTGGGGAAAAAAAAGCGGGGGGGGGGGAGCATTTTCCTCCTACTTCAGACTTTTCTGGAACCTGAGCAGGAAGATTCCTATGGAATACTAGAGATCTGCTGTAATTTTTAAAAAATTATTGTATCAGAAGCAAACCAAGGGGACAGTTGAACATGTATTTTAAAAAATGCGAAGTTTAAAAACTTGGCATTATATTAAATTTAATATAATCTGATGTAATGATTTGTTGACAGCTCCTACTTGCACCCTCTAATATCAGATTCAAGTAGACTTAGGTCTATCAGTCTGGAAAACAAACAAAGCCATTAAGAAGCATGGTAGCATCTTCTCCATACATGAGGGTTTTCCAAGATTGTAGAAGTATTTATGATTTAACTTTTTAAATTAATATTTTTTATAAGACAATTTTATTGTTTAAAAGAGAGATGGAAATAGAAAGAAAATTGCTCATGACCAAGCTGGTAGTCCTTTAGCATTATTTAGCACAGCACAGGATGGTTTTGGGCAATCAAACTCTTAAAAGCTCTTACTATAAACTGTTAGGAAATATATACTATTTTGTTGCCAACCTTCACTTATCTTTTCTCCATACTATCTAGAAGAAATAGTTAATAGGAAATAAGCAATATCAAATGTTTTGCTAATTTCCAAATTCTTACCAGAAATAAATTGAAGAGAGACTTTTACTGTTCCAAACAACCTAGCCTCACATTACCTTCATAACTCAATATGTTGGTCTTTTGTTTTTCCAACCAAACCTGCTGTTTCTACGCTCAGAGGGGTCAACTTGCTGTTTCTACATGAGCCACTCCCATAGGACTTTTTGTTCCTATGAGCATTCAAGTCGACTGACTTTGGAAAGACTAAATCCTATGGTTTTCTTGGAAAGCTTTCCTCCTTCCTTTCTTGCCCTTCCCTTCCTCCTTCCCTCCCCTTCTCTCCCTCCTTCCATCCCTTGGTTTCACATACGCTCTTTTCCTCCAGCAAGAAGGCAGTGCTCACTTTTTATTTATTTGCTCTCCCCCAAAGCTTTGCTTTAGCGCTGCTGCCTCTGCCTCAAGCTCTGAAGGCCTCCATCTCTTTGTACCTTCCTTTCCTTCCTATTCCTTCCTTCCTTCCTTACTTCCTCCCTCCCTCCCTGATTCCTTCTTTGCTCCTTTCCTTCCTTTCTCATTTTCCTTCCTTCTCACCTCTCCCTCTCTCTCTCTCCCTCGGTCGCATCCCTCCCTCCCTCCCCTTTCCTTCCCTGCCTCCTTGCTTCCCATCTTCCTTTTCTTCCTCCTTCCTCCCTTGCTCCCTTCCTTGTTTCCCTCATTTGTTTCCTTCCCTTTCTCTCTCTCTCCCTCCCTCAGTCCCATCCCCTCCTCCCTTTCTTCCCTCCTTCCTTCTCACCTTCCTTCCTTCCTCGTTCACTTCCTCTCTCTCCTTCCCTCAGTCCCATCCCTTCCTTTCTTCCTTGCTTCCTTGCTTCTTTCCTTCCACCTCTCCCTTCTTCCTCCCTCACTTCCTTTTTTTTCTTCCTCTCTCCCTCCAGCCCTCCATCCTTTCTTGCTTCTCTCCCTCCTTCCTTGGTCCTTCCTACCCTCCCTCCCCCTTCCTTTCTCTTTCCTTCCTGCTTCCTTGAGCAAGAATATTAGCCCCAGGATTATCCAACTTGTAAAGAAGGTGCAAGCTCAAAAATCACATTGATGCAAACCAAATTTAATTTTCTATTAAACATGTTCTTTTTATATTATAATAGAATTCTTAATTCATGTTACTAAGAAGTTTAACAAATATGTTAAAAGTTTTGTTTAAAGTTTATTTTTAGATTAACTGTGTATTATTCTTGAAACTTGGGGTCCTTGCAAACAACAACAGCAACAAAATCAAAGTGGTCCTTGGTTGGGAATGACTGCCCTAAACCATCCATCTTCTCGGAGGCTGGGAAAACAAAACAAAATAAAAAAATAAAAAAGGGGGAAGGTAGAGCAGGCAGTTTTGTCAAACTAGGAAGGCACCATTTTCAAAGGACCAACAAAAATTACTCAGATAAATTGCACGTATAGTGAAATGGATGATTTCTGTCAAAGCAAGAGATGGCAGGCATCCATCAGTTACATGTACTGAAAGATTATTATTGTTTTGCCTGGAATAGGAATGGCAAATGGAACAACTGGCAATCTTAAATATTATTTCTCATATGATTTTATTTGTTTCATTTTTTGTTTGTTTTTGGACAGCAGGAGGACTGTTCAAGCAAAAAAACTTCACTGAAGTATGTCTAACATTTCCAGTAGTCTTTCCCAGAATTAGAAGTAGCTTCACAGAGCAGAGATCTTTTTGTATCCATTTCTGTGTCTCTTACATTTTAGACAGTGGCAGTGTGTTTGCACAGTTAAAAGTAATGCACAAACTGTAACTGTTCCTTGAGAAGGCAGATCTGATTAAGATGGCCCATGCCTTGGGGCAGCAGAGCTCAGGGGAGTCTTCTCAGTGGTTGCTCTCAGGTCCTCAGTTTCCTCTATGCACTCTTTCAGCTCACAGGTGAAGATGTTTATGTAGGCGTGCCTTTGATTTATTTTTAATCATATGATAAAATGTGAATTGATAGGGGTGTGCATTTATATCCTGCAAGTTTTTAATTATACCTTCAATGCATTTTATTCTCTGGTTTGCTTCTGGTCGCTTCTGGAACTTTGAGATGGTTGAACAGAAGCTCTTCGAGGCTCTAGGTGCTCTTATTGCCTATTACAGGGAAAACCAGCTGATCCCCAAGCCATCTAAAACACAGACATGTGTTTTTCACTTTAAGAACAGACAAGCATCCCAAGCTCTGAGGATTATCTGGGAAGGAATCCCACTGGAGCATTGCAGCGCACCCAAATATCTGGGAGTCACTCTGGACCATGCTTTGACCTACAAGAAGCACTGCTTGAAAATCAAGCAAAAAGTGGGCGCTAGAAACAATATCATACGAAAGCTGACTGGCACAACCTGGGGTTCACAACCAGACACAGTGAAGACATCTGCTCTTGCGCTACGCTACTCCGCTGCTGAGTATGCATGCCCAGTGTGGAACACATCTCACCATGCTAAAACAGTACATGTGGCTCTTAATGAGACATGTTGCATTATCACGGGGTGTCTGCGTCCTACACCATTCGAGAAATTACACTGTTTAGCCAGTATTGCACCACCCGACATCCGCCGAGAAGTAGCAGCCAATAGTGAAAGGACCAAGGCAGTGACATCTCCAGCTCATCCCCCATTTGGGTATCAGCCAGCACGTCAAACGACTTAAATCAAGAAATAGTTTTCTAAGATCTACAGAGACACTCGCTGGAACACCTCAGCAAGAGAGAGTCCAAAAGTGGCAGGCTCAAACCCAGTACCTCAATCCATGGCTGATAGCAAATGAGAGACTCCCTCCTGGGCACACAGAAAATTGGATGACTTGGAAGGCGCTGAACAGATTGAGCTCTGGCTCCACGAGATGCAGAGCAAACCTTCAGAAATGGGACCACAAAGTGGAATCCACAACATGCGAGTGCGGAGAAGAGCAAACCACTGACCACCTGCTGCAATGCAACCTGAGCCCTGCCACATGCACAATGGAGGACGTTCTTGCGGCAACACCAGAGACACTCCAAGTGGCCAGATACTGGTGAAAGGACATTTAATCAACTACCAAGCTTGCAAACTTTGTGTTTTGTTTGTTTGTTTGTTAAAAAATGCAATACATCTGTTTGGCTTGCTCCTGACATGATAAATAAATAAATAAATAAATTCTCTGGTTTTAATATAATTGTTTTTTGTGTTTTGTTTTTTTAAAAAAACATTTGTAGTCCCTTAACTTTTATCTGAAATATTCAACAATCCAAAATTCTCCACCTGGGTGGCAGAGATAGTGATGTCTTTGCTTTCTGATGGTGTAATGTACACATACATTGTTTAATTTACAATTTTATACAAATATTGTATAAAATTACCTTCAAGCTATGTGTATAAAGTGAAATGAACACATTTCATATCCAAGATATCTCATTATGTGCATATATCCGCATACAGGTATTCAAAACTTTGAAAAAAAAATCTGAAACACACATCTGGTCCCAAGCAGTTTGGAAAGGGATACTCCATCTCTATAATATTTTAACCTACTTCTGGTTTATATTTTTGGTAGCCACCTCGGGTGGGAGAAAGGTTGTTCATACATTAAATAAAATAAATAGTGCCCCTTTTCATTTCCGTTCTTTTATCTTTTAACATCACCTGAAGACTGACTTGGTCTTTGATGCTGGAATGATGCAGAAAGGTGGGAAGCAAGGAGTCTTCAATTTAGCCTGTGGAAGAGAGACTATGCAGCAGAGCACCATAGACTATGCTGCATGAAAGGCCAGCAGGGCAACAATTTCACTTAATCTCTCTGAACCCCAAGCCACACGTGCTGTCCCTGATATCCAACAGCCGGTCCGATTTGGGCTCTCGGCCAGCAGTGACTTTGCAGGCTTTGTGGCAGAGATTATTGAAAGGAGATTACTCATCCTAAACCCCTTAGATTTTAATTATTTCTGTATGTATTTATAAAACCTACAGTCTGCTAGTATCAGAGCACAACTGTTGAAGAACCCATCCTTAACCTGATTTCACAAAAGCTCAGATCCTGTGAGTTACCACACAAGGTCTGGCTTATTCTGGTTTTTATATATTGCTAAAATTAAAATCATGACTATACCCCAGAAAAATACAACTGTCTGATAGCTTAAGTGAGATAGACTCTTCTTTTTGCTTTTTATTACAATATATGTTATTATAAAACCATGAAGTACATCTCAAATGCAGCAACTAAATGTTGCAGATTATCCCCAATTTGCTTGTAGATCCCGAACCTCTCTCTGTGAGCATTAAAGGCAGAATTCCCTGGCCTATCCTTAGTCCTACTTCATGTGGAAAATTAAATTTAATAGTAGCACCAGTTTGAATGCAGGTAAACAGATTATAGTCAGTACTTCACATTCATTGGGGTCAGGGGCACATGAGCCCCATGAAAGTGGAAAAATCCTGTAATTTTATATCTTAGAGAACACTGCTCTGGGAATCTCTAAGTCCTCTAACATGTCTCTATGGTCAGCGTCTGCAGTGGAAGATCTACTGATTCCAAGAGAGAACCATTTAAGGAAATACATGAATAAATCTTCAAAAGTCAAAACTGCAAATACAGAGGGCCAACTATATAGGCTTTCTACATGCAACTGAGGGATGGGTTTAGCTTGGAAGGAAGCTTAGGTGGTCTGCTTAAGCCAACTGATCTTTATTGCAACAAAGGAAGTATGAGTGGTTTTTGACTAGGAATCTCAGTCAGTTTCAATCCCAACCTTTAACCTGAAATCCTAAATGTGGCATCTCAACTCCAAGGAGTCTTAGATGAAGTGGATTATCTAGATTCATTTCAGTCTGGTTTCAGGCCTGGTTATGGGACAGTGGCAACTTTGGCTGACTTTGTGGATGACCTGCTCAGAGAACTGGACATGGGGAGTCTATTCCTGTTTGTTCTCCTGGACCTTTCAGCGGCTTTCAGTACCATCAACCATGGAATCCTTCTGAGACAACTATCTTGGATGGGGCTTGGAGGCATTCTTCTTCAGTGGCTCCGTTCCTTCCTGGAGGGACGCTCTCAGAAAGTGGTGCAGAAGGACTCCTGTTTGACTCCTTGGCCACTAGCCTGTGGGGTCCCTTGGAGTTCTGTTTTGTTCCCCCATACTTTCCAACATATACATGAAACCACTGGGAGAGATCATCCAGAGTTTTGGAGTGTGATGCCATCCAGCTCTATTACTCCTTTCCACCTAATTCTAAGATTCCTGTGCTAAATCAGTGCCTGGTAGCTGTAATGGATTGGATGATGGCAAACAAATGGAAGCTTAATCCAGAAAAGACAGAGGTATTCCTGTGTAGTTGAAAGACAGATCTTGGGATAGGGATTCAGTCTGTATTAGATGGGATCATACCACGACTCTCAAACTGGGAACCTCCTGAATTTGGCCCCTAAACTTGGGGGCCCAGGGATCAGCAGTGACTAGGACTGCAGTGAAAACTAGTGTGTCAGCTGCACCCATTCCTGGAGAAGTTGAGTTTGGCTACTATGGTACATACCTTGGTTACATCCCAGAAGGACTACTGTAATGTGCTCAATGTGGGACTGCCTTTGAAAAGTGCTTAGAAACTTCATTTGGTCCAAAGAGCAGCAGCCAGACTAACTGAGGCTGGTTACAGGGAGCGTACAACTCCTTTGTTGCAACAGCTCCAGTGGTTGCCAAACTATTTCTGGGAACAATTCAAAGTGCTGGTTTTGTCTTACAAAGCCCTCTATGGCTTTAACCTAAATCCACACAGTATTGTACTATTTGGGCTTTTAAAAATATATTTGCTTTGTTTTAAACTGTGGCTAAATTATGTGGCTGTTTTAGCCACCTTGAATCCCATGGGGAGAAAGGTGGGGTATAAATAAAGTAAATAAATAAAATATGAGCTCCACAACCATAAGAATACAACTTTCCATAGTCACCTGCATTGATAGCATCATAGTAAACAACACTGCAGAAATGGTGTGTGCTACTTGTTCATCCCAAAGTGTTGTTAAGTTACTCTTTCAACTTCATCACAGACATCTCTACCTTGCAAACAGCTATCTAATATTCTGAATAACACTCTAGGGTTATTTTAACCTGCTTAAGTCTTAACTTTCAATATTCAATGTGCCTCACACTAGAAGGCTCTCATTTATGACTCTCCCAGATACAGTTCCCTCCAACCTGAAATATAGGGCAATAAACTTTATTTGCTTTAAAATTTGAACTACCAGAGCTATTTTGGCACACTTCTCTTTGCTGTAACCTTGTGGGGCCTTGTGGATTGGATGGACACAGAAATGCCCAACTCCAGTCACATGAATTTTTTAAATGTTTCTGTTGGCAGACTTCATTTCTATCTCTGGGTAAATTTAAAAACAATCCACAGTGTTAATCAGTGCATAGCCAGATAAAGGGGAAGAAGAGGAGAAATGGAATAGAATAAAGAAGACAGACAAAGGTATCACCACACTTTTTCAGCTCTTCCTGAGTTCTCTATATCCCAGTTCTTGCTTCTAGTTGCATCTGATCAGCAGCAATTTGGCTCCTCCTAGGTTGTTGTTGTCATACTTTCCTCTTTATTAACTACTCCAAGAAAGTCAGTCCTTTTCATTCTCTCCCGTCCCCATTTTTTTTTCGAATCACCATGCTCAGATTTTACTGTTGAGTGCCCCCTCCAAAAAGGCTCTTAAGCATATAAGGTACCAGTTAGGCTACATAAATATAGGCACATGAAATGTATGAAGTATTTTAAAAACTACTTCCTGAAGACACAATGAGGAGAAAAATGTCTTCTCTTGTCTCTAGAAGTGTGCAGTCAAGGCAAGTCAACAGGAGTTTAGTCCCTGGGTAATGGGACATCACTTCACCAAAGCATGGGATTTTTTTTTTTTAAAAAAAGAAGCCACTAACACTCTAATTTCAGTAATCCACTACTAATACAAAATAAATAAATAAATGGCATCTCTTATCACTTCATGGCTAGGAACATCCTTGTTTTGAGGGAACTGGAATCTGTCAGGAATGGACTCATGTGTATGTTCAAAAATTTAGTCTTGCTAAGTAGAGTAGTGAAAAGTGAGAGCTTAGCTGATCCTGGGAGAATATTTTAGCATTGATCCCCTCTCCTCTTTCAGTTTTACTCTACTCCACTCATGAGACTGCTTCTGGCCTTTTTGAATGTTTTTTTTTTTTTTGGGGGGGGGGGGGAGATAGCAATAGATCTTTGGCATTTCGCCTGAAGATTGTAGATGTGGTCAGTGCTTTTTTAGGTACTCTTGGGACAGAATGAGTTTTTGCCTTTTGCCACTCTACTCAGAGAAGGGGATGGATCCTTTTTTTGATAGGAATTAATACTTTACCCTTAACGTTTATCAAAAAATTCACCACTGCCTTCTCAACATTGTGTGGCAAAGGGAAAATGGTGGCATCCAGGGACAAATGGCCTTCGAGGCAGCATTTGGGACTTCCCCCTATCTACAGAATGATCCTTGACCTATCCACAGGTCATACCAAAATCATAATTTGGGCCCATCAACTTATAAATGAGCATACACAATATATAAAACTCCCTATGACATTGCCTTTTTATTTTGGTTAAAACCACAAACACTGCAGAATTCCCAGCTAGCATGTTTCACTTGACAGATATGCCTGCTGGCTCGGCAGCATATTTCTGATCTGCCAAAATGCACTTGAGTGCCATGAGTATACAGTAGTGAGTAAATACCTACACATCAAGACACTGTTTTGAGCTATTGGGTGCAGAGGGTCAAGCATGTGGATGGGTGGGGGGTTGTTTTTCTTTTAACGGCAGAAGCTAATGCTTTCAGAGTGTCTTGATGGAATCAGGGAAATTGGATTGTCGTCCCATTTGCTGGCCTAAAACAAGCTTTTTTGATATATCTCATTAAAAAAGAACACAAGAGAAACCTTTTAAATGTCACTAAAATTTTCTCTGCAAGTCAGAAAGGCTTTAATTCTTGCTGAGAACTCTTAAGTAATGCAGTCTGTCAGGGTTTAATAAATTGGGTAGAGGATTTTGTTTATACTCCACTGTTTGTGGTAGTCCAGCCACATAGAGTTTTCTAAGCTTAACTGTCCTTTATACTTAACAATAGGTTCCCTGAGCAACAGGCTCCAGAGTCAGTAACAGCAGCTTAGCCTGTATAGATTGATAGTGCAGATATGACAAGGATGATTATTCTGCATCTACAACCTTTGACTATACAGTCATTTTATTTCTTATTATCCCGTAAAGTAACTCAGCTAAATTATTTTCTGCACACACAAAATGAAGCTGTTTACTAACATCTGAGCTTATTTTGCACATGACAGCAAAATAAGGAGGTAGTTGGTTGTGTAAGACAGAACATAGTGGGAAAACTACACAGTCTATAAAGTCACCTGTATGCGAGTAAAGATCCTTCTGAAGAAAAGCAATCTGCCAAACACATTGCTCATGCCACCTTGTCATACATGCACAAGTCCATAATATTTTCTGCACTTATCTGCAAGAATGGGACTATTTACAACAGGTGCTAAATGTCACAGCAGAAATTAAGAAATAGACAAACATTCCCTCTATCATTCATACTAAATGGACATTATAGTAATAATAATAATAATCATCATCATCTTTATTTATACCCCGCCACCATCTCTCCAACAGGGACTCAGGGCAGCTTACATGAGGCCAAGCCCAAACAACAAATTACAGCAAAATATAACCAAAAACACATGCAACAAACAACATTATAATGACATAAAACATATGAATACATTAACGACATAAGATTACAATAAACACAGTCACATTTGCTCCATTTATTTGATTTATACCCCACGTTTCCCCTAAAACCAGGATTCCAGGCAACTGACAAGATTTACTAGAAAGACACAGGTAGAAATACAAAAAAGTAATATTAGAAGACAATTAAACATATTACAATGATAAAACACGATTAAATCAGGATTATTAAAACAGAGCCATAAGAAACAGATAGCTGTTTTCTCAGCAATCTATTAATTGCCAAAAGTTAATCTGAATGGAAAGATCTTTGCTTGTGGTGGGATAAACAACATGTAAGGAAGTTCCACAACCTGTAGTCAACTGCTGAGAAAGCTACACAATGTATAACTGAGTATCTCAGTATTCCCACCAGGGTTTAGCACACATTTATGTGTGGAACTGTAACTGAACACAACCATCTCTGTAACAGTAAATAGTCTTTGAGAAATCTGTCAGGCAAGTAGAATCAACAGTGTGTCAAAATGTGATGAGAGTAGACAAAGCAGATAAATACCTATGATTTATATGAAACCAAATAAAATATATATATTTAAAAATCTCTTATCATGGCATAGCTGTCTGCGTGCCTGCTTTCACAGCAGCCTAAAATCTGCATGCTACCAGGGCACTAGAAACCTGATAAGGAGGTGAGGCAAAAAGAATCACACTTTCAACCCATCTCAGAAAACAATGTACCCAAGAGACAGATATTAGTGCCTAATCCTTCCTCTAGAGCTTCTTAATCTATTTTATAAAATGTCAAAATTCAGCATGAAAATAGGATAGGAGGGTGGTGAGGCAGGGGGAAGAGACAGAGTGGGTGGTTATTGGACCAATGTTAAAAGGATCAGGAGGTAGTGGTTACGGGAGGGGGAGCGAAGGGAATAAAGTAGTGGTTCTAATCAAATCAGTTTAAAAAGCTGCAGCCTCTCCAAGCCTCTCCGAGTTAACCTTGCCAATCAGAGCGGGAGAAGGAGCATGCCTGTGCACATTAAACTGGGAGCGCGTCCTTGAACCCACATAGCATGCTTCACAGCAACCTGCAAAAACGGTGCTATGAGAACCCCTCTGGAAAAGAAAGGAAAGAAAGGCAGCCTTGAATTCCATTAGGTGCGCTCCTCAGGAATGAGTTGCCCTGACGCAGCAATTAGCATGGCAAAGAACGCTGATACACTTTCCTGTTATTAAAGGGTAAATCCGTGGGATTAAAGCTTCAGTAATGTGAGAAATAATTTTTAAAAGGCTAGGAAAAAAAAGAGCACAACCAATACAGGTGTTACAACTGGTAGATGCATGACAAACCCATTGTAATGGTTCAAGGCAAGGCAGTCACTTCCAAATAAGCATTCAGTAAGCGCTGCCACGGGTAATCTAAAGGGATTATCTGGAGGCCTTAACAGTGCCACATATTAGGCAAAGTGGAGTCTACAGAAAGGCTTTCACTTTTTTGACCTGAAGTGACTCTCACAATTTTTCTGGTGGTCACAGTTATTGAAAATGATTTCTGCTTTCATATAAAACACCATTGATGGAAACATAATACTATTTTTTTAAGTTTAGCCGGGCATAATGTCAAATGCCACAATCAATGTGAAACTATAATAATGAATTAATTGTGTAGGTTTCACACTAACTGAGCAGGAGCCCCCAGTGGCGCAGTGGGTTAAACCCCTGTGCTGGCAGGACTGAAGACCAACAGGTCGCAGGTTCAAATCTGGGGAGAGCGCCGATGAGCTCCCTCTATCAGCTCCAGCTCCTTATGCGGGGACATGAGAGAAGCCTCCCACAAGGATGGTAAAAACATCAAAACATCTGCCCAACGTCTTTGCAGACGGCCAATTCTCTCACACCAGAAGTGACTTGCAATTTCTCAAGTCACTTCTGACACGACAAAAAAAAAAAAAACCTAACTGAGCCGACTAGGAGGAAGTAGCTGAATGCTCCTTCCTAGTTTAGGTGAGATCAAAAATTAGTTGTACTGAAATTCTGAACAAAACACAAATGGCAATGGAAGAAGTTTCTTGCATGCAAACAGCTGCAAGGGGAGGGACACAGAGGTGTAGCTATCATATTTTTGCTGCAATGTATCAATAGCCTTCCATTCATTTCAGAAAGGACCCACATTCTAGACTGGTGTTGATGAAAGTAAGATGAAAGTGTAGCTCTCTTTTTCTAATCAGAGACTGTTGGGAGTGCTTGATGTTTTTCTGCAAGGCGGGAGGTGGACTGGGTGACCCTTGCGGTCTCTTCCAACTCCACGATTATATAATTTTCACAATTGTTACTGTATTTACTTGAATCTGATGATCAGTTGGCTAAATTACCTTCCCAAAATTAGGGTGCGCATTAGATTAGAGTAAGATGGTAATCTTAGTACTGTGCCAAGGCAAAAGGGGAAGCTCCTTCAGGAGCTGTACCTGGAATTCCTATTTGAAGGACCTCACCTCAATTTAATTGCCATGGCTCAATGCTATGAAATGCTGGGAACTGTACTTTTATGAGGCATCAGCATTCTTTGGTAGCCCCATGATCACAAACTACATGCCCCCATGACCCCATAGCATTGAGCCGGGGCAGTTAAAGTGGATTCATTCTACAGCACAAATGCATGCCAATGTTTTCTTTTCCACTGCTGAAAGCTTTGGTGTTTTGTTTTTGTTTTTAAAAAAGGAATTATAAGCATGCAGTCACTGTAATGCACACTTTTTTGGGCCAGATTACAAAGTGTGCACTTTTTGTCACTGCACATTACATTCACCAACAAATACTATTTATGTATAGTCGAAGGCTTTCATGGTAAAAACATGGTAAAAACAAAGCAGAGCACCTGATAAACCAACCTGGACACAGCATATTATTTAAGAACATAGAAATGCTGGACCACTCTCACAATCACCATGTCAGACTACACAGAGAAGCCATTGAAATCCACAAGCATGTGGACAATTTCAACAGAAAGTAAGAAACCACGAAAATGAACAAAATCTGGCTACCAGTATTAAAAAAACTCAAAACTTACAACAGCAAATCAACAGAGAGTAAACAATCAGGCACATCAAATCACTCAACAAAAGATTCCCCCCAGGCACTTCCAAGCCATTAAATGCTAATCAAGGTGGTCAGTTGAAACATTCACACCGAGCTCCAGCAGACAAAAGTCCTTTGTCCCACCCTGGTCATTCCACAGATAAATAAACTCATTTCCCTACTTCCAACAGATCTCACTACCTCTGAGGATGCTTGCTATAGATGCAGGTGAAACGTCAGGAGAAAATGCCTCCAGAACATGGCCATATAGCCCGGAAAAACCTACAACAACCCAAATACTATTTAGACTCAAGTAAATATGGGTGTGTGCATGTATGTATGTAGGTATGTATGTATGTATGTACGTAATTAGGATGTTTGCAGACATTAAAGTAGGAAGAAAGCTATTGCCTGCAACACATGGCAAGGGGAGATGGGAATGTTAGTATCAAAACAATAGAATGTATCTGTCTTTAAAAAGTGGGAGGATCACATTATCTAAATTCAACACAATGCATGTAACTAATGAGCGAAAGGATTTCTCCTCTAAAACGCGCCCATTACTATTTCCTAGCTTCAGACATTACCCAAAAGGAATGTGTAACACAATGATCCCTGTAATATAGTGCAATCGGTTTTTTAAGACCAATGAAATCAAACTGCATATATTTTTTTAATTGTGTTAAAATGAAAAGCGACTAGTTGCAATATTTCAGGATTAGTTGGAGGAAGCCTGGGGCAGGCATAATCAGCTTAATGGCAAGAAAGATTATGGCATCGTTTGTGCAGCTGAAACACTCAAAATCATTTTGCTGAAGGGTAAAGCTCATACACTGAGTAAACTCTGCTGTTTTATTTTCAGTTATTCTTTCCACAGTGTGCGTAACATAAATGAGTACACAAGAATGAAGACACTAGTCATTTGTGAAGAAATAAGTTACTATAATTTGTCTAGAGTATCATAATCCATTGTTATTGGCTGTTTCCTGAAAATAAGTGTATTTTCAAAGCAGTTCACATTTATATTTGCACTACAACTAACATTTCTGCAAAACTACATTAGAGACTCTAGGTGCATCTATTCTGTAGAATTAATGAAGCTTGAGATCACTTTAATTGCCAGAAATCCGAGTTTTAAATCATGGGGTTTTTTTCTATGTCAGGAGCGACTTGAGAAGCTGCAAGTTGCTTCTGGTGTGAGAAAATTGGCTGTCTGCAAGGATGTTGCCCAGGAAATGCCTGGATGTTTTTGATGCTTTACCATCCTTGTGGGAGGCTTCTATCATGGAATCATGGTAGCAGTACATTAAAAGGTATTTTGCCAACCATCACCCAAGTAAAAAAAAAGAAGCACCATTAAAGCCTTGGCAGACCGTGCAAAAAGAATCTGCAAACCCCTCCTCCTCCAAGATGAAGTGAACCACCTCAACTGGGCTCTACAGGCCAATGGATACTCCACCTCAGACATCAGAAGAGCTGCAAAACTGAGAACAAGCCACGAGAGTAAAGACAAAGATCCACCCAGAGGAAAAGTGTTCTTGCCATACATCAAGGGAACCACTGACCGCATTGGGAAGCTGATGAGGAAACACAACATACAAACTATCTACAGACCCACTAAGAAAATCCAACAAATGCTACGTTCAGCAAAGGACAAGAGGGATCTTCTCACTTCTGCAGGAGTCTACCGTATACTATGCAGCTGTGGACAAGTCTACATAGGGACCACCAAACGCAGCATTGCCCAAACACGAATCAAGGAACAAGAAAGGCACTGCAGACTACTCCAACCAGAGCAGTCAGCCATAGTGGAGCACCTGATGAACCAACCTGGACACAGCATTTTATTTGAGAACACAGAAATGCTGGACCACTCCAACAACCACCATGTCAGACTACACAGAGAAGCCATTGAAATCCACAAGCATGTGGACAATTTCAACAGAAAGGAGGAAACCATGAAAATGATCAAAATCTGGCTACCAGTGTTAAAAAACTCTAAAATTGCAACAGCAAAACAACAGAGAGGAAACAATCAGGGACAGCTAATCACCTCTCAACAAAAGATTCCCTCAGGCACTAACAAGCTACACCAAAAAACTGCCAGGCCATCAAATGCTAATCAAGGTGGTCAGTTGAAATTTTCATACCTAGCTCCAACAGACAAGAGTTCTTTGTCCCACTCTGGTCATTCCACAGATAAATAAACCAAATTTTCCTAGTTCCAACAGACCTCACAAGCTCTGAGGATGCTTGCCATAGATGCAGGCAAAAAGTCAGGAGAGAATGCCTCTAGAACATGGTCATATAGCCCGGAAAAACTTACAACAACCCAATATTGTAATTGTTTTTACCCGTTTTCTTTGAACTGCTTAAATTGTTTACTTTGTTTGACATTCAAAACGCTTTCCCCCTATTTTAAGAAGTGATCATATACTTTTATTGTATGCAGCCATCACATTTTTAGATAGAGGGCAGGATATAAATCCATCTATCCACAAAATTCAGTCCTAACAACATAATTGCTTTTCAAAAATTGACTAAATATTGTTCATGGAACCTATTTGCCAGCTGTGGACAACTAGTCAATGATAAATCTTAAATTATCAGATTAAAGGCCATACATGCAAAAACACAAGACATTTTCAGGTTTTTTAATGTGTCCTGAAATCAAATAAATGAAAGGCAGAACATTCCTTGAATGTATGTAGGCTGCACACATTATATCATTTGGATCAACAGTTACAAAAGTTTATTTATTTAAATGAGATCTCTCTATATTGCTGAGAGTAACAGAATGTTATATATTTCAAATACTTAAACACTTTAAACTCTGGTACTCAAAGTGGTGATCCAAGGACCAGTGCTGCTTGCCAAGCCATCTGCTGCTGATTGCTGGAGAGAATCCAGGGAAGAATAAAACAACTGTAGCCAATGGGTACAAATACGGAACCAGACCCTGGCACACTGAAGGGGAAATGCTGCTCTCCCACAGCATAGCTTAAGAAACAATGCTTTAAAAATGCAGCAAAAGGTAAAGCACAGCAGCCCTGGGACCAGATGGAGCAGCTGGTGGGGAAAGGGAGAGGAAGAAGACTGATCATCCAAAGCGAATGAATAGTGCGAATGGACACAAAAATAATACAAGGAAAAAACAAATATCCAAATTTGATCATTTATTATTTGTTGTACTTCCCATTCACTGTTTACATTTCCAATAATAAAATATGCAACCTTGAAGTTCAGTCTGAATTTGTTTCTTAAATTATTATTTGATTAAGAGTATGTACAAAACATAGAATTCATAGTTCATAGAATTACATTTCCCTTTAGTTACTAGTTATCCCAACCAAGGAGGGCAAGAAGCTTCCATACAATAATAATAATTAATAATACATTTTATTTGTTACCTACCTCTCCTCAAGGTGGGATACAACACAGTTAAAATACATAGATAAAACTATGACCACTAAAACACATATATTAAAAGACACAGAAATATGAGTAAAACACATTAAAATAATTTGTACCAATAAAATGTACATTTAAATTCATATGCTAAAACTGAATAGCTATGCCTGCCAGAAGAGGTAGGTTTTTAATTGTATTTTAAATTCTGACAGCTGGTTTAGCTGTCAAAGCTCTTCTGGCAGGTCATTCCATAGTCATTGGGCGGCCGATCAAAAAGTCCTCTGGGTAACAGTCACCAGTTGGGTTCTGGCTGGTTGAAGCAAACCTTCCCAAAGGAACTAAGTGTCCTAAGGAGCGGATTATACGGAGAAGGTGATCCTACAAGTAACTATTTTGGGCTTTAAAGATCAAAAGCAACACTGTGCACTTTGACTAGAAACTAACTGCTAACAAGTGGAGTGCTTTTAGCATAGGTATAATATGAACACTCCTAGATGTACCTGTAACCAATTTGGCTGCCACATTTTGAAATAATGGAAGTTTCCAAATCTGGTATACGGGCAGCCCAAAGTACAGTGCCTTGGAAAAGTCCAGCTTTGAGGTTAACGGTGCATGCATCACTAACTTCAGGTTTTTCAATTCTAGGAAGAGGTGCAACTGGCACATCAGCCGAAGCTGGTAGTAAGCACTCCCGTCTGTCATAGCTATCTGGACTGACATTTGGAGAAACGGATCCAGGAGCACTCCCAAGCTGTGTACACAGTCTTTCAGGGGAAGTGTAACCCCCTCCAGAACTAATTGACACAGCTCTAACCCCAGGTTAGGACCCTTAATTTCAAGTGCCTTTGTCTTATCCAGAGGTCCTTGCTTATTCTTGATTAAGTTTCCGTTTGTTTATCTCAATTCAGACCACTACACACTATCATTAGCTATGGCTGTTTTTGAAGGCATGGAGAAATATATTTGAGCATCATCAGCATATGGATGGGGATAGAATGACACTTTGTGGGATGCCACATAACAGCTTCTTTGTTGAGGAACAGCTATCCCCAAAGTACCACCATCTGGAACTTGCCTGAGAGGTATGGCTGGAACCACTGCAACACAATGCTTCCTATTCCCACCCCATCACCAAGGCATTCCAGGAGGATCCCATGGTTGGGAAGCAGTGCATGAAAGGGAGGGATGACCTCTGTCATCCTTCCCACTCTCTCAGCCGCTGCTCCTGATACTCTTTTTTTTCTTACCCTCCCCCCATGATTCTAGGACACCTCTGATTATAAGTTGTACCCCCTTTTTAACCTCGATTTTTAGGGAAAAAAGGTGAATATCAGAATCGGTGAAATACAATAGTGGAACATTACTATTTGATGTTTGCATTTTCAACATACATTAGAAACCTTTTTGTGTATTTTGGCAAATATCAACAATATATCATACTATAAAATAATGTAAATTTCATTCCTTTGGACCACATTTTCCCCATTGTTCCAACTGAATATTGAAATACTGAATCCTAAATTTTGCCTCCTTCATCATACAGTCTTTGATTTGTTTCTTGTTTGATTTATTATTATTATTAATTTTGGGTATTTTTACCCCGCCCTTCTCAACCCCCTAGGGGGGACTATATTGTTTATGGTCAGTTTCCAAAAGGTAATGGTAAGTTATGCTTATTTCCTTTGCAAATATTTCATTCTCATATAAGGCTTCTTGTGTTAAGACATTTAAGATTAGGGCATAACCTTGATTTGTATCTATTCCATCATTTTAAATAAGGCATGTCTCACAAAATGGTTGTTAAAATCTACGTTCACCTTAACTTTATTGTACCATAAGTATCCATGCCATGCAGACTCCAGGAAAGACCAAGCAGAGATACAGATGATATGAGGAATGGGGTGAAAGAACTTGTAGAGATTGTTCAACATCATTCAGGTGTGTCCAGGATCAAAGAAAGAAACAATAGAACAGACCTGGAAATCTTTGAAGTAATCTTCAGAGAAAGTCTATTTTATCAAGTAACATATGAAATCAATAGAGAGATACAACCAGTTATTTGAAACTAACCACCATAATGGTAAATATCCTGTACTATCTAAATGTAACTATTATGTTGGATTTGAGGAACACAGAAACCTCTGCTTAATAAAATCTTGAAGGAAAACTTCTGAACTATTTCTTATGACCACATTCCACTGGGTGAGTAGGAATATTTAAACTTGAGAGGAGACACACACACACATTTTATTATACCATTCAAGCGCAGCCACCACAATCTATCAGTTTTCCTTCTACACTTTGTTTCAAAATATAGGAAATACTATATTGTTTACACTACACCAGCTCCATGAACTGAGGGTACTCAGAAGTATTTTGTGGAACAGCTGCTCTACACAGTCCCACAAGCAAAGTATTTTACAGAAACAGAACTATAAAGTTGGAAGAGACTACAAGGGTCATCCAGTCCAATCTTCGGCAATTAGTACATCTTTTATTCCACTATATAACTCCATCCATGAAAGTAGGGAATAGGGTTTTATCAGAATGCAAAGAAGGACTCTACTTGCTATTTACCCAGTATTTAGCTATGGAGAGCTATGACCTGTAAAAAAATCCTTTCAACCTTACTGACACTGAATGCCAATGAAACCCCTGCTATAGAAACATCAATACTTTTAGAAATTTCCACGGGAGATGTCTAAAATGCACCCCTACATGCCTCACAACAGAATGCAATATATTACATGATTCCCTTTCTGGGCTACTACAGTCTTGGAAAGATTCAAAACGTAACTTGTGCAATACTGTACAGGACATGGCCCTTAACAAGACCAGGCCCTATGGTCAGTGTCAAATAATCTGTCACTATAAAGTACTTGTATCCAAGCCAGATATTTATTGCTATTGATTGACCTGATCCTAGAGAAAGACTTTTGTTCTTATAGCCCAGGACTTTGACCTCAATTAAGTTATGAATTTCAATCCGATAGACTGTTCCACTTACCCTGCTGCTCTCTCTGACTGGGTTAATTAGAATTAGCTAAGCCACCCCCAAAGCCTCATGGATCATATTATTATAATAATAAATATAGAGACGGCAGCAGTATACAAGGAAGAATTCTGAAAGATTGCTCATGCAAGTACATCATTCAGAATCTGCCAATACTAATTTATCTGAATTTGATTACCTCATTTGCTGCTTTTTATTTCTATTAGAAGAGAGCCCTTCTCAACATTATCCCAGCTCTGAAGTTCTTCCCTCAACATAAAGACAATCTTGCTTTCATATAATGCTCTTGAGTTGCAGGTTCAAAATGCTATTACTGCTGTCCATCAGAACTAGAGGCAACAGCAGAGTAGTCATTAAGCACTTAGTAATCTAAAAGGGGTTCTTAGACAATACTATTTTCCATCACCACAGAGAAAGTTAATGGAATAATGACTGTGCACATAGCCTGAAATGGTTATTATAAAGCATTTTATAGAGACTTTTCATATAGAGAATTAATTAGTTGGTAGACATAAATGGCCACCTTCATGTAGGTAAACTCCAACCTTGGTGGCACATTACATATCTCTGAATGCCTTTTCTGACATCTGCACTAATATCTGTGGCATGGTCATAAAATAGGCTTATAGCCAACACCCATGATGGCTAATGGAAATAGCTGAATTCCATGATATCAAATTCCTACTGGAAATAGTATTCTAATATGTTACTTTTTATAGGAAGACTTAGACAACTCAGGTTGTCCGATTATATTGAAACAAATATGCTTTAAACAAGGCCTGCACAACCTGTGGCCCTCCAGGTGTTTGGGACTTTCAACTCCCAGACGCCCTAGCCAGCTTGCCCAATGGTCAGGAATTCTGGGAGCTGAAGTCCAAAACACCCAAAGGACTGCTGGTTGTGCAGGCCTGGTTTAAACAATCAATTCACTTCATTACTTGGGTCTATCAAAAGATTAATATTGGGCATTTTGTTCCTAATAGAAAAAACCCCCAATAGTTTTGTTATTTAGCAGGAGAATTTGGACACTCAGTTTGAAAATGACATTGATAATATTAAATGTTAGAAACCGGAAAATTACTTCACTTTAAATATGCTTTAAATGAGTGGTCCATTTATTTATTTTTTACCTTTTCATTTAATTTTTTAAAAAATGTTTAAACGATATTCTAAGTGACTATGGATCCTATACTGGTAGCTAAGCAGGACATTATGTAAATAAATCCACAGAAATTGTCCAGCATAACTCACTCCCAATCAAGAAGTTTAGTCTGCAAAAATCAGTATTAAGAGTATAGGCTTTGCATGTAGGAGCAAGGAATATTTACAAAGCCGTTCACTGCAATAATTGTGTATATAAAATAATGTAAAATAGAAATCAGTTCAGAATATAATCAATCAACACAGAGGGAGAAGGTACAGGGTGAGGCAATATAAATTCCTTTTTTAAAATGCGTGCCATTCAGTCGGTTGAAGACGTAGCGGAGTGCTAGTGGTTCGTTCGAGAGGCGGGAGTATAAAGTTTTGTCCTGACAGTTCAGTCGCCATCATGTGTTGGAACAGTGAGGAGCGTGCTTTTGCTGTTGAGGCCTACTTTTCGAGCGGATTTGGAGTGGCTGGCCCGCTCTCCAGATCTGGCTCCTTGTGATTTTTTCCTATGGGTCTTTTTGAAATCCCGTGTTTATGTGAACCGTCCAAGGACCCTACAAGATTTGAAGACCAACATCCAGGAAGAAATTGCCAACATAACGCCCGCTATGCTGGCAAGAGTCATGACAAACGCCAGAAATCGGTTTACTTAGTGTATAGAGAATGGAGAATGGGGGACGTCACCTACCTAATTTGATCTTCAAAACTACGTAAAACAAAACTTTAGGTATGCGCCTACATTATTAAAAAAAAATTCTGATTCATACAATGGGTTTTATTAAGTTTTGAGAAAAGGAAGTTATGCTGCCACACTTGTATTAAGGAGAGTTGTAAGATTTCTCACTTTCCACTTTCCTTTCATATAAGCCCAGTAGGGCAGGGGTCCTGTCTTTCAGTCTTAAATCTTTAAACAAGGTTTAAAAGGTCACTCCCTGCCTGTGGTTGGCATGCCACCTTGAAAGACTATTTCCACTGATAGGAGAAAAAAAAATCCTGATATTTGCGTAGAATCACCTCCAAGTTTTCAAGCCCACAATGCTCAAGTGTAAGAAAGACACATGACTACAATCCAAGAAAGAAAGAAAAAAAACCTGTGATACAGAATGCCAGCTCTAAAAAAATTCCTACTGTACTTGTATTTAGTATTTGTATTTATATTCAGGAGGAACAAAATGATTCAGGACAATGAATAATTCAGTCATAATAGCAGTGCTGAAATATAAACAAACAAAACAAACACATAAATTTCTGGAGGAGTAGGTCCAGCCAGGCCCGTAGCCAGGATTTTGTTTCGGGGGGGGGGGGGGGCTGAATTTTTTTCAGGGGGGGGTTTCGGGGGGGGCTGAGTTTTGGGGGGGGGCTGAGTCTGAGTGAAAGAGGGTCTAGCCTACCAAACCTTTTGTATCATTACCCCAATACCCCCACGCATATGGGATATATTGAGTATGGTGATCAGATCATGATATGAATAAACATAACAGTTTAAATAATGCACCAATAAGGCCTTTTTGCAAACCACTATGAAAATTTCGGGGGGGGGGGGCTGAAGCCCCCCGAGCCCCCCCCCCGGCTACATGCCTGGGTCCAGCTCAATGTTGAACAGATATTATGCAAAGCCTTTTCAACATACTGGCCGAGATCCTCAAGTGGACAGAGTAGAAAGCACTTCCTGTATAGATCCGTGTCCTCCCCATCACTCTGGGAAGCTGTCTAACTTTGCTCACAGCTGAGTGCACCCTTCATCACCATCCCCTGATAAAAACTGCATCTTCATTGTCTGAAATGCCCATGCTGCCAGTAAGCAGCAGCAGTCTCTCCCAGCACTGGGCAGTTGCCCAGGTGTGTGTGTGTGTGCGTGGATGTTCTGGAAAGAGTACAAAAGGCTAGAGAAAAGCTCTCTGTGCCCTCTTCCAAAAGAACCTTGCCTGCACGTACATCACTAATATGATTCCACCCACTATTTCTAGGCACTTTAGCACTGAGAATAAGAATTAACAGAGTCAAAACCTCAGCTTCAATCCCTTCTGCAGGCTGTATTTTTTCCTCCTACAGAACATATATACTAACAGGAAAAAGAATACGGCATACTAACCTAATCCATGAGTAAACTAAAAATGCTGTACCTGGCCCAAGAATACAAGCTTATTTGTTCAGTCTTTGTGTGTGTGTGTTAATGTTAGAATCCAGTTTACCTGCAATATTGGGCAACTGCCATTGGTCCATTAAATGCTGTCAGCATCAGAAGTCTATAAACAGCAACAGAAAGAATTTCCTTTTAACTCCAAATAAATTCTTTTTTCAGAGACAGTTCTGTAGAGTGACAGGGTGAGAATATGATTGATGCTTCGTTGAAAAGCAGGGATTTGTCACTACTAAGTAAAAACAGCAAGCAGGCATGTTCTTCTGTGCTTCAAGATGAAGACTGGGATTAAGGGAAGCAATTTGAAGCTAGAGCTTCTCTGTTACGATGCATTCACCTGGAAAACCAATTCAGTTGCCCAGGGAATCTTGTTTTATTCTCAAACAACAGCCAGCATTTTCACACGTTTTTTGTTTTTTGAAAAAACAGCAAATAGCCTAAAGAGCACTTGGGCCTTTTGGACAATGGTTTCTAAAATTATACAGGTGATTTAACACATTAAAGCCATGCTTTTCACACAACTAAGCCACCAAATCTAAGCAAACAGGACCAATATGATGGTGATTTAAAAAAGGGAAATACGAGCACTGAAGAATGTTCCACACTACACCACATTAAAATGGTGTCATTAAAATGTGCGTTTGGGAGTTAATTTCATGAGTAAACATGAAAAGGAACTAGGGGTTTTAGTAGACCACCAACTAAACATGGTTTAGCAACTTATTGTGGTGGCAAAAATGCTAGTGTGATTCCTGTCTTCATGGATGCAACGGTGCTTTTCTATTTTGGTCAGACCATGCTTAGATTACTGTGCCTGGTTCAGAGCACTGTAACTTAAGAAGAGTATTGACAAGCTGGAAAGTATCCAGGAGATGTTGACTACGATGGCAACGGATTTGTAAGCTAAACCACTGCTTTTTAAACTGAGGGTCCTGACTCCAAATTGTGTCCCTTTAGCACAGGGGTCCTCAAACTAAGGCCCGGGGGCCAGATGCGGTCCTCCAAGGTCATTTACCCAGCCCTTGCTCAGGGTCAAAAGTCTGAAATGACTTGAAAGCACACACAACAACAACAACAACAACAACCCTATCTTGTCAGCCAAAAGTAGGCCCACACCTCCAATTGAAATACTAATAATTTTATATTTGCTAAAATTGTTCTTCATTTTAATTATTGTATTGTTTTTTGCACTACAAATAAGATACGTGCAGTGTCCAATTATAATCTGGCTCTCCAACAGTTTGGGGGACTGTGACCTGGCCCTCTGTTTAAAATGTTTGAGGACCCCTGCTTTAGCACCTTCTTTCAAGTCCACCTCCAAATACTAACTACAGAAAAATAGTGACAGAAAACTGAATGGGATTAATATACCTCATTTCGAAGTCTAGATTCCTTCTTAACAAACATGGGATTAATATACCTCATTTCGAAGTCTAGATTCCTTCTTAACGTTTTGTGTATTTAATAACATATGTGCTAGTAGTCAACAATGACTTTGCTTATTCCATAATTCATGGAAATAAAGAATACCAGAGTAGAAGGACATCAACCACTAATTTCAGTGGGCTGTGGGAAACAGGTTACCACATAGTCAGTAGTCTTTGTAGAGCTAGCTGTTCATATTTAAAAGTTAGAGTACAAACTAAAATACATCCCTGCTGTATCCAAAATCTACAAGGCACATTTGAAAGTTCCAGCAGGAACTTGTGAATGCTTTGAAAAACATTTATGCTGAAAAGGTTTTCCCCCTTCGAATGAAGATATAAACAGCATCTGCTGAGTACTGACCACTTAGCATTCAACCTGCTGCCAACCTGCATTCTTCAGAGAGACCTGAAAGAGAAATGTGGAGCTGTGCCACTTCTAATAACTCTGACTGGCACCAAGTCAATGTTTTAATGCAGAGAGCTACCCTCTGTCACTAAGCAGATCTTTCCTTTTTTTCTGGAAATGGATTTCACAACCACTGGCAGCAATGCAGAGAGTGGGCATACCGGTATATGGTTAGACTCTATTGAGAGCTCCTTGAACAGTCTAGTAATGAAAGCAAAAACATTTTAGAAATACCTTTGGGAAATACATGACATAGACACAACGAACTGTTGTACTTATGAGTATGTTACTATTCTGTGCTGCTCTATCAGTTTCTTCAAACAGATTTGCAGTTAGAAATTGAGAAGAGGGGCATTTCAAGCAGCCACAACAGAGAATAGGCAAATCCAGGCAAATAACACCACCTTGTAAAAATCCTATCTCACCAAACTAAATTGACATGTGAATGCAACTTGCATCTGTATGAGGAAGCCTGAGCAGTTTTTTGAGTCAGTTATTTGAGAATTGTATATCCTGTCTTTCTCTGAGCACAGAACCAAAGCAGCTACAACAAAAGCATATAGTACAAAAGTTAAAACAACCCATAAAATCATAAATATTTGAAACAGGAAACCCAATTAAAATCATGCAAGCATTAAAACTAAGATAAAAAACCCAGCGCTTCCTTACAATGAGGAGGGTTAGAAGTTAAACTCTTGGTATCCTCTCTTCAGAGATCCATTTTTATTTCAATAAGCCTCCAATCATGCCAGTGACTCTTTGAATATAAATAACTCTGGCACAGTATTTTTGTTGCTGTTGTTGGCAGGAATAGAATCACTCAAGATATCAAAAAAGGAAACACAAATACTGTGATTTTGCAAAAGACACATAGAAAAAAACACAATTATTTTTCAGAGAATAAAACATTAGAGAGCCAATAAGCAAGTTCTGCAAATTCTAAAAATGAAGGAGCGCCAATCTATTCAAATACTGCATATAATATGTAATATATGGGACAATTCAAGATTAACTGCATAGGTGTTGCTATATTATGCTTATGTTGTGATATACTGTACCAATCAAAGACACGTGCAGTTGGATCTACTCATGCTTCAAATACAGAACAGAAGTGCTACTTAGAAACTTAAATTTATTAATGCAGAAGATGAAGTCATTCTGGGAACTGACAATGAATTTGGTCTGAAAGAAAAGGCTACTAAGTCCAACTACATTAAAAATGTTAGTGGGGCACTGTTTCTAATGGTCATGTATGGATATCATTCTTATCTATAGGTTTCCAAACTTTGATCCTCCCACTGCCTTGGACTTCAACTCCCAGAATACCCATCCAGCTTGGCCAACAGTCGGAAATTCTGGAACGTGAAGTCCAAAACATCTGGAAGAACAAAGATTGGGCAACACTACTGTAATCTACACAGCACATGGCCCTAGGCACTCATTTTTTTTCCATTTTCCATTTACCATATTTTATTCAAGCTGGCTAATTTAGCATGCTGAGACGATATAAACTAAAGTTAAATGGTTATTTACAAAGCTGGTTCACACATATTAAATTCTAGTTGATATAAAATTATTCCAGATTTCTCCAAATGACCCCTATAGAAGAAAAGAGTGACCAGCATTGGCAAAACTTAATCTACTTCCCCTACTGTTATTCCCTTCTATTTGTAAGCCTGAAAGCATGGAAGTGTCAAATTACCAATATATAAACTGCTCTGAAGGCTTTTTATGTTTGAAGACGGGAATAAAAATATTATTATTAATTCTAATAATAAATTATAACAACAGTCTCAAACATTTTCTACAGCAAGTATCCCCTAATACATCTAGATAGTGAGAACAGTTGAAAGATGAAAAATGGGAAGACCCCCCCCCCTCCCCCAAACTCTAATCTTGCTCTTCAAATGAGGAGACAGGGAAGGGGAAGGAAAAAGTAGCTCCTTACATGTACTATGTAAGGAGCTACTTACATGTACTATACTCGTCAAATTTAGCACTAGTAGAGTAAGTTCCTACTTGCCTAGATCTAAAGCTGAGGTGTCAATAAGATAACAGAACTACAGTTCTATAGCTACATTAATTCAGTATTAGCTAAGAACGAAACTACATACTTAGAAAAACCCAGTGTATAAGATTCATGTTAGTTTCCTAAGGGTGATGTGGTTCCATAGGATTTATCCCAATTCTCCCAAAACATATACTCTGTCATACGAAGCAGTCATAAGCTGGAATTACTGCTCATTCCAGTTCAACATAAGGAAGAAATGCTAAATCGAATCTCTTAGAAAAATGCAACTGAACTCAGTAACAAGTTATAAATGGAGGAATACCTAATACAAAATGGCAAAAACAGTTACAAAATGAACCAACCTGGACGCCGCGTATTATGTAAGAACATAGAAATACTGGACCACGCTAACAACCACCATATCAGACTGCACAGAGAAACCATTGAAATCTACAAGCATGTGGACAATTTCAACAGAAAGGAGGAAACCATGAAATTGAACAAGATCTGGCTACCAGTATTAAAAAACTCTAAAATCACGACAATAAATAAACAACGCTCAGAAAACAGAGGAATTCCAGACAGGAAACAATCAGGACCAGCTAACACCTCCCAAAAAAGGATTCCTCCAGGCAGGAATCAGCCAGTCTTCGAAGGTGCAAGGCCATTCAATGTGAATCAATGTGGCAAACTGCAACATTCACACTTGCCTCAAGCAGAGAAGAGTTCTTTCTCCCACCCGGGACATTCCACAAACATATAAACCTTACTTGCCTAGTTTCCAACAGACCTCACAACCTCTGAGCATGCGTGACATAGATGTGGGCGAAACATCAGCCACACAGAGCAGAAAACTCACAGCAATCCGGTGCTTCTGGCCATTATTTATTTATTTATCGTGTCAGGGGCAGACCAAACAGTTGCATTGCATTTTTTTAACAAACAAACAAAAAACCCCACAAAGTTTGCAAGCTTGGTAGTTGATTAAATGTCCTTTGACCAGTAGCTGGCCACTTGGAGTGCCCCTGGTGTTGCTGCAAGAAGGTCCTCCATTGTGCATGTGGCAGGGCTCAGGTTGCACTGCAGCAGGTGGTCTGTAGTTTGCTCTTCTCCATACTTGCATGTCGTGGATTCCACTTGGTAGCCCCATTTCTTAAGGTTGGCTCTGCATCTTGTGGTGCCAGAGTGCAGTCTGTTCAGTGCCTTCCAAGTCGCCCAGTTTTCTGTGTGCCCAGGGGGAGTCTCTCATTTGGTATCAGCCATGGATTGAGGTTCTGGGTTTGAGCCTGCCACTTTTGGACTCTCACTTGCTGAGGTGTTCCAGCAAGTGTCTCTTTAGATCTTAGAAAACTATTTCTTGATTTCAGTCGTTGACGTGCTGGCTGATACCCAAACAAAGGATGAGCTGTAGATGTCTCTGCCTTGGTCCTTTCACTATTGGCTGCTACTTCCCAGCAAATGTCAGATGGTGCAATACCGGCTAGACAGTGTAATTTCTCCAGTGGTGTAGGGCGCAGACACCCCGTGATAGTGTGGCATGTCTCATTAAGAGCCACATCCACTGTTTTAGTGTGGTGAGATGTGTTCCACACTGGGCATGCATACTCAGCAGCAGAATAGCATAGCACAAGGGCAGATGTCTTCACTGTGTCTGGTTGTGATCCCCAGGTTTTGCCAGTCAGCTTTCGTATGATATTGTTTCTAGCACCCACTTTTTGCTTGATATTCTGGCAGTGCTTCTTGTAGGTCAGAGCATGGTCCAGAGTGACTCCCAGATATTTGGGTGTGGCTTCTGGCCACGAAAACTGTCAACAACACATCTTTATAAAAATAGTTTATTTATTTTTATCCAGGTAGATGATACATATGCCTGCTCTAAATCTATATATCAGGTGGATTAATATACAATGGTTCCAAATTTTATTTGGATTAAGAAAATATGGGTAATTCAAAATACAGGACAGGATCACTTCCGGAGAGGAGGACAGACTCCAGCATTTAGCCTTACCAATATTAGCATGCATAACTAGAGGTGGTTACAGTAAAATGGAGAAATCAGTTAATGTCTCTGTAATAAGATCTTTGGAAGTCTCCCACCATGATTTTAAACTCAAAGACAAAATTCTATAATAAAAATAGTATTTTTATTGTTAATGTAGTACAAAGATCATGAAACACATTCATAAATATTCTAGGATATGGGGTTTTCCCATTTGTTTGTCGGAAGATTCTATTTGGATTGTTGCTTGAGGCTCCATTAACCACAAAATGGAAAGAATGTCAGGACCAGATATTTTTCTGATGCTCTTTCCCCACCACATGCTGGATTCTGCCCAAGTAACTTGATTTGAATTAAGCCAGAGTTCACAATAATGTTGAAATAAGAGGATTCTAGCTTAATGCTGGAAAGAAGGCCAGGCTCATTACAATGGAGGTTCTCACCTACTTAGATTCTGTTTTCTGGTATTCTTACAGCAAGGAAACTATAAATGATTGGTTAAATTATTCATATTACAGTTTACTGATAACCACACATGTGCAAAGAAAGTGTCTGATATAGCCATGGGAAAGGCAGGTATGGACAAATGCATGAAGCTGAAGAGTATGCACAGAGCTTTGAAGAACACTAGCCAAAACTAAATGCAGATTTTTAGGTGCATGGAATGGAAAAGTGCATTCACATCAGAATGAAAGGAGATATAATGGCATTTTAGAAATGCAAAATGAAAAGGAGCATGAAAATGGAAAGAAATACCAAGCCATCTTTGATATATCCACAATTTCTACTTCATTTCTGGCTAATGGTGGAAATTAGTCTTGAGATAGTTGATAAAATCAGGCTGTCTGTGCTGGGTTACTACTGTGATCTGTGGCCAAGCAAGTACTTCTAAAATTGATTTTTCTTTTTGGCAACCAATGGTCCAGTCAATAATAATGTCGTTTGAGAAGGATTGAGTCATGAGGGAGATGAACCTTCCTTTCCATTTATTATGTTTGTATTGTCTCTCTTTGAAAAGAGTCCCTCCTCCACCCTCCAAATACGTGCATGAATGTACGGTAAAGGAATAGCTGTTCTGCATCTTAGTCTCCAGAAGCACTCTGACTCACAATATCTTAACATCAGCTCAGGGAACAGTTTCAGTTCACAAAAGGACGGCTATATTATGGTTGCAAAGATTTTTCCCTTCCCAAATCAAAACTGACACTTAAAAATCAATCATATTTACATAAACGCCAATCCCAACATGGATCAACTGAATATGAATATGAGGTTGGAACAATATTAAGGCTGAATTGCCTCTTAGGAGAAATAGGGAAAATTCACAAAATGACTTCTTGTTGGTGTCCTGAGATGGTGTCCTGAGAAGGTTTTTAAGCAACTTTTAATGTGGATATAAGTGATTTTAATGTTTGTATATATTTATGGTTTTATGTCCTGGCATTGAATGTTTGCCATATAAATGTTGTGCTCCGCCCTGAGTCCCCTGCGGGTTGAGAAGGGTGGAATATAAATGTTTTAAATGAATGAATGAATGTTGTTGGTGGTGCTTTCAAGTCTTTCTATGTGTTTCCTGGGGCTGAACATATGTGACTCACCAAAGTTCACCCAGGGAGTTCTCATGTCTAGTGAGGAATCAAAATGTGCTTTCCAGAGTCATGGTCCAATGCTCAAACCGCTACACATTTATATATATTTTAAGAAGGTACAATTTTTGAGGCCAGCTCCCTGCTTCTTGTAAAATAATGTTCTGCCTTACTAACAGGCCATTGTAAAATGTGTTCATAAGCTTATACAAAACCAACAAAGCCCAGAGAAATAGATATTTACAGTCTCTAGAAGTCAAAAAAGAAGAATTAAAAATGAAGCAATAACCACAGTTAGTGCTGGTGCTGTACAAAGCCACAAGAGAAGATTCTGCTAGTTGTTACAAAAGGTAATAACACAGCATAATGCAGAAACAGCACATTTTGATCTTTCCTGGAAAGGAACAAAATGTACCGCTGTATCATTTATACAGCTCAGTATCTGGCAATACAAGAAGAAAAAAAATGCTGAGGGTACAATTCTCAAGTCAAATTTTCCCACAGCTATTCATGTCAGCTACCTTTCCCAAAATGGGAGGGGGCTTGTCAAAATACTTTTCAGCAGGTAAAGCTGGACATGATGATACTGGTAAATAGCTATTCAACTGTTACAACTGTTGCAGGCAGAAATAACGGCCAGCTATGAATCACAGCGATGCTTATCTCAAATGAGAAAGTCTATATGTCCAAGCTGCACCAGATATAGTTGACCTCTTCAGCTGTCCATTTCAGAAACAAAACTATCCAAGACTGTTTAATCAGGGATATGCCAATTAAATTAATACCGTGCAACACAATTCATTTTTCATATAGTAATTAGCAAGGATATACAATGTACAACTGTAACAGGATAACTAAGCAAGCTTGTTTTCTGCTGCCCTGGAGACTAGGACGTGGAACAATGTGTTCAAAGTACAAGAAAGGAGATTCCATCTGAACATCAGGAAGAACTTCCTGACTGCGAGAGCTGTTCAGCAGTGGAACTCTCTGCTCTGGAGTTTGGTGGAGTCTCCTTCTTTGGAGGCTTTTAAACAGAGGCTGGATGGCCATCTGTCGGGGGTGCTTCGAATGCAATTTTCCTGCTTCTTGGCAGAGGGTTGGACTGGATGGTCCATGAGGTCTCTTCCAACTCTAGGATTCTATGATTATTCAGTCACAGACACCACACTCAAGAATATCCTTTTTGACTGACTGGATTCATTAAGAAACTAAGAACATCAACTTACATTTAGTTGGGTTGAAACAGAAATAACATACATTCAGCTTTACAAAAGGTGCATGTTCTTTTGGCTTCACTGCCTGTTAGACTAAGACACCTACAGAGTTATGTAAGCCAAGAAAGAAAGCTTTTTACTAAATACCAACCCTGTAAATAACCATTAAAAATCCAACATAGTACAAGTAATCCAACAAGTTGAGTCGAACAGAATATAGTATATGAGTGAACAAACTTGATGCATTACACATTTTGGCTTTACCTACAAAAGAGAACTTTTGCCCACATGAAGTACAAATGGGGAAAGGTGCTGCGGCAAACTATGACTAGTACTATTAGTATTACTACTAACACTACTATCACAAGAAGAATGATAACTGTTTGATGAAAAATACTGTACTAAAATAAAGCATCCAAGGTAATGATAAAAGCAACTGAACCATATAACTTTAGCAATCAGTAATGAATAAATATTAAAACAAGACTGAAGATAGTTAATTTATGTTCCCTCTTTCCCCAACTATGGGACCCAAAGCAAATTACAATGTAAATTAAAACTAACAAAAACAATGTGTTGGATCAAAGTTAAAAACCATTAAGCAATCATAATAAAATTAATTCTAAAATATTCTATAGCAAAGATCAAAATTAAGTACATCTCATTAAAATATTCATTTGCCACAATCAATTAAAAGGATTTCTCCTTGGTGAAGAACTAACGCAGAGGCAGGATAAGAAAATTTAGACAGCTCCATGCTTTGAAAACATTGCCTGAATGTGCAGATTTTCAAAAGACGTTCCCTTCTATACAGGGGAGAAGCAATCCCTGCCCAACTCCAGCACTGGACACCAGCTCACCTAAAGAAGAGGGGTAATAGTGGTGTGTATAGAGGTTAATATTTTCCTCTCCACTTGCTCCCACATTATATTGAACTTTGGGTGAAAAATTCCAAGCCATCACAGTTCTCAACATTATTTCTGAACACACAGCCACCCACTGAGAAATGCTTGTGGCTAAGGATTTGGATAATTAGATTATACAAATAACCCCCTTTCAAAGACACAGTAAATCTCTATCCCACCACAAAGTAGTTCTTTCTGCACTGACCCCTCAAAGCAATCAGCACCTATTTTAGGTGTACTATTAAAGGTAATTATCAACACTCAAAAAACCTGGACTCTGCCTGTCCTATTATTTAGAAGGGCAGGGGAAGTGCTGCCATTGTGTGGCTGCAATTCAATACCAAGTGGAAACTTCAAAAACAGAATTTCTTTTTATTAAACATGGCCTAGAAAAATGTGCTCTTCTTGCTCACTAAAAATGACATCTATTTACACATATTTTACTAGCTACTTTAAACTGCTTTGAAAGTTGATAGCCAAGCATTAATTAGAACAAGTCAAGATAAAGGCTCTACAGTACTCATGAATATCTAGAGCAGGGGTCCTCAAACTAAGGCCTGGGGGCCGGATACGGCCCTCCAAGGTCATTTACCCTGCCGTCGCTCAGGGTCAACTTAAGTCTGAAACGACTTGAAAGCACACAACAACAACAACAACAGCAACAACAACAACAATCCTATCTCATCAGCCAAAAGCAGGCCCACACTTCCAACTGAAATATTAAGAAGTTTATATTTGTTAAAATTGTTCTTATTTTAATTATTGTATTGTTTTAAAGTGTTTTTTGCACTACAAATAAGATATGTGCAGCATGCATAGGAATTCAGTCTGCTTTTTTTCAAATTATAATCCGGCCCTCCAAAAGTTTGAGGACCCCTGATCTAGAGCATAAAGATAATAGTGCTCTTTATAATAGTGGGGACAATTTTTTAAATCTCTCATTTCTAGCTGCAATATAGTTCAAAATCTGGACCTTTCTTCCCAAACAGCTACATCCCATATCCTTTCCTAGATTTTCTTGTTGGCTCTGAAGTATCCCAAGTTTAGCAGAGTTAAGGATCAAAGCCCATGTTGCTGTAGTTTGACCTCACTAAACCTTACTCTTTTGGAGAAAAGACGATCCAATAGCATCAATAGCGTTAGTCTAAATAAAGCCACTAGGAAATTATATGTAATTGGGCACATACCTCTAGCGGGACTATCCCAGCTTCTGCACTAGGTAAAAAAAGTCAATTTTTAAGAAGCTTTATTGCTTACAGGGGAGCAATGCAACAGTGAGCCATACAACGGCTGATCTAACACCATATTGTGAGATGGAAAAGAGTGTGACATGGGACATTAGAAAAACTGATCTCTCCAATCACAAGTGAGCAAACTTTTCCGAGCCATGTTTCGGGACCGGATTTGAGGAGACTGAAGCATAAGCGGCAGAGCAAAGGAAAATAAAAGGAAGGGGGTAATCCTCATCCCCTCTAAAATTAACACTTGTGCCCGAAGAAGCCAGTGGACCTTGCATGATGTGTTTTATGCATTTTGGTTAGCCAATAACGGTATCGCTCCTATGTGGATTTTTGTATTTTGTTTGCTGTTCAGCTACTCTTGAACATGGTATACATATTTCTTTCTGGATTTGAGGATAATGGATTTAGCTGTAACAGGAGAATCCTAAACAAGGGAGAAGTAAAGACTGGGATGTAACTTTTGGAAGTTCTACCTCCAACAAAGTCTCCCTTTATCTCCTAATTGATTTAGATTTCAGTGCTCCTTGTGTTAGTTTCTATGTGGCTAGAAAAGGAGGAGAGATTTCTGCCTGCATTTTGATCCCACCAGACCAACTGAACTACAGCAAGGACAATAAGTGATACAAAATGTAGGCCTGTAACTTTCTCCTGTACAGTTTTATAATATATTTTGCCTGATGAAGAAGTTTGGAGGTTTGAAAGTTAGCATTTTGGTTGCCGAAGGGAAGCATCAATCATATGGATTTTGTATTTGGTTTTACTTTACCATTATTAATGCCAGTAATTATATTCTAATTTACCTCGATTCCGTTTCTTTCTTTTTAAATGTGATACTGGATTGTTACACACACACACACACCCCATACAGCCCGGAAAACTCACAGCAACCCAGTGATTCTGGATTGTTCTCAATTACTGGGTGGTGGGCCCAAAGGCAGCAGAACTGGTCCATTACAAGGAGAATGAGGCTTAGAAAACATAGCAGGCAATTCTGGAAGCGGTTCAATTATGCAATGTGGAAAATCTTGAGAGACCATACATATCATCCAGGCCACACATCTATGGCAGAGGTAAGCAGATCCCACAAAGTGTACGTTGTACATGTATTTTTTCTGTTTAAAAAAAGGATTTAAGCATTGCTTATTTTTTTCTGATATTACGCCAACAGAAAGGTCTCTGCTTTCCACTTTGTGAAGATAAGGTCATGCACATATAGGAATTATTACAGTTTAAGATGTGCGCTCCTACATGTTTTTACACCCGTCTGCAAACATTTCTATTTCACCCAAGACCTTTTAAAATGCCTCTCTTATTACTTGGGGGGTGAAGGGGTATCAAAGATTGATTTTCATTTTATAGTGATTATTAACCTTTTGTGACAGGCTCAAAATAATCTGCTGGGGAAATTGCAATACATTAAAAAGGTGGGGATACAAGAAATAATGCTTTTTAAAAGATTGTGATTACTTCCCACTCCTGTCTAAAATATAAATATTACAACTAAATCATTTTTGTTGTTTTCAGAAAACTCAAACAAGGTATAAAGCCATGAAAGAAGAAGGGAAACATGAAAATGAAGAGAGAAAATAGAGAAATAAGAAAAAAGAGGGGAGAGAAAAGAAGGAGGAGGAAGAGAGAAAAGAGCAGGAGAAGGAAGAGAAGGAGAGAAAAGTAGAAGAGAGGAAGAGGAAGGAGGGGAGGAAGAAGAGGAGGAGAAGTTCACCATATTCCCATAAACTTTTTATTCATATCCAACAATCTATATAAATAAAAATGTAATGTTCGTTTGTGGGATTAACGTAATTCAAAAACCACTGGACGAATTGACACCAAATTTGGACACAATACACTTATCAGGCCAATGAGTGGCTATCACTCATAAAACACTGAAAAACATAGCAGAAGAGACTTTAAAAGCCAAAAAAACCCACAAAAAACATTACAATGCATGTGCAAAACCACATATATACACAAACACACATATATACACATACACAAATATATACACACACATATACACTGACTGGGTCACAGCAATGTGTGGCAGGTGATGGCTAGTGTGCATACATAAAATGAAAAAGCCTGGTCAGGTAAGCCTTCCTGAAATAAGCAAGAACACTTGAGACCTTCCACAGAATCCTTGATATTCCCCCCCCCCCCCCTTAAAATGCATCCATGGGTGATTTTTCATTCCACCAGCCTCCTTTTTTCTTATTCAGTTCCTAAACCTCTAGAACTATTCCCCCCCCCCCCCCCCCCCAAATATGCTTATGGAACATATTTTGGCAGACTTATCTGTTTCCACCCCTTGTCTCCAGTTCTAACATATTTAGAAAGAGTCTTTGGAAGCAACTTGTTGAGACTCAGCATTCTGGCACCATACCTACTAGTAGTAGGAGGAGAAGAAGAAGAAGTGATGCAGACACAACTGCCATTCACCTTGCCTCTGGTAGGCAAGCACACACAACTACAAAAGGATTAGCTGGATTGCCATCCCGTTCTTTCCCACTTCCAAGTTTTACTGCATTTTTTATTACATGCAATGCTATTCCAACCAGACATTGAATGTCTTTTTACTGCCTCTATTTCAGAATCTTCCTGATGCTGATTACGCTAAAAAAAATCCAGCTAGGCAGAGAACAAGAAGGAAAGGCAAAGTGAGGCTGCTGGACAACCTTTGTAAGTAAAAATGAGTTTCACTGACAAACATTTTTAAGGTGAGATTAATACCACTAACATTTGCTTCAATGATGTCATGCTGCTAAAAATATACATAATTTGTTACAACTATACCTTTTTTAAATTTATTCCCCAAAATCAGTCATCCTAGAGTACAGTAGGACCACTTATTTCACCAGGTATTTGAACACAGTTTTAGTTATATGTGAAAAGCTTTGAATACCATAGAACCCTGACGGATCGAGCAATGCCTAGAGAAGTGTTCTCTCTAGGCGTCCAATGTGAGTCTATGGTTAACTTTCACCAGAAGGCCTTATATATGAAAGTCATATTATATAAAAGGTCCTGGAACAGATCCTTCGAATAATATGCAGACCTACAGCATACAAAGCAGCATTCGCTGTACTTTATATAACCATTAAAATGAACGGAGCAAGTAGAGTAACAAACTAAGATTCATCTTAAGTATGGCCATATAATCCAGATTATCGAAGTAGATAATCCACATTATCTGCTTTGAACTGGATTATATGAGTCTACACTGCCATATAATCCAGTTCAAAGCAGATGATCTGGATTTCCTGCGCAGTGTAAAAGAGACCTAAGTTTCTACCCACACTTCAGAAAAAAATTGAAGACGAGAAAATGTATTAAATGAAATGGACATGTCACTACCTGGCTATTAACATCCGCTGTATGTTGTAGGAGTACTGAGGCTAGTTCCTTGTGTCCTCTGTCACAGGCCCAGTGCAGCAGCGCTCTCCCCTAAAATATTAAGCAAAGAACAATGTTAGTACATCAAATACCACTGTGAATCTCAGCATAGATGCATAACTTTTAATGGGGTTGCACTCTAACAAACACAACCATTTTTCTGGATCAGGTCAACATGCCCACATAATCCAGCATTTATTTCCAAAAGCAGTATCTTCTCCAAAAACAAAAGCAAGGCACAGAAACAGAGACCATCATGCTTGACTCCAGCTTCTAGCTCCATGTAAATATGGGTTAGCAGTTAAGGATACTATTTTCTGATTTCAATCAAATTAATATCATAGGCTGAATTCCAACAGTTAAATTTCACATTGTGCTATCTTGCTTAATATAGTGAATTAACAGTAATGGTCTGCTACATGAGAACTCATAAAAATAAACGGCTTTTTGAAATAAAAACATTACACTTCTTGTTTATACCAAATGCTTTTAATTTAAATCAATTTTCCCTCATAAAAGAATTAACAAAAAAGAACCAAAGTGAAAGATATATGAATGCTAATTATACAACTTTTAATTGTCTACTATGAATATGTTTGCCTTGTATAAAGACAGAAAAAGTCAATGAATAAACAACTTGGGGAGTAGATTGGTACAAGGAGGAGAAATCTGAAAATAAATATTTCCATGTTCTCCATAAAGCCACTGAAAGACCACAAACCATCCAGAATGACACTAAACTACATCAGGAACTGCATTTGAAAAAAAAGAAAAAAGAAGAAAAACTATGCAAGTTCCTAAACAGAGAGGGAAAATAGCTATCGTTTGCCCAAGGTCTTTTACCCAGGAAAAAACAGTTAATAACTCGGAGTGCAGTTTTGCTACTGTAATAAATATCATACTCAAATCAACAGGAATTATCTATTGAGGATACAGTCAAATAAAATCATATGGTATTATCAAGTCCAAAATAAAACACATTACATGATTCAGCTAGAACAATGTATTTGCTTATAAATATGAGGACCCAAGGGAAAACTAGATCTTTTGAAAAATCTGCATTTTCCCCATCTTTTTTAAAAAAATTTTTTTTAAAAAATGGAAAATAATGATAGAATATTTTCTTTCCAAATGATTGAAAGCATTTAAAAAGAGTTATATTAAAATTTAGGAAGTCTCATTTAAGGAGCTTGCATTTTTAATTTTACATTAATTAAAAAAATGGAAAAAAATACAATAGTTTAACCAGCTTTAAGTAAGCAGTCCAGCCACAGCCTTTTGGGACCCATCAAAGATTCCGAAGCCAGCCCTACTTAAGAGCATGCTAGAACTTCAAGCAAGATGTAATCAAGATATGGCCACTGGAACTGATCAAGACATTTCCAAGAATGGATAGCATTCCCACACTAGCTTTCAATTGTGCAAACACACTTCAGGCTATTGCTGAAACCTAGAGATTTCATTTCAAGGTATGCCCCATGCTATAAACCTGAGATTACCTATTACAGAAAACTTGCATTAAAAAAGCAGAACTAAAACTAAAAGGAACTGGAGTGTCTCTCTGTAAAGCCTTGTATCATAATTTCATGCACCATGAGCACTGCATTGCCAAAAAGCACCGTCTGGTTGATTTTGCCTTGCACTCAGTGGCTTTAGAGACCTATTATTTTTTTTGACACTGCTTCACTTACTCATAAAAGTTGAATATATCTTATCTAAAATGCCTGGGACCATAAGTGTTTTGTGTTTTGGAATACCTGTATTTGCATATTCATACATAATGAGATACCTTGGGAGATTTTTTTTTTCATGCCAGGAGCGACTTGAGAAACTGCAAGTCGCTTCCGGTGTGAAAGAATTGGCTATCTGCAAGGACGTTGCCCAGGATGTTTTACCATCCTGTGGGAGGTTTCTCTCATGTCCCCGCATGAGAAGCCGGAGCTGACAGACAGAAGCTCACCTCGCACCCTGGAATCAACCATTGACCTTTCAGTCAGCAGTCCTGCCGGCACAAAGGTTTAACTCATTGCCGGGTTTAACCGGGAGATGAGACCATATTGTAGTTTTAGCTGGCCTACATATATTTTGATTTTATTTATTTATCTATTTATTTATTTATTTGCAGTATTTATATGCCGCCTATCTCACCCCTGGGGGGACTCAAAGTGGTTTATCAGATCAGATTGTTTAAACATTTCTGAACATCATAGGCTATTTTTTAAACTGTCTCTGACCTCCGCCTTGAACAAAAGCAGCATATCCACAGAAATTCAGAAGATGATCTTTTTTCTTGGCAGACAAGCATGTAATCAATAGGGAAAGCACTTGTTAAATGTCGATGTAGGAGTTACATTAAGGTACATATTAGAGGCCGGGGGGGGGGGGGGAGGCAAGTAGTATAGCCTGCAGATTAAAGTAATATTTGTACCATTGAACAAAAACAATACATTGAGTTTTTGTCTTTATATGCAATAAGAAAGTCTTCAACATGAAAGGATGTTGTTTTCACAGGATTCAAACAAAGGTTTTGCAAGGAATCTTATCACTGAATTTTGATTTTAAACAGTCATAAATGAATCTATCAAGACATTTATTTAATTGTCTTAATGCTTGATATCAAACAGTGTCACAGAGGGACATCTAGCATGGACAGTAATAGTTTGGCATCTTTCACACTGATCCTATGAATGACAGTGATCAGGCATAAACAATTTATCAAATCGGCTGCAATATTTCACTTCTGCAAGCCAAACTGGATGCATTTCATGAGATAAATTGTCTTTCCATTCCTGGTCTAGAATCTTCAATTTAAAACATGAGGCCGAATTCCCAAGAATACCGTATGCCACTGGATCCCACCCTCCCCCACCCCACCAATTAACTAAAATAGCTAGGAACTGTGCAACCAAATGAGTTTCATTCAAAATAATTTTTATTCCATTCCATTCCAATTGCTATCACATCCCAACTCTTGCATAAGACATACTCAACTTCAGACCAGTCTATTGTAGTCACAAAATTATGTTATACTCCAAAACAGTGAAGAAAAATGTAGGACAGCCACAAGGGGAAAAGACAAATAGATATCATAAAAAGAAGATTGCTGTATTTTTATTCTCTTTGCACTGTTTCTTTTGCAATGATCAGTGTGATGATATTCTAGGCTTTTATTATGAAGGTAGATCAGATGGTACTCATTAATGAGCTAATACTAATGCTCCACCATAGACCACACCTTGCCTAGATATATTTTTCTTACCTATGGTATATATACAATGCACTCACCAAATCAGCCAAGCTTTCAATCACATGGATTGTTAGATCTATATGTACAGCCCAATGGAGGATAGATAAAGCTTGCATATGTTCACTACATCAGTGCCCTCATCCAGCTGGACAACTGTCTCTATTTCAAGTTACTGGTCACTAGTATCAAAGCACTGGCCACAGCCAATGAGACATGGGGTGTCCAAGGAGCCAGTGTGGTGTATTGTTTGGATCACTGGACTACAATTCTGGAAATGAGGGTTCTAATCTCCATTCAACCATGGAAACTGACCTTCATCAAGTTGCATTCTCTTAGCCTCAGAGGAAGACAAAGGGCAAACCTCCTCCAAAAGATCATGTCTTAAGAGTTTCCATAATTCAGGAATGACTTGAAGGTACAGAAGAATCGCTGCCACCAAGGAGTCCCTTCCTTAGAATAAGATGGTATGATATGAGAGATAAAAGGCTGTTCTGAGCTTGTACTGAAGTTCTGCATTATGTCAGACTCTCCATTTGGCAATATTCATCTCTCCATTAACACAACATGCCAAGTTTTAGATTTCTAGTCTGACTCTCATATTTCAGATTATAACTCATTTAGGTAATAGCACTTGCTATGATGCCTTATACTCTTATGCTGGTCTTTTCAGTTCTTAACATTCTAGTGTGGGAACAGAAAAAGGATCTTTACCTAGAACAATTCAGAGGCTATTCAATTAAAAAAAAGGACATACTTGTGTTTTTGTCCTATGCTCCAAACTGTTCAAGGTTCCATCAATCCATATTGAATGCAGTCTATCAACAGTTGGGGGGGGGGGGGGGAGATAAAGAGAGAGATGCTTTTTTCCCTCCTAGAGACCCTAACTGGGCACATGATTATGTGGTATGAAATTATTTCTCCAGGTCCCACAAGGCTTATGTACCCAACAATAGAAAAATAATCCTGATAAGGATCATTGGGAGACACAGGGCAACAAAGACTATGAAGTGCTTCCTCATAATTTGACAGAAAGATGTCCCTTCATTTTTCTTAATAGGTATGAATACCTTGTCAAATATTACGAGTAACCCTGTTCCACCCCTTTCTTTGTCAGTGAGACAAGGTCACTCTTGGCAAAACAACAACACCCCATTAGCATTGTCCCAGATAGCAAGTGAGATGAGACAAGTTACATTACAGAATAAAATGACAATGAACTATATGTTAGTATCAAGGAGAGATTATCTCTGTGTGAATGAAATCCAAATAATGTATATTTGTAGTAGAAAGGTTAAAATGAGACAGAAAAGAAGGGGAATAAAACATAGTTTTCCTTTGGGGCTTTTGCTTAGGGTACTATAAATTTCAACATAATATTTGTCATGATTAATAGGGAATTCTTCCAGTAACTACAGGCACATCTTGTTCTTCTGCAGAAAAGAAGTACAGGGGTTTTCTGCTAAAACAAGATGACTCACTCAAAAGAAAACTATAGAAGGCCAGTTAGTGTCTGGCCTGATACATAAATGAAAAGATCAGTCTGAAATACATAGCTTGGTGGGAAATTACCTCAGGTTCACAAACTTTCTAGAAACTCTATTAGGGTTTTGTACAGCAGCCTGGCTGTCAGAATGTGAAACAGAAATTCATTTATGTTAATAAAATAAAATACTTGATTCACTAACTTGGCTTCCTGATTGGACTAAGCACAGTAGAGGGCTCCATTAATAAAGCTTTATATCCTGCACTGGAAGCATTAAAATTCTGCACAAGTGAACTGACTTTATGCTACAAAGGTTAAAATATCAGTTTCTATATACTGTATTTTGCAAGTTGTTTCTACGATTGATTTAATTTTGCAAGTCAAATGGCAAGGACAAAGGCAGACCACTGAAAATCCATGTTCTGAACCACTACGACCCTAGTTAGTTCTCTACTTGATTTTACAATATTTCAGCACCTATTATTGACATACTATCCAGCATATTTTCCTAGCCAGAAAACCTGTCTTGAAATACTGTCATTTGAAGGAATTGGACTTTTAATACAATGTACGAGAACAGGTTGCTTATCTCTAACTGTGTTTGTTTCCGTGATCATCTGTGCCCTTATAAAAATTAGCTTTCAACTATGCAGATAGCCAGTTTGGAATGGTCCAAAACTAAGAAGCTTGGCAGGAACACTTTTTCGCATGTCTGAGCCCACCAAGCTAGTCTGAGCCCACCAAGTCCAGCATGAAAGTACATGAGCCCCAAAGCGGGGAAGTAGGGCAGGTCTGTGTAATGGCACAGATGACCACATGTATAGGTAATGGGTGACTATGAATTTACCAAAGGATGGTGAGTCAGATCACTGAAGAATAAATGACAGGACAGCATGCCAAAATTTGTATCAATTTTAGATCTACATTTCAGGCATAATGCTGGATGAACACAAATGATGAGGCATGCCATGACATAAAGCCATTTAAGAAGATACAGCTCTATTGGGACAATCCCTAAAGAGCTTCTGGAACTGGCTGTTTAGTCAACTGGATACTGTGGATAATTTATTTAGAAATACTTTATGAAGACACTTTCCACGGACCACCATAACACATGAACAGTCCATTAGAAAGAGGAAAAGAAGTTGGATGTAGAATGCTAGGGCACAATGCACATCTGGAGAATGCTAACTTTAACTCTGAATATGCACTGAATGTATTTGAAAGGTTTCTAACTGTGAATTTTTAATACTGTTTATATTTAATTTTGTTTTAATGTATATATATTTGTATATTTTAAACTATGTAGTAATGCTTTTATGTTAAGCCACTTTGATTTCCCTTTGGGAGAGATAAGGTGGGGTATAAATAGATATTACAACAACAACAACAACAACAACGTAGCCATCTCACCAAGGGAGATATCAGTTGCAGATAAAAGGCACATAAGACAGTATCTTGATTAGGGTAAAATTGTACCAACACTTTTAGCAAGAGAGTGATACCAGATCATAAAACTGCATTGTTGCAATGGAATATAAGGTAAGATACATTTGAGCACAATGCTGATAACTCAGAGGCCCAATGTGCAGTTGAAAGGTCATGCTTTTCATATCAGCTGTGACAAGCTAAAACACAACAGGAGGTACTGGAGGAGTCATGAGTACGGCTTTTAAATATTTTTTCCATGACAGGGTATGTGAAAAGTGCAGTTGATTCAGATAGCTGAGGCTGATGAAAGACAATTCAATAGTACAGATGAGAGGAGTAGCAGGAACTTTCCTGATGTCATGAGACCCTTCCCATCATGATGATACAGGACGCAGGGCAATCTATGGGACACCATGATGTCGATTAAGCTTAGTAGCAACTACTGTCTTGAAATGTCTTTCTTAGTTGACACCAAAAGAGAAAGTGAAGTGGACTGAGAAGACAATGCAGCTTCCTGAGAGGGAGGACACCAAACCGATTGAGGTGATTTAAATTACTAGCCTGATGCTCCAAGTATGTGAATCATTTCTTCTCCTTTGAAGCAAGAGCTCCTTTGACATCCTTATTAGTCAATTGACTGGAAGTGGAAGTGTGCCTATTACAGCTGGATCTAGTAAGAGAATCCATAGAGATTTTATTCCATTATTCAATAGGTGTTATGGCTGGAGAAACAAAAGAATTTGACTTCAGAACTACCAGTACCAAAGAAGGTTCCATCACGAATACAAGGCGGAATCAATACCGAGGGTGTAATCAGTATGGATGGAGGAATCAACATCAAAGATGGCCTAGACTTCCTTAATTTAGCAGTAAGAGCAAATACGAGACAAGTAACTTATGGCAACGACTTAGTCTGAAAGTTGTAGTGATTTCTCCTAGGCATTGACCATGATTCCACAGAACCTGAGATGCAAAGCCCTGGCAAATAACACACAATGTGCCGATTCCACAGACAGAAGAGGCCCTGAGAATGAGTGCAGGAGAGAGAAAACAGTCCTATCATAAGCAGAGCAAAATTTAAAAAGAGGTCTTAAAACAAATATAAGCAATGGCAACACAAAAGTGGAGTGGGAAAGAAAGAGACAGAACTCTGAAGTAATGAGAAATACTTTTTTTATACCAGCAGTAAATGGAAGAGATAGAAAGAACAAAAGAAGAAAAGTACAAGAAAAAAGGTATAAGAGAGTAGCTACCTCAAGAAGAAAACACTCCAAAGAAAAGTTGGTCAGATGGGGAAAAAAATTGCGTGGTCAGTAGCCTGGAAGGCTAGGACGTGCAAAATAGGCGGAAGGGGGAGGGATTTTTTTGGCCAAATGACTCAGTTTTGGAATATTCCAAATTGAATCTCTGCACAGGTGCAAACACATTTCAGTGAAGCAGAGAGACCCTGAAGAAGAAATTTCCTTCTCTTTTGTGGAATTATAACATGCATAGCCCCACACAAAAAATATATAGAATGACTGTTATTATTTTGTTTTCAAGCATGTTTGTACTTCACGAGAGAATGCTTCTTAAGATCTGGAATAAAACTGCATAAATCTAATCCCAGTACAGTGACCCTGCCTATTAAATCTTCAATGCCTCACTTTGGTGCGCTGCTGCCAGCTTGGCCAGCTTCTGTGGCAGTTTTTCAAATGAACAGCACATAAATTTTGCTTTGCTGCATGTCAAAGCTCTAGTCACAAACAAAACAACTGGGGGGGGGGGGGGGTAGGACTGCCTCTTTCACAGCATGGAAGCCCTCCATTACAAGGAACCTTAATGAAAACAGGTCTATCTCTAGCACTGACCACAGAGTTTGTGCTAAAAATATATATAAATAGTTCAATTGTATATGTTAACATACATATACTCAAGAGGTGAATATCACCGAATTCAATAAGACTTGTTTCAAAGCAAGCATGCATAAGATTATGGCTTGCATTGTATCTCTACAAGCAGTATGCTTATTCAGGTTAGTATCACATATATTAGTTTTTTCTAATTTTTCAGTGATTTCCAGAAGAAGCGAGGAATAACTCTGTTCACGCTGGTTTCACATTTCCTGTCATTTCACATCTACTTCTCATTATCCCTAAGAATCTACTCCCATGTTTACAGGGAGAAGGTAAAGCTTTCTTCCTCATATCTAGTACAGTCAAATCATGCACAATGTTAGCATTAGTTGTAGTAATCCTCTTTCCATTGCTGCAACGAATGTAGCAACAGAAAAATGTTGAGTAGACAAGGAACATTTACTGAACTAGAAAGTAGTAAGACCATGGAAAGTCCAAAATGGGGAGAAGAAGAACTAAGGGTTTTTAGCCGCCTTGAGTCCCCACAGGGAAAAAGGTGGGGTATAAATAAAGATGATAATAATAATAATAATAGGCTTGAGAAATTTCAAAAATGAAAGTTCAAAGAATGGAGGTTGATTATTGGACGGTAGAAAATCATGGGGCTTTCAATGGATCCTTCAACTTTAATTTTTTTTTTCTGGAAACATATATGCTGAAAAGCACAGTGTTCCCAACAGTAGATATAGTTACATATAGCGGGCCCACAAGAGATATAGGGATTCAGATAGGGGAAAAAACTGATGATTATGCTCCATCCTATTAAATGAAGCAACATGAATGTGCGCCTTTCCGCATAGGTCATGACAACCCATGGTCAACTAAAATCATGGATCTGGATGATCTAATTTATTTTTAGTTCATTACTATCAAAGTTAGAAAGATAAAGCTGTTCACAAGTTATTCTTCGACTGACAACTTATACAAATTTATCTTCATTGGCTAAACAATTTCTAAGTGTATTGAGAGGTAAGAACAAAAAAAAACCTGAAGAAGCTCTTAAAACGCACACAGGTGTTTCAGTTCACTTCATGGAGAATGTAGGTTTCTAGTTTTGAATTTTAAACTTCCTCTTCTGCTTCAGAAAATTAATTCATATGAATTCCTGATTAAAAATAAAAGGTCATGCAATCAGCATTCAGAACTCCAGCCGGGAATGTCATGGCTCAAAGGGCAGAAATCTGCTTAGAGCTACAAGAGAACCCAACTGAATTTGTGGCGTCTCAGTCTATGAATGTGTAAGCACTTCATCTGTTCACTACAACACAATGTGCAAGGGGCTTACATGGCTACAGACCAAGAGCAGGACAAGCAAACAGCATAACAGGCAAAAGCCACCATAACAAACAGGTTTTATTTTGTCAGACCTAAATACATATACATCTTCCATTTATTTTTTCAGCAAGGTCTCATGTTTTTTAAAAGGAAACTGCAAATTTGCTGAATATTTTTAACACTACGATGGAATTATTAAGTTATCATCCTCTCCTATTTCAACTGTTTTGGAAGACAAAGAGAACTATATAAAATTGTGAACGAATCAAATGAGTGACAAACAGAGTTTGGGGATCTGTGAAATGGCAGAGGACTACATCATGGTGCTCAGTTCACAGCCAAATCAATGTTTGCTTTTCGGATTTTTTCTGAATATCGTCACGCAGTGGTTGATTGAACCCATGGATTCAGAACCTGTGATATGGAGGGCCAATTGTACTTCTCAAAACCAGGCTAAGAGAGATGAAAGGAGGCATGACACACAGTAGTCTGTGGGATTTTGATTTAACAGATGATAATATAGAGTCCTAAAGTAAAAAAGTAAGCAATGCTGACTCACTAATACGAGAACAAACCTTACCAGATGAAATGCACAGGAACTGTTACACTTCTAGAAGTATTAACACTTGTGGTGAAGTGTGAGTTTTAATCTACAGTTATGTATAATTGTAGATAGGTGTTTGAAGGGGTGAGTATTTAAAGTAGCATAACTGGTGGGGATGGTAGCCAGCTTAGCTCACTCTGAGCTGGGTTGCCATGGAAAAAGGGGCGGAGCCAACTGCCACTTGGCAGGGCAGCCATTTAAAAACAGTTAGTTTGTAGTCAGCGAACTACAGGGAAGGATGGTTCTGTTGTGTGTTGAGAACCAGTAAAGTAGCCTGTAGTCTGGAGCCCCCGGTGTCGCAGTGGGTTAAACCCCTGTGCCGGCAGGACTGAAGACCGACAGGTTGCAGGTTCAAATCCGGGGAGAGGCGGATGAGCTCCCTCTATCAGCTCCAGCTCCTCATGCGGGGACATGAGAGAAGCCTCCCACAAGGATGATAAAAACATCAAATCATCCAGGCGACCCCTGGGCAACGTCCTTGCAGACGGCCAATTCTGTCACACCAGAAGCGACTTGCTCCTGACACGACAAAAAAAGTCTGTAGTCTAAGAACTACAGGGAAAGGCTGATTCTACTGAGTTGATAATTGGGAAGGTTTTGGCTTTTAGCCTGTGTAGTTTAGATAGGTCGAGTTGACTTATTTATATTATTAGTCAGTGTATGAGCAAAAAGGGGGAGAGAACCCTAATAAGAATCTTTACTGCAACAGAAATAACATAAGGAAGGAATAAGTTTGTACCTGAAGTAATCTGTCAAAGAAAGAAACACATTTTGAAGGAAAATAAGTTCAAACCCTGTTTAATGAAAGGAATAGTCTTCTTAAGAGTTGTTTTATGAAATGTATTAAAAGTAACCTCTGAAGAAATGTGCCTCTAAGAGCTAAAAAACATTGAAACCATCAAGCTTCTTCTAGACTTCAATAAACTTGTTACAGTTTCTTCTAAAGCCAAGTCTCTGTTAAAAATACTTCCAAGTTAAGCCACGTTACACATTGAAGAAAGACCAAATCAACATTACAAGCTATTAGTTGTGTTATCAGTTTAGTAAGTCCCTACAAAGTGGTGGCTCCTTTACAAACCGTTACAAGCTGGTGGAATCTTTACAAATTGGTGGACTCTTGACAACACCTTTCTAGACATTAGTTGTCAATTAATCATTTGTAAAGCCTCAAATGTCATGCAAGGCCCTAAATACTCTAAAGACACCAGATTATTTCTGATCCTGGAAGTTAAGAGGAGCTAGTTCTGGTTAATATTAGAATGGAAGAATTCAATAAATATCTGGTGCTATAGGCTATATTTCAGAGGAAGGAACTAGCAAAATCATCTTTGAGTTTCCCTTGGCTTAAAAAAAAACCTTATAATTTGACAAGCAACTTGAAGGCACATACATACACAAATGTTATAGTAGCAACATAACTCCTGCTGAAGTCAAGAACCAACAGAACACGCTTTATAAAGCACACCACTTCTATAAAATACACCTTAAATAATTTTGCCCACATCAGCAAAATCGGTTCACAAACTTTTTTTCTCGAGTCTATGATGAATTGATGCACAGAGAAAAAGAAAGCAAAAGGGCCCCAAATAAAATACATTTAATAAAAGTGAAAATTCAAATTGAAAAGCTATTACGCAATGAAAAATATTACAGCGGGCTCATGATCCATGGATTGAACTCATCATGGATTTAAATGGATGGCGAGCAGTTTCTGCAGGGATGTGGCAGTACTACTGCTCCTGACCTGCTATTATATGGTGGCGACAGCTTCCACGGGGATTTTTTTTTTTGCAAGGACGTTGCCTAGGGGATGCCTGGATGTTTTGATGTTTTACCATCCTTGTGGAAGGCTTCTCTCATGTCCCCGCATGAGGAACCAGAGCTGACAGGGGGAGCTCATCTGCGCTCTCCCCGATTCGAACCTGCGACCTGTCGATCTTCTGTCCTGCCGGCACAAGGGTTTAACCCATTGCGCCACTGGGGGCTCCTTCCATGGGGATAAGGCAGTATCATTCCTGCTCAGGTGTTCAAGAACAAATTAGCAGGAGAGATATGCTGTTGCTACCAATCACCATACTCCTGTGGAAGTTACCTGAAAGTGGAAGCAGATGACTGGTAGGGCCCTTGGTGGCAATGGACTTCAAAAATGCCATAATGGACAGGTTTAGCACCACTTCCACTGTTGCCCTATTCCATTTTTAATAGGGAGTTGAGTATTTGCATTTTTAATATCTTCTAGGGAGTGGGGGAAATGACTAATCAGAGAATTACTATTCATTTTAATTAGGGTATATAAGTGAACTTCCTAGTGGATTGTGCCCCATGTTAATTAGTGGAAGGAAGATGACATTTGGTTTCTTTACATGAAGCACTGGAATATCTAATGTCAGTTATAATTATTAGCACATTCTAAAGTCAAAGTCCAACCATGCATCAAGCACTTATTACACAGGAGTTGCAGAGTTGGACGAATCTTCTTTCACTAACAGATGTCTGGTCAAATGACGAAACAGAGATATAGCAGCTGCAAGGAAGGATTAGAGAAATGAGGGGACATTAATTTGACATACCAGCCTTTAAGACTGATTAATCCCTCCCCTAGCCCAATACCTTCTCATCTTTCGTGTTCACATCCACTTTTTTTGATCTGATGGCTTTGGTTACATGGTCGATGTTGTTTTCTCTGCAGTAGTCAAATATATTCTTATCTTCCTCCCTAAGAAGGAATAAAAAAGAGGGGGGGAGAGAAGGTATACTATTACTGAGCAACACACGCAAGTCTCAAAAACATGAGACACCAGCTTTTCTGCCAACCAAATCATTTCAAGCAATACTGATAGCAACACATTTTCACTGCTTAGAATGCAAATTGCATTACTTTGGTAGATATGTATTCTGCATCACAAATTATTTAAACAATATACTGCAAACTAACTTCCCGTAAGGAAAAAATGAACCAATAAAGACTAGCCTAAGCTAGGAAGTCAAGGCTGTAGTACAATTTCGACAGTCAAATTTAGAATGGAAAAAAATGTATTTCTTTAAGAAATTGATTTACTACCTTTCAAAATATGAGGCCCGAGTAGTATCTAAAACAAATCCTCATCCTAACTCCTGTTGCCACTATTTTATAGTAAAGAACACTAAGCTGCAGAGCTCGGCAACAAGAGAAAATGGGTAATACTCCCAGGATATCTGCAGCTTGTTGACTGCTCACTTGAGGACTTTAGTCTTTTTTTTCCAGCTGCAAAGGAACTTTAAATCTCATTATCATTACAAACACACATATCCAGATGCCTACCTTCCTTTCACTTTTACTTTTGGAGGTCCCCAACACTATGTTTTTGGAGTTTGGGAACAGACATTCAGCACGTTTCCAGGCAGAAGCCACAGAAGACTGGTTTCTGACAACAGCATTAGGATCACGATGGGGGTCAGAGCACACTGGGATGGGCCTGGGTGGGTAGGTGGGCTGGTCTGGGAGGGGGGCAAGGCTTGGCATGGGGAGGGAGGCTGGGGGCGCTTGGCACAAAGGGGGAGGCTGAGGGCAGTTGGCATGGGGAGAAGAAGGCCGATGGGAGGTTGTCATGTGGGAGAGACAACTGTGCGAGGCTCTCGGGAGAGCCCCGCACAACCATGTATGCCTACGGGGACTCCTCTTCGCAGACAGACTTCGTGGCCCACCATGTCCTCCTGTGAATCAAAGGGCTTGACATGTGGTTGGACAGAACTTGGGAGAGAGAGCTCTGTACAGACATGTGTGACTGGGAGGGGCCAGAGCCAGGACTGTGACAAATGGCTGGGGCCGGAATCAAAAGCCCAAGGGACCACATCCGGCCCATGGGCCTGGTTTTGCTCATGCCTGGTAAACGCCCTGATGTCATTTGGAGGAGATACAAGTGTTTTGTTTGTTGGGGTGCTGTGCTGAGGATTTGAAGGAGGAGTAAGAAGGATGGAGATAGTAGCTGCAGCTGTAGCTAATGGGCTGCAATGGTGGGTACTGCAAGCAAACCATTATCCGTGGGATGATGCCTGTGAGATGAGCCACTTAGACCATTTACATGACTGTTGCAGGAGGAACTGTAGTGCCATTGACAGTGCAAGGGAGGGAGGAATCCTTGAAACCATAGTTATTATCCCCAAGGATGGAGAGTGGGAAACCAAAGTAATCTAGGAGATAGATGGAGCAGCAGCACTGGAACTGGTAAGTGTTGCCACAGAGAATCTCCATGTTCTATATGGTCCCAGCATCAAAACAAGCCCATAGCGTAGAGAGTAATCATAGGGAAATTGCTACAATTTCCCTATGGGTGAGTGATGGTATCAGTGAGTGATGGTATCAGTGTTAGTCATGGTGGTGATAATGGTCCTAGCAGGACCAACAGTGATGGTTGGAGGTGGGGGCTTCCCCAATGAGGTATACCAGACTGAGGTAAGTAGGTATCAGATGGTCTTGATACTTTGGTCTTGAGGAGTATGACCCTTCCCTTTGGGGGGGATAGAATAAGAAAGTGGCACTGAGATGAGAGTCATTTCCAAGGGGAGTGTATTAGCACTACCTGCAACTCTTATCTACAAAAAGGATGGTATCAAAGCCATGGGTGTCTTGGGCAACAAGTGTGAACCAATAATTTGCCTTTTTCTCATTGGGACTAGACTGGGGTGGTCTTTGGTAGTAGAGTGCTTATGCCATGATGTTGCTCTCTCCCATCAGGACTGAAGCAGAGATTAATACTGTGGTGACAGAATGAAAAGCCACAGCACTGACATTAGTGGGAACTGACATTGGCTTTAATATTGAAGAGAACTTAAAATTTAGTGGTGGGTGAGGAGGTCATAGAGTGGCTACTTAATACTTAATACTGAAGCCAATGTCGGTTCCTACTCCTGCAGTCTTCTCAGTGATCTTCAGAGATTTCTCTAAGTGAAAAGCTTTGAGCCCAGAAGCCTTGGTGTTGACAGCCTAGATCATGAAGCTGCAGCAGATCCTACTCTTGTCCACTATGAGCTCCTCCCCAAACAGAAGAAACACAAGGAATGGATGTCTGAGAAGAAGACCTTGCAGCTTGAGGAAGTACGGTGTTTAAAATGTGAAGTAGAGACCAAGGGGGGAGAGAGAGAACCTACGGAGAAATGTTTTCTTAATGGAAAAGGAGAAGAGAAAGGGAGTTAGAAAGAGTAGAACACAAAGGAAGAAATACCCAACTGAGAAAATAACCAAAAGTAGTCACCCTACCAGTGGACAAAGAGAAATTGAGGGGAGGGTAGCTTGCTGGACAAGAGTCTGTGCAGTAGCCAGTAGGGGGTGGGGCTTCCTGTCAAGCTACTCAGCTCTAGAACTTTCCAAAGAGGGTCTCTCCATAGGTGCAAATCCAACTGTGAATGGCACACAGACTATGAAGAAGAACATTGTCTCTCCACAACAAACTACAATAACAACCAACAATACCAAGCTCAAGCAACTGGATATTGATATAGAAGTGAAAAATGCAGAGTAAGTGGGGTTTCAATTGAATGATTTCTGTACTCTTTCAGTTACACTTTATGTGCTTAATGAATTATGATTCATTCTTCAGAACACAGAGGTTTCTTCTCCTTCCCTTCTGCTAGTGAAGCAGTTTTAAAATGAAAGTGCTGATACTGGCTCTTGCAGAAATAGGGGAGGAAGCCAAGAAAGAGCTTCTCTTAAGATACTGCCTCTGCATAGTATTTTTTTTTTTTTGCCCTCGTCTCAGGAGCAACTTGAGAAACTGCAAGTTGCTTCTGGTGCGAGAGAATTGGCCATTTGCAAGCGCCCAGGGGACGCTTGGAAGTTTGATGTTTTACCATCCTTGTGGAAGGTGTCTCTCATGTCCCCACATGGGGAGCTGGAGTTGACAGAGGGAGCTCAACTCCCTCTCCCTGGATTCAAACCGCTGGCCTGTCAGTCACAAGGGTTTAACCCATTGCACTACTAGGGGCTCCTGCATAGTATATATTCAGGAAGGAATCAGATTCTATGCAGAGGCACAGCCTTTATTTTAATTTATAACACAATGTTTGTCCACTCAGGAATAAATCGCAAGCCATCACATTTTTGGATTTCACACCCAAGTAAATTAATTACAGTCAGAGGAAGTATAGTGTTTCGGACCACAAGTACAGAAGTTGCATACTTGAATGTTTCTCTATTTTGTTTTGTTTGTTTGTTTGTTAGTGAGATGAAAGTTACTAATGTCGCTGTATCTTAGGTAGAGGGAAGCACTTCAGGAACAACAGCTAAAAAGAATTATTCTAACTAACGTATGGTAATACTGACACACTGTGGGGCCATACTCATTGCATTCATCCTAAGAAATCTTTAATCCCTTTTAGATTCAGATGTCATATCACATATTCCATCCATAAAATAAACCGTTGTAAGACATAGGATCTTACAGCCTATGAGACTGAAAGAATGTAATAGCACAAGACTTCATAGACTGCAATAGACTTCATCTGATATGTGCTGGATGTAGACCTAAGTCTATGAAAGCTTTATTACCAACTGCTTTCTCTCAGTTAATATCCAAAGTGCTACAAGATCCCTCTGCATAAAATAAAGAAATACTAAACAATAACAGAAATTAATATTTGACACAAGCAGAAACACCACTAATGAAAAGGAGCATGCCACGTTCCAAGGCTCTATATCTCTAATGCTACTTTATTAATGGCCTAATAATTTTTGTATGGATTTTCATTATGTGATGACGACGACGACGACGATATTATTATTATTATTATTATTATTATTATTATTATTATTGTGTGTTTTAACAATATTGTAACCTGCCTCAAGCCATGAGGAGAGGTGGGTAAGAAATAAAATTATTACTAATTATTATTAGTATTTGGTAGAAGGATGCTACTCTGTCTATGCATCACATACTGACAGCCTTATCTATCTGCTCAGAACTATGCTCTAAGCACACTGAAACATAATGAAACGATACAGAAATAGGAGCCAAGACATAGATGCAACAGTTGCTGTTTATATCAAGGCCTTCTTGCGCTACCCCCCCATACTCCCCCCCCCCCCCCCCCCCGGGACCCATCTTCACATAATCTATAATTATCTCTTCGTTTAATCGCCCCGGTCACTTCTGAGGCTCTCCTGGGCACAGGAAGAGGAAAAGCTCATTAACTAAACCTTTTCCAGTCTCTCCAGCCACCCATAGCTTTTAATTGCTTGGTGTTGTTATTATCTATCAGTGCAACTGGGATCATTTTCATAAGAAAGAGTGGTGGGAGGGGGGAAAGCAGGCACATGTCCCTGAGGTATGCATTGCAGACAAACCTTTGCTTTCTCAATTATTTATGCCAGCTGAGGTTTTACAGGCTGAATAAATCCATAACTCAAGTTTATTCTGAACAGTTTGGTTCCCCAGAGGATATGTGTTGCCCACTTGCCGGCACTCTTCTGTGCAGCCCTCAGAGAATAACTCGGACGTAACAACACATGTGTCAGCCAATTGCCCATGCATGAAAAAAGTATGCACGAAATTCTGTATCAGCAATGCAGGGGCAGATGAAAATTTAAAATCCTTAGAACCTCATCAGAGTATTAGTTTCTCCCTTTCAGGGCTAGGGAACCCTGCTGCTGATGCTGCTATTATTATTATTATTATTACTACTACTACTACTACTACTACTACTAATAGTAGTAATAATAATCTTTGAGGAAGATTATTATAAGAATAGTAGTAATAATAACCTTTGAGGAAACTCAAAGCAGCTAAAACACTAAAAACAATGCAATTTAAAACCTACAACAAATACACACTAAAACAGAATTAAACATAAAAGTATTGAAATAGTTAAAATCATATAAAACCACTAAAAATTATAATACTTAAAACACTATATAGCAAACCCTGGCTCAATCTTTCCAAACACTCTTTGAAGGCAGCCCCATGTAGAGCATATTCCAGTAATCCAAATGGGTTTAACTAAACCATGTATGACCATGACCAGAACCAGCATATCAAGGAACAGACGAAGTTGGCACACACGTTTTAAATAGGCAAAGGCACTCCTGACCACTGCATGAATCTAGGCATCCAGGTTCAACACTGAATCCAGGAGTACCCCAAAACTGCAGATCCATGTCTTCAGGATAAAACCCTGTTCCCTTATCTGTTTCCCAACTGACCAGGAGCACCTCTGTTTTGTCTGATAAAGTCTGAATTGTTTGCCCTTATCCAGTTCATTGCTGATGACATTAACTGGTTTAGGACTAGGACAGTAACGCAGTCCAAAAAAATATCCCAGCAGTTTCATGTATATATTTAAAAAATGGGCAGGGTCTAGAACAAGAATCCCTCAGCACCACCTTCTGAAGTCATTGATCTAGGAAGGAAAGGACCACTGGAAAACAGTGCCTCCAAGTCGCATCCCAGTGAAGCAGCCCAGAAAGGTATCAAAAAGCTTCTGAGAGGTCCAGTAGAACCAATAGGGACTCTGTCTCCCCTGTCCAGCTATCTTTATGGTGTCCAAAGCTGTCTCTGTCCCATAACCAGACCTGAAATCAGACTGACGAGATAATCAATTTCATCCAGAAATCCCTGGAGTTGGAAGGTTGCTACATGCTCTAGTACAGTGGCTCTTAACCTGAGGTCCCCAGATGTTTTTGGCCTTCAATTCCCAGAAATCCTAACAGCTGGTAAACTGGCTAGGATTTCTGGGAGTTGTAGGCCAAAACATCTGGGGATCCCAGTTTGAGAACCACTGCTCTAATACCTTTTCTTTGTCAATACTCCAGCCTAGCCTAACAAAAAGGTTGTTATAAAAGGATCAAAAAATAAAAAATCAATGTCATTTCACTTTGTGAGAAAGTGAAAATGTTACAAAACCCTTTGCTGCTCTCCTAAAATCTTATCCTTTAACTGTAGAGGTATATACATCTGTCCTTCCCCTATTGCCACAAGACATTTACAAATACCCTAATCTCTAGAAAACTGATTTTTCTTCTCATTAATTCTACTAACACTGTGGAAGATAATGTATGCATGATTGCGCAATTGTCACTTTGTATCTGTTACCTTACTTATGCTGACGTTTTTGTTTCTTAAAAGGGAACCCTCAATGCTTTCTCACTTAACTGTGTACAATGCAAACTTTAAAAAAAAAACAATACGAAGACACATCCCTTTGGGAAACTTTTACTGGCATTATTCTTAAGAGGCATGCAAGAGTTTCTCTTCACATTAAAGTTGCATTGTTGAAAGCCCCCAAAATGATCACGCAATTATTACAGGACCAGAGCCAGTCAGGCAAAATCCTGAAAGATGCTGGGTTTTTTTTACAGAGATGACAGTATTAGTCATAATTATCTATCAATCATGACACCACAGAAATTGCTTATTATCTTCACCTCCATGTAAGAAGTGATTAAACCCTACTATTTTAAGTAAACACTCCCTATAATGGGTGATCTATGTTCTTGCCTAGTGTCCCTTCATTATGTTTGAGAGCCACAAGCAGCTAACTTCTTTACAGCACAATGTTGGTTGTGGCCACAACTTGGAGAACTTCCTTTCAGAACTGCTTGTTGTAACACGTGCACCAATCACTCTTCCCCTGTTTGTATACCATAACTAAGTGATCCACTTGGTTTGATCCTTTCAGGTGTGGTATCAATCAACTGTTTGTGCAAACATGAAACTGAGATAACGCGAGAGGTGAGGGTAGAAGTCCATGATTTGCTTTTTATTTTTGAGTAATTAAAAGAGTAGAGCAGCTCTACATAACCTGTGATCCTCTAGATAAGGGGTCCTCAAACTAAGGCCCGGGGCCCGGAAGCGGCCCTCCAAGGTCATTTACCCGGCCTTCGCTCAGGGTCAACCTAAGTCTGAAATGACTTGAAAGCACACAACAACAACAACAACAATTCTACTTCATCAGCCAAAAGCAGCCCCACACTTCCCACGGAAATACTAGTAAGTTTATATGTGTTAAAATTGTTCTTCATTTTAATTATTGTATTATTTTAAAGTGTTTTTTGCACTACAAATACGATATGTGCAGTGTGCATAGGAATTCATTCATTTTTTTCAAATTAATATCCAGCCCTCCAACAGTTTGAGGGACTGTGACCTGGTCCTCTTGTTTAAAAAGTTTGTGGACCCCTGCTCTAGATGTTTAGGACTCCCAGAAGCCCTAGACAGCTTGTCCAATGGGAGCTTAAGTCCAAAACACCTGGAGGGCCACAGGTTGTGCAGGATTGGTGCAGAGCAAGCAGGCAAAAAGCTTAATAGGCCAATAATTTATCTAAAACTAAAAGCTCTTTAGTTCTCTGTGGCAGGACATCAAAGTGAAGGCTTGACAGGCCTTCCGGGAAAGGGTTTGTGAAAACCCTAAGACATCCTCTGAGAAGTCTTCCTCTCCTTAAACATGCCTCCGAAATTGGTTAAAAAATCCCAAAGATTTCAGTGCTCCAGCAGGCTTATAGCTAAGCCATTTTGTTAACTAGCTTCAAGTCATCTAGGACAGTAATTATGATGAATGGCATTTTGTATTGTGCCCAGAAACGGATCAGAAACCAGTGAACCTGTTGTAACTAAGAAATTACATGATCCCAGTAACTGGCCACAGGCATAGCTTTTACGTATAGGTAAATCATTTCCAAGCCCTGTATTTTTAAATAAGGTTACCCACGGTATAGTCTATTTATGGTTTTCAAAATGTAATGATCATTTCAAGCTAGAGCACTCTCAGCAGCAAGCCTGTGATATGTTTAATACCTATTATAATTTTTGAATCAGTTATTTTTAAGGGATGTTTACAACTGTATGGGAGAAGCTGCTCTTTAAAATTCTGCAGCCCTTTGCACCTCACCAAACACATTGACCTCTGGTATTTTCTGCCAAAACAGTTCATTTGTCTCTCTGATCAACTAATCAATTCCAGAGCTATCAATCATCCCAGTTCAGTACTTGTGCGGCCTAGCTCAGAGAGCTGGCCAGATGGCTGCCTCTGTTAATGGGATTAATAAAATTCTGATAGATTATATGGCATCAAACTAGAAAATATGACAGAGATTTTCAGGCATGCTGGACAAGACTGGGAAAAACAGAGAAACAACAGTCATAATTGCTTGGTGTTTTATTCCTGCCTCTTCACATTTGAAAAAAAAATTGGTCCTTCAAGAAGTATATGGAGGGCAACTTTGTTAAAATGATGATGTAATTACAATCCTGGTTTTTTTTTATTACATAGAATACACTGTTAAATTTTATTTAAATTGCAGGAAAAATATTCTACTTAAACATTAAGAAGAACTTGCTGATGATAAGAGCTGTGGAATATGCTGCTTCAGAATGTGATGGATATTCCCTTCTCTGAAGGTTTTAAGCAGAGGCTTGGTGGCCATCTGTTGTGAATGTTTGCATTGTATTTTCTTGCATGGCAGGGGGTGGACTGGGTGGCCTTTGCAGCCTCTTCCAAGTCTCTGATTTGATGATAAATTTGTAAGTCATTTTATTATTTAAAAAAAAACCAGAATTCTTTATTTCAAAAAGAAATAACAGCATGGAAGAAATCTAGGACACAATGAGAATCTAGCACAGAGCTTCCCAAGCATTTCATGTTAGCTGTGGATAATTTTGTGACACAGTAATTGACTAATTTTACTAGCAAACTGGAGGTTAAACCAACCTCTTAGATACAAACACATACCTAAATTGTAATAACAAAATGGGTTGAGACACAACATACTGCATGAAAACCTTTCATTCACACACACACACACACATATACGAGGGGTATTTTTAAGTAAGGTCTGTTTTGTTGTAGACACTAGTAGTTCACATGCATACCACAACGAGCGCGTGCGTCGTGTACCGGCATGCCTCGGGAACAACTGTGCTCAGTTTCCGCTCTGTAGCTAACCTGTACGGTATTGTTCTGTGCTTTAAAATGTTTAAGTCTATCAACTCACCCGCCGCATGTGAGGTTCGCTCAGTGATACTGTTTTTGTCAGCAAGGAACCTGCCTGATGTAGAAATTCATCGACAGATTTGTGAAGTGTACGGTGATACTGTTATGAGTGAAAGCAAATCCGTAAGTGGGTACGACAATTCAAAGATGGCTGTGACAACGTCCATAATGAGGACCGCTCCGGTCGCCCTTCTTTGATTACAGATGATTTGGTGGCTTCAGTTGAAGCAAGGATTCGTGAAGAGGGTATTTTAAAATTGGTTCAGAGGTATGATAAGTGTTTGAACAAACTTGGCAACTATGTCGAAAAATAGAGTGAAGTATGTACTTTCTGAAAATAAATTTACTTTTTTGAAATAAACTTTCGTTGTGTACTTATGTTCAAATGGACTTTACTTAAAAAAATACCCCTCGTGTATATATATATATTCTTTATTGCTTATTTCACAAGGGCTCAGAGGTTTCTTGTTACATTCACATGACACACCTACACACTGCAGTTAACACACTAATGTGACACAGTTTGGAAAGCTCTGGTCTAGCCGATCTGATTGCAGCCATGTCTGCCTGCCTTCAACAGCTAAGATAAACAGCAGGTGCATCCAGAATTTTCTATCAAGCATGTATGCAGAGAAAAATAGAGGAAAAAAAGGGAAAGCAGGTAAGCCTGCACCACCAGCTACACCCAGTATACCTAAATCAAGCAAACAAAAAGCATAGATAATATGTATTCAAGTTCACTTCTTTTTGGTGCAGAAAATTATACATATTATACATATTCTTTGTTATTTCTGAGAGCGCCACTGTTGCTGTTTCATTGCTAGAGGAGCCCCAACAACTGGACGTAGACAGCTAGATACAGGTAGAAGCACCTTCATTAAAATTATCAAGATATGATTGGTTTATTATGAAGGTAAATTATTAATCTAGTAATAATACATCTTCTTGAGTATCAGATGGCAGAGCTATATGTTCTCTCTTTAGCTGTGGAGGAACTCTCCTATTGCTGACTGAATGAAAAATCTTCTAACTTGAGGAAAGTTCACTGAGGATATGGTTTCAACATCATTCCAGACATGCCTAAATGAAATATTTTTCATCCAACTTGTAAAACCGAATGCCAGTCCAGACATAAAATGGCAAGTGCTTTAGTAAATCACTGGTGTGTCCTATGTACATTTCTTCCTGTCATTTTCCATTACCCTCTATTTTTAACATTTACAGTATATTAGAATCCTAGGAAAATAAAAAGCTGTGCAAATAAATGGAACTTTGTAATAAAGATTTTAAAAACAATTTCACCCATACTTCATTATTCATATTATTGTCTTCAATAGTTATTCTTGCTCACAATATTACTGTGTGTTTAAATTATTAGAAGAATATTGATCTGTATTTAAGGAGATATTTATCAATCTTCTAGTCTGCAAAACATATACATGGTGTCTAAGTAAATAAAATCTCTGAGATCTTTATAAAGCTATTCAAAACTTGAAGGAGATGAATGCTTTTCTTATTTTTAAAGGGGCAGTGTTATTTGAAGGTTTCTCCACTGCTGTACTATTGCAGACTTCACTGCCAAAGAAATGTTAATTTTCAAACTTATATCGGAAAAGTGACAGGTAAGTAAAGAAGACCTCAGAGCTTATTTCAGAAATAATTGTTTAGACTGGCCTTCTTCAGACTTCTAAAATAGAGTAAGCCTCCATATCTGAGGGTGCACTCATATACTGTTCACACATCAACTTGAGGGTACAGAGAGGGAGAGAGGCAGAAAGATTCACTGCCACCGTCAATTCCCTCCTGTAAGCTGAAGCTGTTGTGTGTATACTGACACTATATTCTTGGGCTTCGGACAAGGCAGTGCGGGGGGGGGGGGGGAGGTGTGAGGAGGAAGAATCACACCAGTACAACTGTTAACTCCATGCTGGCAAGACAAAGTCGGTTGTGTGTCCTCTTGGCATGGGAGCAGCACTGGAGAAAATGCACTAGAGGGGCCTTTTTACTTCAAACTCCCAGATCACCAACAATGAAAACTCTACTGCTGATCTCACTGGGCAAGTAAAGGAGTTTTAGAATTCAAACCCAGTCTTGAATTATATCTGGGAAATATGTTTCCTCCAAGGATGGCTGGTGCCGGTCAGCAACCACATACTCAACCATATTGCCACGAACAAAATGTTCGCAAGGAATCAATAATTCTTCACATATTTTAGGATACGTTTTAGATGGGGGCAAGCTAAGGGTGGCACTCCAGCGGCACCAAACTGGTTTAGACACTGCTGAGCTGTGGAGATACCTGCAAGCCCCTAAACTGGTTCAGTGACTGGCCAGAAGGGCCATAACAATGCCAATTCAAAAGATCCCACTCCAGATTAGCATTGTTTGTGGCATGAGTAGATGGCATGCATACCCTCTTCTGGTCCTATTCCCTAGTAATTTATTATCTCCTTTGTTAACTCAAATGATGCCAGTTACCCACCAGGTGAAGAAAACGTGTGCTTTTTCAATCTGACACTTATGCAAGATCTCTTTAAATTTTCCATTTCCTGTCTTCCTTGATTTAACCACATGTTTCATGCAGTATCATCATACATTTTCCAGGTTAATTTCCTTTTATCTTTTTATTTCAAAACCTGACCTCAATTAGTAACCTTACTTTTTACACTATAATTTTAAAAAAACATGCCAACTTTACTTCCTTCGACCAACAATGTTTAAAGCTTAAAGAGTCAGCTGTTAAACAGCACTTCTTTGAAGAAGAAAAAATCACACTACATCCTATATGTTTATTCAGAGGTAAACCCCACCACGTTCAATAGGCCAAGACCCACCCCAGATATCTCAAACTGGGGGAAAATTAGTACCTGGCAGCAATACAGACAGCTATTGATTTAAACAATTATAGGCCTAGAAAGTTCTTTCCTGCCATTTATTATCTGGTTCGAGAGGCACTACCATACATGTTGATGTTCTAAATAAAAGCTAAATGAAAATTAAGCCATAAAAACATCACTCAGATTCACCTGATGGTTTCTTCTTGATACAGAGAGCTGACAACTGGGCCTCCAAAGCCACCCTTTCCTTCCTTTCCTTTTTTTTCTGTTACCTGGAAGAGCAAACATAAGAATAACAATTTTTCCCACATAACATACAGACTTCAGGCATTTAAGATCTACTTCCGCCCCTGCCCCCCAAAAACTTTGAGAACCAAGCATAACTTTGAAAAGATTCTGAGACCAGAGTATATATCGGAACTGAACTCACAGTCCCTTCCCACTACAATCCATCTTGTTCACATCAAGCTCTTTTCATTTAAACAGTATAATATTTAAGGGTGAGCAGGCAGTCTTTTCTGACTGTTATTGTTAAGCAATTAGGAATCAGAACTAAAAGACAACTAATTTTTACCGATGATACTCCAAGTGGCCACCCGTGAGCTCACACAATGGGCCCAAAACCCATATGCAGCTTTATATGGATCTCTAGATGTAAAGAACTTTGGATGATAACCCATTTGAGCTATTTGACTACTTAATCCACCATAAGAAATGCCAAATATAAAGAGGGAGAAGAAGGGCAAGCTGTGTGAATTCATAGACAACCCCTTGAAGAATCACAATTACAGGCAAACAGACTGTTCTTCCTCACAGTCTCTGTCACTCACATAGGGTAATTCATTAGCTAAGTCCATATGTGGTTCTGTCATCAAATCAATAATACACATGGAAAGATGACACCAGGTAGTAGCTTTACATAAGTCAATTAGCAATATACTACAATTCCCAACTGTAAATAGAGCCAACGCCTTGTGGACTGAACCTATAACTGGATGGGACCAGTAAGCAAGTTAAACCATATGCTGTATTGTTGCTAAAATGATCTGCTAGTGGAATGTTGAAAATAATCTGAGTGGATTTTTGGAGACATAAACAATGTCTACACTGAACAAAAAGGAACATTAGTCTGGAGTGTAATATCGCTCTCCCCCCTTTTATTTTTGGGGTGTTTAATTCAGATAAAATTTAGCTGCTATGGTACCAAACATAAAATATTACCCGAATTTAAGCTATTCAGCCAGAAATGGAAAAGAATAGCACAGGATCATATAAGTTGACAAATGGTAGCTTTGTCCAAAACTGGATTGACAACAAATTGGATAAAGGAAATTAAGGAAATTAAGATACATAACATGTGTACAAGGAAGATGACAAGCAAAACAGAACTGTGCAGAGCAGGCCAATAACAGTAAATGTGTACAAAATTTTAAATACCCTATTTTTTTTTACTAAGGGGAAAAAGTATAATTTCAGAGAAAGCAGCAGGGATAAGAATATTCTCTGCTGTAATAATAATAATAATAATAATAATAACAACCCATCTTTCCTTTTGGCTCAAGGCAGGACACAACACAACAACTATAAAACCACATATTAAAACATAGATAAAATACAACCATAAAAGCCTATTTTAAAACATATACTTGAGATAAAAGTTAAAACATCATAAACATAGAATGTGATTTAAGTCATAATTAAATCTGACTGAGCAGGCCTGCTGAAAGAAATAGGTCTTCAGTTGTGTTTTAAATTCCAACAGCTCATTAGCTGTTGGATCTCTTCTGGCAGGCTGTTCCACAATCTTGGGGCAACTGATGAGGTTCTCTGGGTGACTGTTAGTTGGCTGCAGTAGCCGGCTCAACCATGGGCTTTAAAGTTCAAAACAAATACTTTGTACTTTGCCTGGAAACTAATCGGCAACCAGTGGAGTAAATTTAGTACAGGAGTGATATATTTGCTCCTAGATGTTCCAGTAACCCATCTGGCTGCCGTGTTTTGAATTAATTTGGAGTTTCCAAACTTGGTATAAAGATACAATGTAAAGCACATTGCAGAAGTCCAACCTTGAGGTTACCAACATGTGCACTACTATCTTTATGTTCTCCAATTCTAGGAAGGGGCATAGCTGCATTATGTAGTAAGGTCCTTTATGCTGGCTAGGCTAGATCTCCATCAAACACGAAACATTCAACTAGTTGCCACTCTGTTGTCTAACATATTGGAGAAGAGGGGGACCTCTGCTGCCCTGCTGGAGGTGTTAGTGAATGAACATAGTACATACATAACATAAATGTTTCCATCAAGTTCAGCCATGCAAAAACAGTGGCCAACATCTGCCTACTATTTTCCTCAAAACATTCAAGATTTTGCTTCCAACTTACTTGTTTTAAAGAACTTTATTTGACTGAAAGGTCCTTCCGCCAATACCGTAGCCTTGCTCTGCATGTAGCATTCTGTTTATTAGTACCTATTTTATTAAAATCACCTCCCAGTTTTCCAGGACTCCCATGTCAATAATGATCAACTAAACATATTTTTAAAAACCAGACTGAAACCATCCATTTTTAAAATGCCAGTTTCCCTGAAGAAATATTAAAATAAACTCAAAAAGCCAACAATCAAACCTGAGGAACAAAGGTCAGGTAAAAAAATGCTGATTGTTGAATTTGCACTTTCTATACTTTCTAAGCGAAACTCCATGCAACTCAGGTTGTACTTCCAAACTAACTCCTGTCTGGCCTGAGCTGGGCCTTAGTGTATTCATCCAAATTCAATGTAACCATCAGGACAATGTCCATTTCCATATTCATGGTGAAAATAATGTACTTGTGTGTGACTGTCTTATGAGTATCTGAATTCACTCAGACTCTAGAGACCTGAAGATTCGTCCTTGATTCCTTCACTCTCAAAAGAAGTAATAACATGCATCAGAAACTGGGCAACAGAATTCACAGGTCTGCTCAAAAACAAGGATAAGTAAGCATTCCCATTTTTGGCTCCATATAGTATTTCTTTCACAGTGTAGCTTCAATCAGAATACAATAAGATTGTGACTACCTGTCACTGGCAATGGTGCTCCAGAGGGCTACAATTTTGAAAGCTGTATTCTAAATGGAATAGAAATACAGGGAGTGGTATTTGCTAACATCATTAATTCACTTCTGCCTTTATCCCTCCCTTATTCCTTTATACGTGATGTCAAGAAATATATTTTAAAATTGTTATCAAGCACAAAAGGGGTGCCTTGTTTCCCAGATGAGAGGTTAACATATAATGACAGACACATTAAATACACTGTCCAATGCCTCCCTGACAATTTTAGTTCAATCTTTTCTTTTAAAAAGACAGCAACTCAAACACAATTATAGGATCTAAAAGAATTACAATCAAACCATAATTGAACAATAGAGTATCTGAAGAGGATGGCTGTATCATGCAAAGCATTACAAAAAAGGGGGAAATAGTGATGAAAGTGAAGCATATTTTTGCAGGGTCTTTGTACTTTTGCAGGTTCTTTGTACTTTCAGTCTAATGCAATTTGCTGATGATTCCCCACCCATAATTACATGCTAGAAGAGCAAGGATTTATTAGAAAGACAGTGAATCCTTTATAGCAAAAGAGGGCAGCATCTACAACTGGGGCTTAATCTGGACAATTGGGGCCAAATGCCTCAATTTTGCCCCCTCTGGAAGCCCCATACAAACTAGTCAGGAGAGGGAAGCCCCACTATCTCCTTCATAAAAAATTCTCCCTTTGTTGTGTATAACATCTCAAAGTTTGTGACAATTTTTTACAGAATTTGTATAAATAGACACAAATAGAAGTGTTCAGAGGACCAGTTTCTCTATCAGATTCACATCTGTGAATCCCGCTCTTACGAAAGGACACTAGCTCAGTCACAGACTTCATTAGAGTCTGACAGAAACATTCTACTTTAAATATCTTGTTTTCAGCAATTCAATCTGGCTACAATGAACAGGCATATCAAGTGACCAAAGATAAACCAGTACCTGGAATGTCTTCAAAAACAATAAGTCATACATTTCCCACATTCTACATTTACTATTATTCTGAAAATCAGCTCCATTTAAAATCAAACTTAAAATGTACATCTTGCCCTGATGAATGTTGGTTCTTACCAAAATGTGCATTTTAGCCTCATGATAGTGCTTTAAAGTAGGTTACACTGAGATAGTGTCTGCCTCAAAGTCACCTACTGAGGGTTTCTGGAGGTGTCAGAAGCCTTTATCAGACAATTGATCCACAATGCCACTCATGCCTTCATAGTAGAAAAACAATTGAGAATATTAATGCAAGTGGTGCATTTACAAATACTCCAAGATCAAAAATGGTCCATAGGGATGGCAGAGATAGTGACAGTTTTGCTTTCTGATGGTTTCACTGTACACAAACGTAATAAAATTAATAAAAATAATGTTTATAAAACTGCTTTCCAGCTATGTCTATAAGGTATATATGAAACATAAATTATGTACATGTTTTGCCTTGGGCTCCATCTTGAAGAAACCTCATTGTAGACGTACATGTGTTTCCCTCTTTTTTTAAGGCTAATGCAATTTGTTAATCTGGATGTTCAGAAATTTTCAATAACCATAAATGGCTCCTTTCTGGTGTCTTTTCCCTATAGTTTACAACACCCAGTTGGCAGCCATAATGAAAAAAACCCAACAATTTCTTTATAATCTTTGAACTGCTTTGATTTAAAATATTCAGTGAATGTTCAGCTGTATGTTAACTTTCAAGAAAACTCTTTAAGTTTGAAAATTAACATACAGCTGAACATTCATTGCATCCACTCTTATGGCAATGGTGAGATCAGTAACTCAACACCCAAATCTTGTTCCCACTTACTAGTAAATATTAAGGAGGGTTAAACATTCCAGGTTTTTCTATCAACCACTCCATAGCTTTACACTGTTTTGTTATTTGCTGATTTTTTTTAGGCGATCCCTCGTTGGACGAGTAGGATAGTCTTCCATGATCAGTATTCTTGTGGATCCGTAGGTGATAAGTAAACTTTAACTTACAGCACACCTACGATGAGAGACTTCCTTAAGACCTAGTCATCAACAGCTCTGCTCAAGTCTTGCAATCTCAGAGGCATGGTTTCCTCAATTTATCTGCAATGAGGCCTTCCTCTTTTCCTGCCACCTGATAAACCTTTAGTAAATGCAAAGCTCAAAATAAGAACCTCAATGTAAAAGAAGAAGGGTTTCAATAGATGGCCATGCCTCTCCACCCAAAACATGGATTTCCTTAAAATCCCACAGCAGGTCTTAAGTCTGAGTTTTATTAGACGCCACACTGAGGGGGACTTTTATCAGAGTTTCCCCCTCTTACGAAGACATTTTTCTGCCATAGATAATCCTGTACAGATTAATTATCAGAAAGAACATGGCATGTGTTCATGCTTTTGAAAGGACCTTTCACAAAAGTGATAACATGAAAATAAGGAAGTTTTTCCCCCTTGAACAAATATATGAATTTCAAGTGTTTGAAAGTAGTTTGATTTTGATAGCTTTTAAAGCCAATGTTTCATATGAATATACTTGTTTTAAGTGTTGGAAACTGCTTTAAATTCCAAAGCTTGGATCATGATAATGATGATGATGATATGCTAAGAAGTACAACCACAAAATCCTCTAAACAAAGAATTATTTAAGATAAAAATTATGTAAACTACAACAAGAAAAAGGAATTATCACTTAGCTTTCATATCATACCTTTTAGAAAAATAAAGAAACAGACAAAACTCCACAAATATATTAGGCAATATTTTTGGCAATATTTTATTTCATTTAACTGCTACAAGGAAGTCAACTGCCATGTCATAAATAAAAATCAGGAGTCTATAAATTTCAAAAGACATAAAATCAAAGGAAATAAAACAAACAGCCTATACAGACATGCAACACATACATAGTACTTATTGTATAAACCCAGTTTCTTCTCTTTTTCAAAGCAGAAACTATGCTTTGAAACAGGGCTCAAAACTATTCAGAAAAGTTGAGCGCTGTACTCGAAATTTCTAAGTTTTATTGCAATTTGTAATTGTGGCAGAGAAAAAATGCCTACCTTTTCTCAAATTATTTAATCTAAACAATGGAGAGTAAAGGAAAGAAAGAAAGAAAACAAACACTACACTTACAGTGCGTGTGCCAATTTTAGGGCAACTGATACTGCATACTTTCTTACAAAGCTTCCTTAAATTTATTTATAAAGAATTAAAACAGCAAGCGTTCTGGTAAAAGTTACAATTTAATTTTTCATTCTTTTATCATCTTTAACTTATAAGTTAACTAGGATTGATAATGAACTGGTATTAAAGGCAGAGTTTATGCAAAGAGGGAACAATATCTGCAGAATCAGGGAGAAACATCAGTATGGAACTGTAAGAAAACATTTACACTGTCATTTAAACTGTCAGGGGACTTTTTCTGCAATTTTCCTAGCTTGCATACTTGCAAGCGGTTTTTCCAACAAGAATACTTTTGTGCATTCTTGTCCCTACTGCAGTGGTTCTCAACTTCTGGACCCATCAGATATCTTGGATTAGGCATCCCATAACTCCTGTTCATTAAACGACACTGATTTGGGCTTCTTGGACCTGATGTTCAAAATATCTGGAGGGCCAAACATTGAGAACCATTGCCCTTAGATTAAAAAAAAAACCAGGGGGACATTCTTTCACTTAGTATAAACATTTCCATGCATTTTTAATTTTCTAAATCACATGGCAAAGGTCTCAGAAGTGCAGGATATAGAGCATCCAGGAAAAAATGGTAAAGTTTTGTTTCTCTCCCCTTTTAAAGCAAGCTGCATTAAGCCTTAGGATAGAGCTCGATGTAAATGTAAATGAATAAAGAGAAAATCATACAAACATGAATGTACCAATGCAAGGCAAGAACTAAAATCAACCTTATATGTTATTAAAATATATCATTACAGTCATTTAAACATCATTCAAGCACCATAATAGTAACAAAACAATCCCATATGTATCTATTCAAATATAAGATACTGGGGGTTCAACAGGATTTACTAGTAAATAAATAAAGTGTAATTCTGGAAATACTTTTTCAAGCATTCAGCAACATTTCTCTCAAGTGTTTTTTATGAACAGTTCATATTAATCTGAAATAATATGTTTTTCTTGTTCTGTAATAGCTATTTTAAAGTGTGTTAGTAGCATACCTGCATAGAACCCATCTGTCAATTTTGGTTCTACCCAGTTTCCCATTTTGTGGCCTTAAGTATTGTTTTGACAAATTTCTGCAGATTCAATCTGTAAATTTCTACTACAAAAAGGGCCACATATTATTGCACTTTCATATTTCATACTGGAAAAAATTATTTAAAAACCTAGGGAGTATTTATCTGAGTCGTATAGCATGTATATGATACTATAGTAGCATGGAGCTTCATTTTTTTACAGCCTCAATTCAGAAAAAATAATACAATTAGGCAGAAGATTTGTGGCTTCTCGAGATCACAAAGACACCATAAAACCATTCATTAAGATTTATTGTATTAACATTTTAAGGGGATATCACATCCCTGCTTTAAATTAAAAGTTACATGAACACTAGAGGTACATCATGCTAAGGCAACAATTTACACCATGTGAAGGCAACCATTTCACCCAACTGTTGTTTGTTTTAAAGGAATATAAGAAACATCAAAATAAAAGTGCATAATGGGAAGTATTACCTCCTTTTACAAACGATGCATGGAGTCACTTGTATTGTTGCAAATAAAGATACAGGGCAGGATATAAAAGAAGCCATAGATTAAATTAAGCTATGACCTAACATATTTTTCCTTTGTTCTCCTTCTAACCTCTGACAATCCTGACCAAACCTCTCTATTTCTTCCCTTAGCTGTGGTGGGTGGCTCACTGGGCTGATTAACAAGGCAGCATCTGTTTGCATGACCAAACTAAAAGACATGTGGTCTATGATTTAGCTTCCAAACCACAGCTTTCTTAATATACTGCATTTACTTAATGTCTTCCAGTAGCAGAGTCTTCTCTGCCAAATGCTGATTTTTTATTCAGTGAAATTGCATTTACCTTTCATACATTTATAACTAAAAATTAAGGTTGACCTTTCCATAAAATCTTTGACATCCCAAAACCTTAACTTGCAGCTTTTAACTCAATACATGACTTTAATGACAAACATGCAATATTTTGGAAAATTGAAGTACAGCCCACAATTTTGTTTAAGTCAGGATATGGTCATAGGTTTAATTAGGTATGATATATTAAATTTGGATAGAAGCAAATAGAAAATATTTTCAAATTAAAAGATCAGCTGACACTATGATGGCCACACAATCTGTGAGGCTGATCTTATATTTAAGGCTTTTCAATGTAGCAGAAGCTGTAACAACCTAAGACTACTTTGGATCTGGGGATTTGATTGGGAGGCATTGTGTACGGAATTAACTCAGTGCACACCAACCCTGAGTGTCATTTTTTTTTGCAGAAATGCACAGCATATAAAATATAATATTTACTCCCTGAATATTTCTTGCTATTCAGAGGCTATATAAATACAACATGACTGACAAATATTATTAACATGGAGAGTCATGCTTAAAGGAAGGAAACTGCCTTTCTTCCATATTAAATCTCCCATTTCACAGCTTAAGTTGAAGCAAATTATGAAATTATTTATCTCTCAAATTTCAACAGCCACAGGCATTTGGTCTTAAATTGAGTGCAATTGCTTGTTGGCTATTTGATTAAACACTGCCCTCTAGAGGCTAATCAATGGGAAGAGAAAATCTTTTCCAATAGAAAATATATATTCTTGACCAACTTTGTGCATAATAAGATGAAATTTTACCTCCACAAAAAAACAGAGCAACTTATAGACAAATCAAATACCACTGCACTTCTGACATTTTGTAATGTCTGCTTTTTTTTAAAAAAAAAAAAAAACAACAGTTCAGCAACTCTTTGGCACTTCCTAATGCAGTGGACAGTCAGTTCTTCTTTTAGGTGTTCCCTGAACAGACAAAACTCTGACCTTAGTTCCTTCCAGGAGAAGCTGAAGAAAGTCACAATCCATTTTACTCTCCCCAATCCCATCATGGATTTTTGGTATCTCTCTTCTGATACAGAGAGAGTGGTGGGGGGGGGGGGGGAGAGAAGCTGGGGGAAAGCCTTCCTTTCCACTCTCTCCACCATGGCAGCAGCTCTTTGATGCTTTTCCACCCGGGCATTGAGTTCTCCATGGATGGACTGAACTCTTCCCTTGAGAAATTTGTCCATGGAGAACCCAAATTAAACACCAACATCTACTTTCTCCTGAGGCCTTTTGCAATGTCTAGGCAATAAATGGTGGCAGCGGACAGGGGTGGCTTATCCCCTGAGGCATAAACTCTACAGGTGCTGAAAGAGAGACCCAAAAGTTGGAGCACTTGCCACCCAGGTCTGTTGCCTTGCTCAGATCTGGGCTTACACACAAGGAGACCTACAGCCACAGGCCCATCCCACACGGGTGACTCAGTAGCCTCCAAGAGCATATAGTGTGTGTTCACAAGGCTAGGAAGCCTTACATGTGCTTCTGAAAGAGAGAGCCTGGACACTTCCAGACAGGCCCTATAGCCCAGGATCCGATCCCAGGTTTTCTGTTTATCCCAGATTATCTGGAAATGGAGACTCATATAATCCAAGTTAAAGCAGAAAACCTGGGATCAGATCTTGGGCTATAGGGCCTGTCTGAAAGAGCTCTCAGAAGCTAGAGAACTTGCCACCCAGCACTGCTATCTTGCTGTATACTTTTGGTCCTTACCAGCAGAAACACAGATAAACTCCCCCTTTATTTTAGTTATGTTGTGTGTCAAGTACATTCATGTAATCAAAATCCTATCAGCTCATTTAAGGGAGATGCTAGCTGCTCTGGGAATGGCACACCAGCTGCCAATGAGAGTGCCAGCGGAAAGACTGTGTAATGGTGAGAGCTACCCAGTTGGCTACAAGACAGCCCCCTGGTGGCAGTAGGATTCTGCCTAGCTAACCAACTAATCAGTCTCATCAGCTGGAAACACACACATTGACTGGTAGAGTATGTTAGGTATCAAGTCTTGTTATCAGTACTGTCTTATTGTATGTCTTTTCTCTTTCTTTTTATCTTAATTATTTACTGTTTAATAGAATATATAATGAAGCTGGTGCAGCAATATAAGTTGTGCAGGGCAGAGGGAGATATGGTGATGGCTGGGTCACATGTCCTTATAGAGCAGTGGTTCTCAACCTGTGGGTCTCCAGATGTTTTAGCCTTCAACTCCCAGATATTCTAACAACTGGTACACCCACAAGTTGAGAACCGCTGTTATAAAGGAAAGAGGACTGGGATTGTGGCGCAGCTGGCTGAGTGTCAGCTGCATTAAGATCACTTCTGACCAAAAGGTCATGAGTTCGAAGCCAGCCCGGGTCGGCGTGAGCGTCTGACCAATTGTGTAGCTTGTTTTCGACTTTTGCAACCCGAAAGACAGTTGCACCTGTCAAGTAGGAAATTTAGGTACCACCTATGTGTGGGGAGGCTAATTTAACAAAATTTACGAGGCCATAAAAAGACTCCAGAAATGCACTCCAGCAAAAGCATGAAGGGAATGCGGAAGTACTTCATAAGTGTCGCAGATGGACGATGAAAGCGACAGCTCTGCTGGCGGCCAGAAAAAGTTAAATAGCCACTGACTGTCTTGTCTATGTTGTGTGTCTTGGCATTGAATGTTTGCCATATATGTGTACATTGTAATCTGCCCTGAGGCCCCTGCGGGGTGAGAAGGGCAGAATATAAATACTGTAAATAAATAAATGTAAACAAATAAGAGAGAAAGCTGTTTAAGACCTATCGCACCTTCTGGTCACCCTGTCTGACTGGGAAACATGGAGAGTGAGCCAGACCATCCACAAAAACTCACCTTGCTCTTAAGTATTGCCAGTTAAAAATAAAACACATACAATCCATGATCACCTCAAAAATAAAAGAACTAACCTGGCTTGCTTCGTTGAGGGGACTGATATGATATACTTCATGGAAACTTGGCTGGGAGATGATAGTGGTCCAACCTGGGCACAGGCCCTCCCAGCCAGATACTCTGTCAGTGAGCAGATGAGGGAAAGTGTGTGTGTGGGGGGGGGGGGGGTATCTGTGGTCTATAAAGACCACTTTAACCTGACCACATTACCCACTAGAAAGCTGAATCACATTGAATGTGTGCACCCGAGTCTGAAAACCAGGGATAGACGGGGATTCTGTTACTGTACCATCCCCCCTGCTGCCTAGCAGAATCCCTGGCTGAGCACATGCTGACCTCAAAACTTTGCCCTCAACTTATCCAAGAGATCATATCAAAGTTCATAATTTTGGTCCCAAAATTTGCATTTGCCTTATACATGCGGTATACCTATATACAAAAATATATGATAAAATTTAGCGGAACTGATAGATAAATTTCATAGAAGCTTCTAAGAGTCATGCAGCCTCCAGTTGTTTTTAGATTGCGGTTTCCACCATTCCTCAAGATATTTTATGTAGTTTAAGACTGCTGGGACATGAAAGAGTACATGAATTCCACTGCTTATTCTAGAGTTCCCTCTAGAAACTCACAATCAGCGTATAAATGATGAATGGCACTTGAATATGCAGAAACAATATCTTGAGCTGTAAACAACCCATACTACTTGTGAGTCTACTGGATTGGCTGGCTAGCTCCTCGGGAAAAGACCAAATAGGCCTTTGGCCAGTGCAAGCAAAGCAGTGGTTACATTCCTAGTATTCTTAGACAACTAAGAGTAAGCAATCAATTTCTACATGAACTCTTTATTTGTTGAAAAAAATCTTTAGCATTTTGTATTCATAGAGTCTACACATATTTTTGAATCCAAATTTAAAGGTGATGATGGCTGTTAAAGGACTGCAATGCTTTAAAAATGATTTCCCCCCCTTCAGTAATGGAATTGGAGCTCCCTCTTGTGGCCATGGGCTTAATTAGTTTATACATTGCAAGGAGAATAAGAAGTCACCAAGGACAATGAAGCCTGTGACAGGTAGACATTCAGCATACAAACAAGAGGACATTTTATGGACCCACAAAATGACAGTGGAAGGGGAAGTCAATTGTAGGCAGATCCAAAGTAGGTGTTTATAGACACATGAGTTTCATTCCATTATTTCCTAGAAAAATAGAACAATCCTTCAATGGAGGATTAAATTCCTTTTACCATTTTTACCATCCATTTTTTCTATTCTTGAGTTTGAAGGCCTCAGCAATTGTATCAAAAAAATTAAAGACAAAAGGTCTACCTCTTAAGATGCTGTCTTATCATTAGTAGGTTATATTACACAATTCCTTTTTACTCAGAAGAAAGCGCAAGAAATCAGAAAATTGGGAATAAAAAGTATATAAACACTGTAAAATAATAAATGCAGAGAAATTTAAAACATTTCATCTCATTTCTGTTCTTGTTATTTTATCTAGACAAAATCCCTAATAAGGTGGCCATATATACCTTGTATATATGAACTGGGAAGCCCTGGCACTTGAGCACTCCTGCTGGAGGTCAGCTGTGACCAGCAGTGCTGCAGAATTTGAAGAGGCACAAATGGAGGGTGAAAGAGAGAAACGTGCCAAGAGTAAGGCACATCAAGCCAACCCCGACCGGGACCACCTTCCAACTGGAAACCAATGCCCTCACTGCAGAAGAAGATGCAGATCAAGAATAGGGCTCCACAGCCACATACAGACCCACAAGAATTCTGATCCTGAAAGACTATCCTACTCAGCCAACGAGGGATCGCCCATGTAAGTAAGTAAGTACCTTGTCAAAAAATAGGGCGTAAAACACCAATCTATATACACATGCAAATTTGGGAAAGTTTTAAATTTCATAGAAATGTTACAGAAAACAAACCAATTTCCTATCCAAAACACTCCAAAATTTCTTAATTTCTCAAATCAGTGGTTTCGTTATTAATACTAGTACTCTTTTCATTTTATTTTCATTAGAAAATACGTGCAACTGTGGCAGGCCACGATCATTAAAATGGTTACAATGAAGGGGGGAAGTCAAGAAATTTAAAATCCTCTTTTAAAATGTCCCAGTTTCTCTCTCCTCCTTTAATTCCCTCTTGTACTTAGCTAACTTTAGTAGCTGCAAACTGCATTCAAAGTATGAAAGAAGTAAGCATTCACTTAATTCAGGGGGAGAGTGGTATCTTGCCCTTACCAGTAGGTTCAGGAAAAAGTAAACTGCTCCAGCCTTTCCTAGCTTGTGTGTTCGTCCTCATAAATTCTGACACCATAACAGCTCTTGAAAGGTACCATGTTATGTGTGTCCTGTTTTTCATTAATAAAATGTTGCATGGTAAGAAGTTTGCTTCTGTGCAATTCTGATTGATAACTGTTCGCATTTACTCCGAAATAAATCCCAGTGGATTCAGAGGAGATTGCTTTCAGAAAAGTCTTCTTACCATTGCAGCTTCAGAAGTCTAAAAACACATAATAAAGATCTTCATATAAAAAAGATAGTGTCAGCTACCTTTAAACTGTAGGTGACTGTAGGAAGACTGTACTTGAGGGAAATAACAGAAATGAAGTTAGCAAGGGATTTTAAATTAGGAGAGAACGTTTTTCTATGATTACCAGGTTCTCACCATAAAATGCTGCTCACAAAAAAAATGACTTGCAAAGCTGCACACCATGTGCAGCTTCTAGCCCAGGCATGGGCAAACTTCATACCATGATAAGAATTATGGGAGTTGAAGTCCAAAATACCTGGAGGGCCAAGTTTGCCCATGTCTGGGTTATCACTTTTCTGCCTGTTGGATTGCAGAGCTTCTTCATAAGAATCTCGTGTTCGCATAGAACAGGGTTGCAAGTTTTTCAAGTAAACAAAAGCCCCAAATATTATTCATAATCATTCCAACTCTCACACACAACTCCACAACTCTTACTCAACTTCTAAAGTCACCTTCCCGCCTTCCCACTTCAATGGAGTTCACATTTTTCTTTTCCAAAATTGAAGTGGGAGGATGCATTAATATGCTAAGTCTCTTGGATATACCAAGCCAAGTGCCTTTCCGCTTCTCCATTTATGCCTATCCTCAAACTTTTTTCCCAGTGGAGTTCAAAAGCCACCCACTATTTTTATTGTTATTATTATTATCATTTATTTATTTGGTGCCACCATTGAACCAGCATGGTCTGACCACTGGACTACAACTCTGGAGACCAGGATTCAAATCACCTCCCAGGCATGGGTACCCAGTGCTTTAGCTTGGACAATTCACACTCAGCTTTTCACCCCTCATTTGTGCTGGAGGCAACCATGCATATCAAAAATCATTACCATGGATGGTTTTGTCCATGACCAGTAACATTTCCAATTTCTGGTTTACAAATTACTAATAGTTCCCATTCAATTTTGAGAGCAATCCGGGATATAACATTTTTAAATGAGTTTATTTTGAATTACAGTAATTATAAAGACAGAAAGCAATTGTAAAGAAAAGAATTGGAAAACACAGTAAGGTTATATGTCAATATTGTTAAATTTCATATCATCTTAATAATATTAGGAATTATTCCATATGTAAAACATCTTGAAGCACTATGTTTGAATTACAGCAAGCATAATCAAACAGCTCCCCTTAAAGAAACTATAGGTGGGGAATATTTACTGTAAAATTGTTTACCAACCTTGCATCTCATTTCTGCTCACATTCACCCTACTCTACCATTATTATCCACCAAAAGGGTATGTGTGTGTATTAACAACGGAGAAAGGGACTAAAAAGTTTCAAGAAGTCCATCAAGGTTCTCTTCTGCCAGGAAACATTTTCATGACCAATCATGAATGATGGATTTAAAGCACAAACTACATCATCCCACAAGAAATAATACAGAGTGCAGTTACCCACCAGGTTTTCTCAATGTCACTTTTATAACATTAACCTCACACTTATGATCATCATAAAAAGCCTACTAGCACCAGCATTTTTTCATACTGCAGGTAGAAGCTGAGATAATACTGCTTATTTCAGAAAAGTTCACATAGCATCTCTCCAGCTACTGAAACTGCACAGTAAGCCATAATACCAGATATCTGCAGTTGACTTGTTATAGCTGAGTGATGGAGCACATGTTTCACATTAAAAGGTCAAATCTAAAACATCTTCTATACATTTCCTATGTATATTGAGTGGATTGGTAATGTTGATCATCCAACAGCCACCATGACCAATGATCAGGGCAACAGAAGTCCAAAACATCTGACAAGTATAAATTTACCATCCCAATGTATGCCATGAGAATCCAGCACTGGAATTCTACTGATGAAATGTTTCCATTTGCAGAATTGGGATTTGGGACCTATTCGCCTTCCACCCTACTGTCTCCACACAGCAACAAAACTGGCTCCAGTAGCTGAAAAACTCTTAAAAACAGGACATGAGGCAGAACAGAAGCCTTTGGGGAAAGGAAGGGACTTGCAACATTTTAATAAGCATCTGCTGGTATAACAATGGTTTTAATATTACAATAAAACAAGGCTTTTAATGTACCTGTGGATTCCAATCAGGGTCCAGTTTCTTCACAGTAGCAACATAGTCTCTCATTGCTTGCTCAGTACTTGTATCACCTAATGCTTTCCAAGCTTCCCTGAATGGGAGAGAACAATCACTAGTCAGTAAAAACTAGCACATACAGTATCAAATGTCTCCCAGGATCAGGTTTTCAAAAATTAATTACATATCCTTAGTAAGCTAATGTACATGCATGCTTTACATCACCATGTTTCTGCTTAGATTTCAACAATTTCAGCCTAAACATATTTTCTAACAACACAAGAGTCAGATAAGAAGTATAGAATACTACAATTGTTTTTATACAATTCCCTAAACCCATCCATTGGTGAACTCTCAAGTTGTATTTAAGTTGTTTTGGGAAACACTACAGGCAGTCTTGGATGACACACACTTCCTTGACCCATTTCAAAGTGGCTTCAGAGAAGGACACAGAGTTGAGATTGCGATGGTTGCCTTTGTGGATGATCTCCGTCTCAACAGCGATAGGGGCAGTGTGTCCCTGTTGGTGCTTCTAGATCTCTCAGTGGCTTTCAATACCATCAACCATGATATCCTTCTGGAATGCCTGGGAGAGGGGGGGCAGGTATCAGAGCAGTGGTTCTCAACCTGGGGTCCCCAGATGGTTTTGGCCTTCAACTCCCAGAAATCCTAACAGCTGCTAAACTGGCTGGGATTTCTTGGAATTGAAGGCCAAAAACATCTGGGGACCCCCGGTTGAGAACCACTGTATCAGAGGCACTGTGTTGCAGTGGATCCGGTCATATCTCTCAGGCAGGTTCCAGATGGTGGAGCTTGGGGATAGCTGCTCCTCAAAAAAGGAGCTGCCATGTGGGTGCCATTCTATCCCCAATGCTTTTTAGAATTTACATTAAACTGCTGAGAGAGATCGTCCATCCATAGGCATGGGGTAGGGTGTTATCAGTATGCTGATGACACCCAAATCTATTTCTCCATGCCTTCAAAAGCAGCAACAGCTAAAGACATTGTGTCTCCTCTGAATGAATGCCTGGAGAAGGTAATGAGAGGGATGATGAAAAACAAATTGAAACAGAATCCAGACAAAACAGAAGTGCTTGCCATCAAGGGTCCTAATTTGGGGGTGGAGGTGTGTCAACCAGTCCTGGGTGGCGTTACACTCCCCCTGAAAGACTGTGTTTGCAGCTTGGGAGTGCTCCTGAATTCACCTCTCTAAATGTCCACCTAGGTAGATGCAATGGTCAGGAATGCTTACTATCAGCTTCGGCTAATATGCCAGCTGTGCCCCTTCTTAGATTTGGAGGACCTGAAGATGGTCATGAATGCACTGGAAACCTCAAGGCTGGACTTCTGCAACATGCTCTACATTGGGCCACCAGCTGGAAACTCCAGCTGGTTCAAATATGGCAGCCAGATTAGTTATGGGAACATCTAGGAGTGAGCATATTACACCTAGCCTAAAGTCTCTCCACCGGCTGCCAATTAGTTTCCAGGCAAAGTACAATATGTTGGTTTCAACCTTTAGAGCCCTACATGGTTTCGGTCCAGATTACCTACAGGATAGCCTTCTTCCATACAATCCACCCTGCACACTTAGGCCCTCTGGGGGGCAGTTACTCTACCAACCAAAACCTGACTAGCAAAACCACCACCCAGAGGACCTTTTCATCAGCCACTCCACGACTATGGAACAACCTGTTGGTGCAGCTCTGATAGCTGGATCAACTGTCAGAATTTAAGATACAAGTGAAGACCTATCTCTTCCAGCAGTTCTACCCAGAGAGTTTTAATGATGAATTTTAACACTGTATGCCTAATTTTTGTTTTGTGGAAATATATTTTAATATATGTATTTTATGGAGTATTTTAAAATGATGATGTGTTTGTTTATGTTTTAGTAATGGTGTAACCCATCTCGAGCTGTGAGGAGAAGTGGCCAGAGATAAAAACTATTGTTGTTGTTGTTGTTGTTATTATTATTATTATTATTTAAAACAAAGCAAGATGAGTCCACAGCAGACACTCTGCTGGCTGTTGTACTGGATCACACATCGGACACTTCCCAAGTGTCTAGGACTGTGTGATGTATTGGCAGATAATGCGAGCAGATCCCAGTAAGGTGGCATTTTGCAGCTGGCAGATGATGATGATGATGATGATTATTATTATTATAATATCTAAGCAGGCATCCAAAGCCATTTCCCAAATGAAACCTGTTATGAAAACCTGAACCCTTCTTTAAACTCAGAATAGTTTAAGAAGCAGTTTGATGGTTGATTGATATGATTAATATGGGAGATGTTCTAAGAATAGAGTACCCTTCCACCAAGAGGTTCTTGTCAAGTTCAGAATGTAAAACAAGTCTTCACCAGTGAATGTTTAATGAGTTTGTAAATATTGCATTCTTCTTCTAAAACCTTTGAGGAAGGGAGCGGTACAGTCTCAGAATCTCCCTGAAGAGAGCTGGAGAACTTCTATAATCCAAATGAAAAAAACCTACACAGAGGTCCTTCATATACAACAAACAATTATCATCCAGTAAAATGAGACAGACTGTAACCTTTGCAAGGCATTCATGCCTTCACGAAATGAATAACTAGTTAAACAAGAACAGCCTTCTTAGGGAAAATTCAGAGGACCATCATTATGTTAAAAATGTATGTGAAAGCAAAAATATAATTGAGCATACCGATCCTAAGAATTTTCCAACAATTAATGCAAAATAAATTTACTATAGGCAACCATGAAAGAAAATCAAATTTCCTAAGGAAAGATTCTGTACTTACCATTTCTGCTTTCCTTCAAAATCAAAAAATCCAGGTTTGGGAGTGTTGCAGCTACCACATTTGACCTGAAGAAAAAAGTACAACTAAAAGTAAGCAATCTTGTCACCATACCAAGGAAAGTACAACATGTGATGTCAGATGTGAAGTTCTACTTCCAGAGACTAAAAAAATGTTTTCTATGTTTTAATCAAGGTCCTAGATTCTTCAAGCTATGTGGACCAAACCTGTTGTATCTCAGAAACTATAGAAATTCCTACAAAAACTTTCAAGTGTTAGTGGCAATACTTTATATGCTTTTTAATTTTTTCTTAACATGCCATTTTAATGTGATTCTTTTGTGAGTAGCCTTGGGTCCTAATCCAGGAGAAAGGTGACATATAAACAGAATAAATAAATAAATTAGGTATAAGTTAATTAGACTCAAGGTTAGGAAGGGAAATTATGAGGACAGTCATGGAAACCAAGATGCCTACTATGCATGCAAATAGAACTGTTTCTCTCTCATCAAGTATTGAAAGACATAATTTTGCAGGATTTATCTCTCTGCTTACAGAGTGAAGGAATGTGCCACTCTCCAAACTGGACTATGACATTATTCCTGGAGCAATGTAGAATTACAGTCCTTCCCACATCCAGTCACACCTAAATAATAAGGTAGCATTGTCAAAACATCCTTCAAGCCTGGGATGGGATCACACAATTTACTGGCAAGGGAGTGGTTACCAGATGATCAAGTTACTCGTGTCTGTCAGATACTATGGGTTCTTGATTGTAAAGATTACAAAACTTTTTTTCTATAATAGAATAGGATACAAATACATTCCTACTGGTTAAAGCTCCATGCTTTTAAGAAAGGTAGGGCCTTTGCGGTCTCTTCCAACCCAATGATTTATCACTGTATGGCCATGACTACACATAGGACCAGCCATGACTACTTCTGGGAATAGTAAAGCTAAGAATGCAGTTTTACTTTCTTGACTACAATGTTATATATGAAATATTTTTTCAGAAATATTTTTTCAGGAAGCATCCAGAGCAGAGCTTTCCAAACTACATTGGCTGCAGTGCGAATGTAAGGAGATGCCTCAGTCTATACAATATAAGCAATAAATCATATACAGGCCGTCCCCAAGTTACAAACAAGATAGGTTCTGTAGGTTTGTTCATAAGTTGAATTTACATATAAGTCAGAAGAGCTACATTTTTAGTTATAACTCCAACCAAGTATATATGATAGCATAGGGGTTAACATTCCTGTGGTGTATACTCTGCTGTCTGTGCCCCTGTTCAGAAAATTTCACCTTACTTTCTGTTCCTATGACTGGATTTTGAAAGATTTAGCTTGTTGTATAAACAAAGACTGGCAATAAAGCTTCAGTGGAGACACCTCTTCCCCATGATAATTTCCCTTTCGAGGAGCAGATTTATTTCCCTTTCTGTTGTCTCACCCCCGTTTGTAACTATGAGTCATTTGTAAATCAGATGTTTGTAACTCGGAGACTGCCTGTATTTTAAAAAATATAAATGAAAGGTTTTCATGAGATATGTGGTGCCCACATACATTTATGTATAAGTTTGTTATCTCGTACATTGGAGTTAGTTTAATGCCTCATTTGCTAGCAAAACTGAATTACAGTGTCAAAAAAAATGCTCGTTGAAAAAGCGTATCATCAACGTGAACTGTTTGGAAAGCTCTGCATGTTGGCTGCAGTGTGTGATCGTGCCACGCAAATGTAATGGGAATTGACAAAAAACTTGGAAATGTATGCTATTATCTTACAAATTATCCATTTTAAACATATAAATGAAAGGTTTTCATGAAATATATCGTGCCCTCATACATTTTGTTATTATCGTTCTATACATTTCACTATTACAGTTTTTGAATGTGTTTCTATCTCTTATCAAGGGGTTGGTCTAACCTCCGGTTTGCTAGTAAACCTGTGTGGCAAAACAATGCACATCTAAAAAATGTGTGACTGACATGAAGTATTGGAAAGTTCTGATTCAGAACAATATGTTTAGGGAGGACCCTCATAGAAGTGTGGTACAATTTGCTTTTCAAGTGGCAATCCAAGCAATCCTAAGGAAGGGGGTAATGGGGGATCAAGCTCATTATGACACCAGGATATGAATATTCGGACTCTATCCTAAATCTAGAGTTCCCCAATAATCTTAATTCTCTACAGAAAGAATAGATCAGAAATTCAGCCCTTGGTTATAAATGGAGACTAAGTGGAGCGGGTGGCCACTCAGGGAGTCACTGGGTGTCACTGTTAGGGAAGATCTGACCTGGGATGTTCATACAGAAGTGTGGGTTAAGAGAGCCCAGGAGAGACTGTACTATCTGAGACTTCTAAGGAACCAACAACTGAATGAAAAACTGCTAGTAACTTTCTAATATTTGTGAGGGGTTGAACGTTTAACCCCCACCCCACCCCCCCAGCTACAGGCCTTCAAATGATGGACCTGGACCATAGTTGGGACACAGACCCAACCTCTCCATGACCCACTTTACATCCTGATGAGGTTTGGGGGAGGATGAACCATGGATGATGGGATTTACAGTTCCTTCACCCACTTCCAGAGACTACTACAAATCCCATCAGCCATGAATATGGACCCAATTGAGACATGACCCTCTTCCATGACTCACTCTATGTCCTAGTGAGATTTGGGGGAGAATGGACCACAGACAATGGTATTTGCAGTATCTTCACCTGCATCCTGAGACTACTGCTAGAACCATCAGCCATGGATCTGCATCAAACTTGGCACACAGACCCCCAATTATTCACTTTACGTCCTACTGATGTTTGGGGGAGGGTGGACCAGGGACGATAGCATTTGCAGTAACTTCACCCACATCCAGAGGCCACTTCAAGCCCCATCGGCCATGGATATGCAGCAATTTCTAATGAGTCCATTCATAACACCCAAAAACAAACAAAGCTCAGAAACTTCAGCTGTTCCAAAGAGCTAGGGCCAGGTTGTTCACAGGGGCTGGCTACAAATGGCTGGATGGCCATTTGTCAGGGGAGATTTGAATGCAATATTCCCGCTTCTTGGCAGGGGGTTTACTGGATGGCCCATGAGGTCTCTTCCAACTCTTTGATTCTATGATTCTATGAAATCATAAACAGTGGATAAAACAATCTCAATAAGAACTTATAAAACTAAGCAAAAAATTAAACTTGCATAAACATAAAATAACACATCACACTTCCAGTCTCTGGAAGTGGGTGAAGGAACTGCAAATCCCATCGTCCATGGTTCATCCACCCTCCTTGCTGTCCTTCCGGTGGCAGGCTAAAACCTTTTCATTCAGGCAGGCTTTTCAAGATGAAGGTGTTTAAGATCAATTCAAGGGGTGCTGTGGTTTTTAGCTTTAATGGAATTTAACTGCGAATGTTGTAATACTGTTTATATTTCATTCTGTTTTAATGTTTGCATATTTGTATATTTTAATTTCTATGCTCATGTTTTTATGTTAAGCTGCTTCTGTGGTTTTTAACTTTGAATATGCTTTAATAGATTTTAACTGTGAATTTGTAATACTGCTTATATTTAATTGTTTCCATGTTTGCATATTTGTATATTTTAAATTGCATGCTGATGCTTTTATGTTAACCTGCTTTGTGTCACCTTTGGGGGAGATAAAACGGGGTGGAAATATAATAATAACTAGTCGTCCTCTGCCACACGTTGCTGTGGCCCGGTCTGGTGATATGGAAAATAATGAGAAAGTGTTGGTTTCTAATATATGTGATTTCTTTATGCTTGTGGGTAAACAGTATTTCTTGCTGTTTCTTTGTCAGTGTTGATGTGGAGATTGTCTGGTTTGCCTATTCTGTAACATGTAACATATAATTGTTTTTCTCCTTTTCAGATCTATGATACTATATCTGTGTGTGTGAGAATCATACCTATCTATATCTATGGCTGGATGGCCCTTTGTCAGGAGGGCTTTGATTATGTTTTCTTGCATTGGTGAAGGGAGTTGGACTGGATGGCCTTAAGGCACCATTTCTCAACTTGGGAAGTCAAGACCCCCCCCCCCCGGGGGGTGTCTCCAGGGGGGTGTCAGAAGGGTCACCAAAGACCACGAAAAAACACAGAATTTTCTGTTGGTCATGGGGGTTCTGTGTGGGATGTTTAACCCAATGCCATTGTTGGTGGGGTTCGGAATGCTCTTTGATTGTAGGTGAACTATACATCCTAGTAACTACAACTCCCAAATGTCAAGGTCTATTTCCCCCAAACTCCATCTGTGTTCACATTTGGGCATATTGAGTATTCCTGTCAAGTTTGGTCCAGATCCATCATTGTTTGAGTCCACAGTGTTCTCTGGATGGAGGTGAACTGCAATTCAAAAATTCAAGGTCAATGCCCACCATACCCTTCTAGTGTTTTCTGTTGGTGGTGGGAGTCCTGTGCGCCATGTTTGGTTCAATACCATAGTTGGTGGAATTTAGAATGACAGGACTGCGGGGATACAGAAATCCCCGAGATTGTTCGTGAAGTACAGGAGGGATGCCAGTGGCCTTCCAGTGTCTTTGCAATGCCTATTTGATTGGTGTATCAACGAGCAGGTTGAAACCGTCCTCAGAATGTGAAGGGTCATTCCACAAAGTTGATGTCCACTTCTACAGCCTTCATTAGGGGCTTGCAGCTGGATACACTTTGCCGTGCTGCCACACGGTCCATGCCGCTTACCTTCATGTCCCACTCCGAATTGGATGTCTCCTCTAAGAGGGATGCTTCATTTGGAAGGGCAGTCCTTTTCTCTGCGGTGGCATGACGCCCACAAGCCAGGGTTAATAGCTCGCTAGTCTACCATATGTGCGTATTCACAGTTGACCACGATGGGAAAATATAGGTTGCTTTTATGACTGGCAGTAATCACTGCACCTTGTGGCAGAGGGTTCCCTAGTCTTGTTCCCCACCATGAGATTTTTATCTCTTCCGAATCTTCCATCATTCAGCCTCATTGCATTATTATTATTATTATTATTATTAAACTTTATTTGTACCCCGCTAGCATCTCCCGAAGGACTCGATGCGGCTTACAGAGACCAAGGCCTCAACACACCAATCGCAAACAATAACAATACAATACAAAGCAAAAATTAAAACATAAGCAATGACAAAAACATTACACTATTACACATTAAAAACAGGCCGGGCCAATGATGGGTACAGGTTAAAAAGTGCTGGATGTGACGGTGGTATATTGGAATTCTGGGCAAGTGCAATGTGCAGAGAGTCTTAACTCTAATAAAGTGCTTCTGGGACATGGTGCTGGGCGGTTATCCTATTCTGGGAAGGTACATCTGAATAGCCAGGTATTCACGTTCTTCCTAAAGACTGCCAACGTGGGTGCTAGTTTAATGTCTTTGGGGAGGGTGTTCCAAAGTTGGGGGGCAACCACAGAGAAGGCCCTGTCCCTCGTCCCCACCAAACGCGGCTGTGACGCAGGTGGGATCGCGAGCAGGGCCTCTCCGGATGAACAAAGGGAGCGTGTGGGTTCATAAACTGAGATGCGGTCACGCATTGTTCCAGTTCCTAGTCTTATGAAAGAGAGGGGAAAACAGCACCCGGTCAAACAGGTCAAAAAGCACCGGGAGTCCTATGTGCCAGGTTTGGTTCAATTCCATAGTTGGTGGAGTTTAGAATGCTCTTTGATTGTAGGTGAACTATAAATCCCAGAAACTAAAACTCCCAAATGACAAAATCAATTTTTTTGAGTAAAGGACATACATTGGGTTGTTAGGTGTCTTGTGTCCAAATTTGGTGTCCATTGGCCCACTGGTTTTTGAGTTCTGTTAATCCCACAAACGAACATTACGTTTTTATTTATATAGATGATAATAATAACAATCACTTTTCAAATCACCCGGGCATGGCTAGTGTACAATAAAGTTATTCTACTCTCTGCAGGAAACTTCTGAATGGCAGCCGAACGCCCTGCGGCGAAGTTGGCAGAGAGGCCTTGAAGAGTCCCTTTGGGGAGGGGGGGAGGGAAGGGGGAGCGGGCCCTTTAAGAGGCGCCTCCCCTCCTGCCCGCGCGCCCCTTCCTCACCTGCTTGTAGCGCGCGTAGAGCGCGAGGAGCTGCTCCTTGCTGGCCACCGCCACCAGGCCCGGCACGCGCTCCGCCGCCCGCTCGAACTGCTCGGCCAGGCCCGGAGGCGAGGGGCTCTCCGAGTCGGAGCCGGGGCCCGGAGACTCCCCCAGCAGCGCCGCCGCCACTGCCGCCGCTCTCTCGCCCTCTTCCTCCTCGTCGCCGGAGCTGAGCTGGTCGCCTCGGCCGCCTTCCTCAGCCGGGAACGGGGACGCCATGGCACTCTCACTCCATCCTCCCTCTTTTGCCTCAGAGAGAGAGAGAGAGAGAGGCGGCTCGCGCCCAAGGGCTAAGCCACGCCCCCCAGTCCCCTTCGCCGAGCGGTCCAGGTGGGACCCCGGCACTGCGCACGCGCCGCTCTAGGAGAGGGGAAAGGAGATTTAGACAACACAAAGGATATAGAGTTAGAAATGAGTTAGAGTGATAGATTCCCCACACACACACTTCGCCAGCGAGTCGCGTTCTGTTTCCTGCTTCTATGGAGCCGCGCGCACCTTTATCGTTGGAACCCTTTTCGGTCAGAGTGGGGAAACCCCGCCCCCTTTTTTGTGGAGGAAAAGGCTTGTGTCTGCTTATTGATCTATCCATTGGATTTAAGACTTAAATCAACAAATAGTTTTCTAAGACCACACCTGGAATATTGTGTCCAATTCTGGGCACCACAATTCAAGAGAGATATTGACAAGCTGGAATGTGTCCAGAGGAGGGTGACTCAAATGAGCAAGGGTCTGGAGAACAAGCCCTATGAGGAGCGGCTTAAGGAGCTGGGCATGTTTAGCCTGAAGAAGAGAAGGCTGAGAGTGGAGGGGATGTGGTTTTAAAAAGGGAATTTTCTGATATTTCCCCAATGCCCATATGTCATGATTTACTGCCATATTGGCCTATTTCTGCAGTAGGCCTATGTTCACAGAAAATGCTGATTGTTTGAGAAATCAGTGCTCCAAAGAAGAAGTTACTATTCAAGGATAACAATATATCCGGACAAAACCAGCTAGCTGTTGGCTAGTTAGAACCCCCAAGTTTCCCAGTCGCTCTGAAGCCATGTTTGCAACAGACTAATAGATAAGATACAGTCATGGTCAGAGAACAATGGACTATAGTTATGTTATAGATGTGCCATTGTTAGGATCCCACGTGTGCTATAATGTCGATCAAAATCATAAACAACTAATGAACAACTGTATAGCTAACTTAGACCAATGAAATGATTTGTCTTTGGGAACCAATGAAAATGTATATTCCATTTACTATAAATGCTCTGCAGCCCCATTGGGGGTTGCGACAAACCCTTTGATTGCATCCCTGTATGCTTGTTTGTCGTTATTGTTATGGCCACGCAATAATAAATAGTTTTTTTTGCAGTTTAAAGGATTCTACTTTCGTGGTGTCCATCCTTGCTCTCCCTATTAGAAAGGGGGCTTCTGCCTTTTGGGAAATATTCTGGTTTCGTTGCCCCTACAAGAGGAGATATGATAGCCATGTATAAATACGTGAGAGGAAGAGACGGGGAGGAGGGAGCAAGCTTGTTTTCTGCTTCCCTGGAGACGAGGATGCAGAACAATGGCTTCAAACTACAAGAAAGGAGATTCCATCTGAACATGAGGAAGAACTTCCTTACTGTGAGAGCCGTTCAGCAGTGGAACTCTCTGCCCTGGGTTGTGGTGGGGGCTCCTTCTTTGGAAGCTTTTCAACAGAGGCTGGATGACCATCTGTCAGGGGTGATTTGAATGCAGTGTTCCTGCTTCTTGGCAGGGGGTTGGACTGGATGGCCCATGAGGTCTCTTCCAACTCTCTGATTCCATGATTCTACATGTTAGGGACAAAAACTCACATTTGTATGGCCATCTGTCAGGGGTGATTTGAATGCAATATTCCTGCTTCTTGGCAGGGGGTTGGACTGGATGGCCCATGAGGTCTCTCCCAACTCTTTGATTCTATGATTCTATTCTAAGATCTACAGCAGGGGTCCTCAAACTAAGGTCCGGGGGCCAGATATGTCCCTTCAAGGTCATTCACCTGGCCCTCACTCAGGGTCAACCTAAGTCTGAAATCACTTGAAAGCACACAACAACAATCCTATCTTATCAGCCAAAAGCAGGTCCACCCTTCCCATTGAAATACTAATAAGTTTATATTTGTTAAAATTGTTCTTCAATGTAATTATTGTATTGTTTTAAGGTGGGGGGTTTTTTGCACTACAAATAAGATATGTGCAATGTGCATAGCAATTCATTCATTGTTTTCCAAATTATAATCCGGCCCTCCAACAGTTTGAGGGACTGTGACCTGGCCCTCTGTTTAAAAAGTTTGAGGACCCCTGATCTACAGAGACACTCGCTGGAACACCTCCGCAGGGGTCCCGACCCCCAGATTGAGAAACACTGATCTACAGCAATGTGGGGGAGAAGAAGAGGGAGGAAAGAAAGAAGGAGTTGGAGGAGGAAGAAGGGAGCAGGACGCAGAAGAAGGAGAATTCAAAAATAAAACTTGTTTCTGCCTCTTTCTTTCCTCCTTCTTATAGTGAAGGGAGGGAGGCAAGAAAGAGTTGGCGAAGAAGGGACAGTCTCTCTCTCTCCCCTCCTCTCTCCCTCCATCCTGCCTGCTGCTTCCTCTGGGGGATGAGGAGGAAGAGGAGGCGACAAAGTGGAAGGCAGCCAAAAGAAGGCTGCTGTTTCTGCTGGTTAGGGAGGGACTTGAGGAGCCTATCCACCGTGCTCCTCCTCTTCTTCCTCACTCCTATGGTGCCCACTCTCGCTTGTGTGTGTGTGTTTGTGTGTGTGGCCATGCACACGCACTTGAATTCTAAGGCTTTAACAGCCGGCTGCTTCCCCGCCAGGAGGAGGGGGCGTGGCCATGGGTCTCTTTGTGGGCATGCAGTTTCTCCTTTGTGGATATGCAGTTTAGAAGTCCTTTCTGCTTTATTTTTTGTGGGTTTTTTTTGGGGGGGGGGTTAAGGACATACATCGGGTTGTTAGGTTTATGCTTTCCAAATTTGGTGTCAATTGGTCCAGTGGTTTCTGAGTTCTGTTAATCCCACAAACGAACATTACATTTTTATTTATATAGAAGACTAGCTATCCCCTGCCACGCGTTGCTCTGGCCCAGTCTGTTGATCTGGAAAATAAAGAAATGAGAAAGTGTTGGTTTCTAATATATGTAATTTCTTTATGCTTGTGGGTAAACAGTATTTCTTGCTGTGTCTTTGTCAGTATTGATGTGGAGAGTGTCTGGTTTGCCCACTCAGGAACATGCAACACATCATTGTCCTTTTTAAGGGTCCCTTTCAATCTATGATACTATATCTGTGTGTGTGTGAATCATCTCTCTCTCTCTCTATCTATCTATAGCTATGGCTGGATGGCTCTTTGTCAGGAGGACCTTGATTACGTTTTCTTGCCCCGATGAAGGGAGTTGGGTGGATGGCCTTAAGTATTTTCTGGTGGTTATGGGGGTTCTGTGTGGGAAGTTTGCCCCAATTCTGTCATTCGTGGGGGACAGAAATTATTTATTTATTTATTACTGCGCTTATATACCGCCGTTTCTCAGCCTAAATCGGCGACTCAACGCGGTTTACAACACAACGACAAGCAGCAATATTCCATTAAAAAGCATAAAAACACATACACAATACACAGTATTATTGGGCCACCAATAATAATCCAATGCATCTCTTAATTGTAGTCGCAATCCAATTTCGTCGTCTGTGATTAACCAATCCTTGTTAATCAGTTTCGTTGCACCAGATTAATCGAATGCTTGTTTAAACATCCATGTCTTCAACCTTTTTCAAAATACTATCAGCGAAGGGGCTGATCTCACCTCTATGGGGAGGGCATTCCAAAGCCGAGGGGCCACCACAGAAAAGGCCCTGTCTCTCGTTCCCGCCAGCCGCACCTGTGAAGCAGGCGGGATAGAGAGCAGGGCCTCCCCAGAAGATCTTAGGGTCCTGGTGGGCTGATAGGCCGAGATACGTTCGGATAGATAAGTTGGGCCAGAACCGTTTAGGGCTTTAAAGGCCAGCGCCAGCACTTTGAATTGGGCCCGGTAGCAAATCGGCAGCCAGTGGAGCTGGTACAGCAGAGGAGTTGTATGCTCCCTGCGCCCTGCTCCGGTTAGTATCATGGCTGCCGCCCGTTGGACTAATTGGAGCTTCCGAGCCGTCTTCAAAGGCAACCCCACATAGAGAGCGTTGCAGTAGTCAAGACGGGATGTAACCAGAGCGTGGACTACCGTGGCCAAGTCAGACTTCCCAAGGTACGGTCGCAGTTGGCGCACAAGTTTTAACTGTGCAAATGCTCCCCTGGTCACCGCCGAAACCTGGGGTTCCAGGCTCAGCGATGAGTCCAGGATCACACCCAAACTGCGAACCTACGTCTTCAGGGGGAGTGCGACCCCGTCTAACACAGGCTGTAACCCTATACCCTGTTCGGCCTTGCGACTAACCAGGAGTACCTCTGTCTTGCTCTTTGATTGTAGGTGAACTATAAATCCCAGTGACTAAAACTCCCAAATGTCAAGGTCTATTTCCCCAAACTCCATCTGTGTTCATATTAGGGCGTATTGAGTGCTTGTGCCAAGTTTGGTCCAGATCCATCATTGTTTGAGTCCACAGGGCTCTCTGGATGTAGGTGAACTACAACTCCAAAACTCAAGATCAATACCCACCAAACCCTTCCAGTATTTTCTGTTGGTCATGGGAGTTCTGTGTGCCAAGTTTGGTTCAATTCCATCGTTGATGGAGTTCAGAATGCTCTTTGATTGTAGGTGAACTATAAATCCCAGCAACTACAACTCCCAAATGACAAAATCATAATTTTTTGAGTGATGGTCACTCCTTGTGTAGCTTTGGTTAGACCACATCTGGAATATTGTGTCCAATTCTGGGCACCACAATTCAAGAGAGATATTGACAAGCTGGAAAGTGTCCAGAGGAGGGCGACTAAAATGATCAAAGGTCTGGAGAACAAGCCCTATGAGGAGCGGCTTAGGGAACTGGGCATGTTTAGCCTGAAGAAGAGAAGGCTGAGAGGAGATATGATAGCCATGTATAAATATGTGAGAGGAAGCCACAGGGAGGAGGGAGCAAGCTTGTTTTCTGCTTCCTTGGAGACTAGGACGCGGAACAATGGCTTCAAACTACAAGAGAGGAGATTCCATCTGAACATTAGGAAGAACTTCCTGACTGTGAGAGCCGTTCAGCAGTGGAACTCTCTGCCCCGGAGTGTGGTGGAGGCTCCTTCTTTGGAAGCTTTTAAGCAGAGGCTGGATGGCCATTTGTCAGGGGTGATTTGAATGCAATATTCCTGCTTCTTGGCAGGGGGTTGGACTGGATGGCCCATGAGGTCTCTTCCAACTCTTTGATTCTATGATTCTATGATTCTATGAGACGTTTTGTTGCCAAATTTGGTGTGATTTCGTTCATTGGTTCTTTTGTTTTTAAGGTGCTCATTATGCACAGAGCATTTATAGATAGATAGATAGATAGATAGATAGATAGATAGATAGGCAGTTCAACAGTATTCAGAGGACCAGATTTTCCTCATGTTTTATTCCCTTCCCTAAAGCAACCCATTTCTTTTATTAGCAAGTGACAAAAGGCACTGCAGTGCCTTCCAGATAAATCTTTATAGTGACATCAATTTTTACAGACAGAGAAAGATAGGTAATGTAAACACATCAGCACAGGTGTATTGAACAATACATCACACTAACAAGACCGGCATTAAAGCTAACAGCAAAACATTTAACCTGCTAACTGGATTTCAAATGCAGTACACATTCGAAACATTTGCTGGAACATTAAACACAGCATTCCAAACAATGGCTAAAACGCTAAATGTGAGTGCGGTGTATTCACAATCAAGAAGCAATTATTGCAGTATAACCATTCATCCGTTTGGCTTCAGCCATAACAGCATGGTCAGGTTTTCTGGATGAGCTTCAAGGCCTCTTCAACAGCTGTGCCCCCAAATGTTTCTGATTTCAATTTTAGAGTATCTGTGTGTCTGCCCTGAGTCGCCTTCGGGCTAATATGGGTGGGATACATATGATGTAAATAAGTAATAATAAATAGATTGAGAATGCAAGGAGATCTAAGTGGTTTCCTGGGGTCTCTGTGTGATGCCAATAATGTTTGTTAATTTCTTCTTATATACTGGAACTATCAGTGTGAACCAGAATAGTGCTACTGCTGCTCAGAATCCTTTTAAGTCTAGGAATCAGGTATTTGTTGATCTTATCAGGAACAAATCAACAGTTGTATTGTTTATTTTTAAAAAAACACAAAGTTTGAAAACTTGGCATTCTATTAAATGTCCCTTGACCAGTAGCTGGCCACTTGGAGTGCCTCTAGTGGTGTTATAAGAAGGTCCTCCATTGTGTATGTGGCCGGGCTCAGACTGCATTGTATTAGGTGGTCTGTGGTTTGCTCTTCTCCACACTCTCCTGTCGTGGACTCCACTTTGTGGCCCCATTTGTTATGATTGGCTTTGCATCTTGTGGTGGCAGAGCACAAACCGTTCAGGGCCTTCCAAGTAGCCCAGTTTTCTGTGCACCCAGGAGGGAGTCTCTCATTTGGTATCAGCCATGGATTGAGGTGCTGGGTTTTAGCCTGCCACTTTTGGACTCTCGCTTGCTGAGGTGTCCCAACAAGTGTCTCTGTAGATCTTAGAAAACTATTTATTGATTTCAGGCATTGGTGTGCTTGTTGATATGTATGTGGTAGAGGTGTCCATTTACACAGACAGCCTCTGGCCTCCACAAAGGCTATAATTCCAAGCGCTGAGAAGTCTCCAAAGGCACTCCCTCAACTGACATTGCAGGTTATAGCAAGTGCCATGAACATGTAGCCCAAACCCTGCCAATGTTCTCCCCAAACCCCATAACACCCACCACCCAAGGAATACTTTCATTCAGGGATTATTTCATCCAAGATTTGACGTGTTTCTGCCATCACAGGCAGGCATCCCAGGGCTCCCTATGTGGAATTTACATGGCCCTACCAACTACCTCCCCTTAACCCTTTCCTACCCTGTCCTGTGGCACACAACAAACACAGAGGAAATAATTTTGGGGGTGATTGTCCTGGGAATCTGGGAGTTGTAGTTCGCCTTTATCCAGAGAGCACTGACCCCAGCTGATATCGGAACTGGACCAAACTTGACACACAGAACCAACATAGCCAACTTTGAGGACTCGGACATCCGTAGGGATACCAAGATGCTTGTTTATAAAGCTATTGCCCTCCCAACCCTGCTATATGCCTGCGAAACGTGGACTGTCTACAGACGTCACATGCAACTCCTGGAACGATTCCATCAGCGCTGCCTCTGGAAAATCCTGCAAATCTCTTGGGAAGACAAGCGGACAAACGTCAGCATGCTGGAAGAAGCAGAGACTACCAGCATTGAAGCGATGGTCCTCCGCCATCAACTCTGCTGGACCGCCCACGTTGGCCGGGTGCCCGACCACCATCTCCCAAAGCAGTTGCTCTACTCCAAACTGAAGAACGGAAAACTGAATGTTGGTGGACAGGAAAAGAGATTTAACGACGGGCTCAAAGCCAACCTTAGAAACTCTGGCATAGACACTGAGAACTGGGAAGCCCTGGCCCTTTAGCGCTCCAGCTGGAGGTCAGCTGTGACCAGCAGTGCTGCAGAATTTGAAGAGCCACGAATGGAGGGTGAAAGTGAGAAACGTGCCAAAAGGAAGGCGCTTCAAGCCAACCCCGACTGAGACCGCCTTCCACCTGGAAACCAATGCCCTCACTGCAGGAGAACATGCAGATCAAGAATAGGGCTCCACAGTAACCTATGGATCCACAAGAATACTGATCCTGGAAGACTATTCTACTCGTCCAACGAGGGATCGCTTAAGAAAAAGAAGAGCCAACTTTGAAAAATGGCAGAGTTTGGGAAGGGTTGACCTACGATTCTGGGAATTGTAGTTCACCCACATCCTTATGCATTTTCTAATGGGAACATTCATAAAAAACAAAAGCAAAGACTGGCTTTTTTCAAATAAATAGCGTTATACATTACCAAATGGATATTACCAAACTTTGAAAAACAAACAATGCCTTTCTCAAATAACACAGGCATAGCCAGGTCCCCAAGCTAGTGTATAAGCTTGAGTCGCCGACTAATACAGTAAATAAATAAATAATAATAAATATAAATATAATGGCTGTCTTTCCATATCTTCCTTGCATATGAAGCAAACGCTGTCCCAACATGATCAGCTAGGGTGGCTTTTGCATAATCTCTTCCTGACAATACAGAGAAGCAGGGAAATAGAAAACGATAGTTTTTAACACAATTATTGCATTTTTCAGAAACACAAAGGAAGTTACAAAGCATTGAATTTATTAGGATGTCCTCAGTTGTTTGGCTTCTCAACAGAAGAAGAAAGCATCCTTTCAGCTGCCTTTTGTCTGAATTGCAAATTCAGGCTGTCAAGCTGTCTCTTACCACTTGAGGGCATCCAATCCTTTCTGTATGTCTTTTTCCTGACTTTTTTTGTTTATAGACAATATACAATTTTCACCTGGTGCTTTCTTTTAGGAGCAATGCATTGAATATTCATAATTGCACGGATCACCTGTGGTGTGTTGTGTTTACATATGTTATTAGTAATTTTACTTTAATGTGTTTTAACCATGTTTTTCTAACAATACTGATGTTTCATTCTTTTTAAAGCTTTTTTTTTAAAGGTTTTGACTGAATATTGTTTTAAATTAATGGATGCCATCTTTGATCCCAACCTAGGAGAGAAGCAAGACATACATACAACAAGTAAATAAAAATAAGCAGAATTCAATGTTTCCGAGCAGCAAATTCAGCCCAAAACATTTTTATTCCATGTAAAGAAGCTACGCAGATTGGCAGCTAAATCTTCCTTTAACACGGGCCACAAAGCAGCATCTTCTACTATTTAAGAGTGGCATTTAACACAACTTTGGTGTTTTTAGCAATTAAGAGATCCTAAGTGGCCCTTGGGCAGTCCTCGTATTAGATGGGATGAACCAATGGTTAAGCTATTTGGACAAAAATGAAAAAGAAAAGCACAAGATCGTATATTTTGCCAAATGGTAGATTTGTGTGAAGCCCAAAGGAGTGGATTGATGACAAATCAGATAAGATAGGATAGAATAGTTTAACACAAAGCATAGGCAATATCTACCCATACAAGATCTGACCGCATCTCGACCTATGAGCCCACCAGGACTTTGAGATCGTCCGGGGAGGCCCTGCTCTCGATCCCGCCTGATTCACAGGCACAGCTGGCAGGGACGAGAGATAGGGCCTTTTCGGTGGTGGCTCCTCGGCTGTGGAACACCATTCCCGTGGACATCAGACTGGCCCCTTCCCTGATGATATTCCGCAGGAAATTAAAGACTTGGCTGTTCAAGAAGGCGTTCGAACAAGAAGTGCAATGATTGGTAATTGACTATGGGAATGGAACAACAGAAAATGATACTGGATTGTGGTTTTGACGATGAGACGACGCGGAATGGCTTCGTGGTAATGATGATGTTTATTTTTTTTTTTTGAATAGTGTTTATTCAGGATTTTTGTTTTTAAGACACATAGCTAAAACGTACAATTATACAGTTACACAGTTACACAGTTACACAATTACACAATTACACAATTACACAAATATTCAGTTATGGTCCGCTAGGCATTGAATATTGTACAATAAACATTCGTCAATGATGATGTTTATTGATGATGATGTTTTTTGTTAGTGATGGATTGTGGATTATTTTATTGGGTCTTGTATTTTGAGCCTTGTTCTTTCTATGTTGTACACCCTGTGAGTCGCCCCTGGGCTGAGAACAGTGGTATATAAGCAAAGTAAGTAAGTAAATAAATAAATAAATACCCTTTCCTATCCTCTAATTGTTCCGACTTGGCAGGGTGTCGGAACCCAGACGCCTTAAAGAGCCAGACTCAGGAGTATGTCCAAAAATAGAGTTTATTAAAACAAAGCAAAAGGGACTCAGAGACACTTGTCTCTGGTCAAAACTCAAAAGTTGCAACTAGTTCTAGTTCAAAAGGTAAACTGAAGCAATAATCCGGATTATCCGGAGAAAAGATCAGGATTAAAACAAAGTGCTCCAAAAGTTACACAAAATAACACAGCAAGTAAAGGGTTAACAAACAAAGAGCCGCAAGGAAGAAGACGGAGTCAAACGAAGTCCGGGGTCGTAGTAAGCCAAGTCTAAAGTTGCGAGGTTCCAAAATCCACGTAGGCAGCGTCGTAGTCAAAACCGGTCCGAAGTCAAAGAAGGGGAAATCCGCACTCACAAGAATCCAAGCCGAGTTGTAACACACATGAACAGACGCAGCAACCTGCAGATCCAGGACCCAATACCAACACGAAATAGGCAGCGACAAAACCCAAGGCACGAAACCAACACTTTGCCTTCTGCAAAGATTCTCACCTGCAGGGTGAGAAGGGCCGAATATAAATACTGTAAATAAATAATAAATAAATACATATAAACTGGATTAGATCCTCGTATTTCTTCCCTCCTTTCAATCCTTACTTCCAAGCCAACTACGCACTACCTTCTAAGCCGAAGCACCTCCGTGACTCACTCCACCCCCTGTGCGACCACGTGGTTGGACACATGTTCCCTCCCTTTATTCACAACCGCTGTTGGGGAAACAGCGTAACACCATGAGGCATGGGTACCAGCTATCATACTATCGCCCAAGACTCCGTGGAAAAGGAAGAGAGAACAGTTTTCAGGTCACCCCTTGGACTTTCATCCACTATATTAACTTGTGACGCATACCCAAAACCTGATTATAACTCTCCCAGGAGAAAACAGACTACTGCAATATAAACATACATTTCCTTTGTTTCCACCATAACTATACATATATACAGTTATAAAGGCAACAGAAAAACAAATTTCATTTCCTCTAAATGTTTAATGCTGCACTAGAAGTGAACTGACTGTAGGATGAACTTTCAGGCCATTTTGAGGACAGTGAATCCAACAAGACCGCTTAAGAAGGCGATGATTAGTAATCTTTCTATTTTTACAGAGAACCTCTGGAAGTTAAAAGATCTAAGGAAATAGTTGAGATTGAATTGATACAGTTACCATGAAGCAGAGAAAAACAACCTAACGGTGCTAGATAAACAAAGGCAGGAATTGGTGTCTTGCTGCCAAATACAGTACCAGAGATTGTGAAAGTTCTTTTTTTAGACTATCGCTCCCAGAAACTCGCAGCCAGCAGTGCCACAATTCATGCTTGCTGGAGGCATTCTGGAACTGGTAAAAACAACACCCCTTTTCCAAACTCACGAAGACTATGAAGAAAATTTAGTCTCTCCTTCAGGCAAAAGAAGATATTGACTGGAATCACTGGGTTATTGTAAGTTTTTCGGGCTTTATGGCCATGTTCTAGAAGCATTCTCTCCTGATGTTTCGCCTGCATCTATAGCAAGCATCCTCAAAGGTTGTGAGGTGACTTACTAATCTTTTCATGGCACTGTCTCCTCCACCTTTGAATACCTAGGAATGTGATCTCTTCAGGGAAACTTAACTTATTTTATTTATTTATTTATTTGGAGTGCTTCTACCCCGCCCTTCTCAATTGCCCAACAATTCACAAAGTGCAATATACAATTTACAATTTAACATCAACAATTGTCAGTAGTTAAAACATCACATCAATACAATAACAGTAATAAAATCATCCTGTGGCCAATGTTCGCCGATTTATAATTCCATAATCCATCCAGCATCGTTATTATCCTTTCCTGCTCTGGTTGTCCTTGTCTTTGTCCATCTGCCAGCTTACCCAAAGGCCTGGTCCCACATCCAGGTTTTTAACTTCCTCCTGAAGGAAAGGAGGGATGTCGATGACCTAATTTCCCCGGGGTGTGCATTCCACAGGTGAGGGGCCACCACCGAGAAGGCCCTGTCCCTCGTCCCCACCAGCCTCACTTGTGATAAAGGTGGGGCCGAGAGCAGGGCCTCCCCAGAAGATCTTAAACTCCGAGGTGGGACGTAGAAGGATATACATTCGGACAGGTATGCTGGGCCGGAGTCATGAAGGGTTTTGTAGGTCACAAAACCAACACTTTGAATTGTGCTCGGAACTGGATTGGCAGCCAGTGGAGCTGACACATCAGGGGGTGGTATGCTCCCTGTATGACGCTCCGGTGAGTAATCTGGCCGCCGCCTGTTGGGCTAATTGAAGTTTCCGAACAGTCTTCAAAGGCAGCCCCACATAGTAATCTATTCGGGATGTAACAAGAGCGTGGACCACCGTGGCCAGGTACGGGCACAGCTGGCGCACAAGTTTTAATTGTGCAAAAGCTCTTCCAGCCACCGCCGAGACCTGGGGTTCCAGGCTCAGCGATGAATCCAGGATCACTCCCAAGCTGCGCACCTGCATCTTCAGGGGGAGTGTAACCCCGTCTAACACAGGCTGTAACCCTATGCCCTGTTCGGCCTTACAACTGACCAGTAGGACCTCTGTCTTGTCTGGATTCAATTTCAATTTGTTAGCTCTCATCCAGTCCGACACAGCGGCCAAGCACGGGTTCAAGGTCTGGACAGCCTCCTTGGTAACAGGTGAGAAGGAGTGACAGATTTGGACATCATCTGTGTAGAGATAACACCTCAATCTGGAACTCCGGATGATCTCTCCCAGCGCCTTCATGTAGATGTTAAACAACATCGGGGACAGAACTGAGCCTTGCGGGACTCCACACAACAACGGTTGTGGGACTGAACAGGTGTCACCCAGTAACTTCCTCTTTTAAAGGTATTTTTATTGCCCTGAACTGGCCATGTGGCCTGTTTCCATTTTCTGGCCTCTTTTTTTGTCTTCTCTAGAGTGAGGAAGCATCTTGCCATTGTCTAAGGCAAGATGTAGTACATATAGTTACCTTTATTATTCTTCCTTTTTCCTTTTCCTTAGAAGACATCTCAGTGAAGCTAGTCAGCTTTCCTATCTAGAATGGATTTCTTTTATCTTTAATAATCATATTATTTTTGATCCTATGAGTTGTGGATCTGCAGTCCTGTTCCATCCTGTTGAGTGGAAGTCAATCCTTGCTCACTACATGTAAGTTTCTACTTATGAACTGTGCATCCTGCACTCTGCTATATTTTTGTGTCTTCTCCGCACTACATTACATTTAGAATTGGTATCACACGATCTGATGCCTGACATGAGATATGTGGAATATGTGTTTTCATTTTCGTGCTGCAACACATTTTATTGCTCCTTTAAAAATTTATCCTGAAAACATGCCAATAGTTCTGTTGACATTATCAGCTCTCTGTGTAGTTCTGCTCTGCAAGGAAACTGGTTCCTTTGCTGCTTCTATCCCTGTTCATTTGAAAAATACTTTTCCCCATATTGCTTTCATTGCCACAAGATGTTGTGATGGCTATGGGCATAACTGGCTTGCAAGGGATTCAAAAAATATAGTGACAGATCTATAAGTAGCCATTAGCTCCTACAGCCAGGAATGGAAACTTCATGTATAGCTCTGGTTGCAAAACACAGGGGACAAATGAGGGCATCCAGTGCAGCCTCCACTTCAAGGTTCTGGGACTAAGCCAGTAGAGACGGGTTTAGAAGAGAGAAGGGAAAAACTCTATTGCAGAGTTGGGAATAATTACTTTATTGGACTACAACTCTCAGAATTTATGTCAACATGGCCAGTGGACATACTGGCTGAAAGATTCTAGAAGCTGTAGCCCAAAAAGTGTGCTGTTGTTGCTGTTGTTATTGTTGTTGTTGTTGTTTTCCATAATCTCTCAAAATCTGGAATCGTCCCAGCCTATGGCAGAGTTAACAGATTATCTCTCAGAATATGTTCCCAATACCCAAATCCTTCTGCTCCAATTAATCAAAAAGTACTTTAATGGGACAAGTGACAGGTTCCATTTGGTCAAACAGGGTTTGATTTCACCTAAAGAGAATTATAAATGTCAATTTACAGAACTGCAGGGGAGAAGGGTTAATGCAGATCCAACCCTGCTGAGTCTAATTTCTGTTTTAGGTTAGTCACTCACATAAAATTCCTGTTATGCCAATCACATAAGGATGCAATAAAAATCATCATTAATTGTATATTAGCATAATGTTAGTGGGAAAGTAAATAAAAATGTAATGCTCATTTGTGGGGTTAACATAATTCAAAAACCACTGGACGAATTGCCGCCAAATTTGGCCACAAGATACCTACTAACCCATGGAGTGACCATCACTCAAGAAAATTGAGTTTGTCATTTGGGAGTTGTAGTTGCTGGGATTTATAGTTAACCTACAATCAAAGAGCATTCTGAACTCCACCAATGATGGAATTTAATGAAACGTGGCACACAGGGCTCCCATGACCAACAGAAAATACTTGAAGGGTTTGGTGGGCATTGATGTTGAGTTTGGGAGTTGTAGTACACCTACATCCAGACAGCAATGATGGATCTGGACCAAACTTGGTATGAATATTCCATATGCCCAACTAGGAACACAGATGGAGCTTGGGGGAAATAGACCTTAACATTTGGGAGTTGTAGTTACTGGGATTTATAGTTCACCTACAATCAAACAGCATTCTGAACCCTACCAACAATAGAATTGGGGCAAACCTCTATGACCAACAGAAAATACTTAAGGCCATCCAGCCCAACTCCTTTCACCAGGGCAAGAAAACGTAATCAAATACCCTTTACCCACAAGCATAAAGAAATTACATATATTAAAAACCAACACTTTCTCATTACTTTATTTTCCAGATCACCAGACTGGGCCACAGCAACGCGTGGCAGGGAATGGCTAGTATTAAATAAAATATAGCCAAGTAATGAATGGTATTTTACAGCTAGATCATCAAACTCACGTACAACCCAGATTATCTGGGAAACTTTGACTATACCATACCTGCAGCTTCCCTTGGATTTTACGGCTCATAGTAAACCATGTGGTAGCAAAACTCCAGCATCAGGTCAATAACCCACATTCAACAACAATACAATACAATAAGTCTTTATTGGCATATACATAGCAAAGAGGTATAAAATACAGTGCAAATAATTGAACAAGGAACTTCACATTTGCTACACATTCAGTTTACAGACTTCATTCAGGAATCTTCCCACTGCCAGTTTGGCTGCCAACTTGCTACCGGGCACAATTCAAAGTGCTGGCTTTGGCCTATAAAGCCCTAAATGGCCCTGGCCCAAATTACCTGTCCGAACGCATCTACCCCTATGAACCATCGCAGAAATTAAGATCCTCCAGGGAGGCCCTGCTTTCCATCCCGCCATTGTCACAGGTACGATTGGTAGGGACGAGAGACAGGGCCTTCTTGGTGATTGCTCCCCAGCTATGGAACTCCCTTCCTGGTGAGATCAGGTCAGCCCCCTCCCTCCTGTTCTTTAGAAGGATGGTAAAACCTTGGCTGTGTGTTCAAGCTTTCGGGACAGGGCAATAAAGCGGCAATACGAAAGATGACCAGGCCAATTAGATTTGACGCGGATAACTAGGACGGTTTTAAATGGTGTATTTTAATATTTTGATTTTTTAAAATGTTTATGTATTGTATGTGAATCTGTGTCCCGGCATTGAATGTTTGCTGTGTATATGCTGTGCTCCGCCCTGAGTCCCCTGAGAAGGTCGGAATAAAGATGTTTTAAATAAATACATAATTAATAATTAATAGTGCACCATAACCTCTTACTTCTGAGCTCTGATCACAAAATCTAGCATGCACTTGCATATATGCGTGCACCATGAGAATAAATGTTTCCCTCTTAGTCCTTCTTTCCATTTTGCATGATAAGGAACAAAATATTCTGATTCACTCTAGGAAAAATCCATTTTGGCTCAATCAGCTCCAAATATAATCCAATCACTTCTCCATGTGAGCAATGAATAAACACCCAAAGCCCAGAATAGATATTTATATTTTAGGGAGAGCTTGCTGCACCAGGAGTCTGAAGGAAATGAATTGCCTCTGTCCAGTTTCCAATGAATGTCACTGGATCTTACAGTGGCAGGAGCTTGCTTGTACCATACGACACAGAATCATAGAATCATAGAATCAAAGAGTTGGAAGAGACCTCATGGGCCATCCAGCCCAACCCCCTGCCAAGAAGCAGGAATGTTGCATTCAAAGCACCCCTGACAGATGGCCATCCAGCCTCTGTTTAAAAGCTTCCAAAGAAGGAGCCTCCGGGGCAGAGAGTTCCACTGCTGAACGGCTCTCACAGTCAGGAAGTTCTTCCTCATGTTCAGATGGAATCTCCTCTCTTGTAGTTTGAAGCCATTGTTCCGCGTCCTAGTCTCCAAGGAAGCAGAAAACAAGCTTGCTCCCTCCTCCCTGTGGCTTCCTCTCACATATTTATACATGGCTATCATATCTCCTCTCAGCCTTCTCTTCTTCAGGCTAAACATGCCCAGCTCCTTAAGCCGCTCCTCATAGGGCTTGTTCTCCAGACCCTTGATCATTTTAGTCGCCCTCCTCTGGACACATTCCAGCTTGTCAATATCTCTCTTGAATTGTGGTGCCCAGAATTGGACACAATATTCCAGGTGTGGTCTAACCAAAGCGGAATAGAGGGGTAACATTACTTCCCTACAGGAAGCATTGTCTTTAGTGGAATGCACAGCAGAATAGCCAGAGACTGTTGTGGAGGACTTCTCTAAAGTATTTAACTCAAACTTCCCTCTGGTCCTTCTTTAACTGAAATCCAGTCAGTAGATAAGACAGAGATAAGTTGCCCTGAGGGTTTCAGTAGATGAGAGCTGCTCACCGGTTCAAATAATACTTTTTACTGCACCAATTTCAGTAGATGAGAGAGATTGCAAAAGATGTTGCAATAAGCTGATAGCCGAAGGCACACCATTTCTCCAAATTAATTTAGAAGACACATTTCATACTCACATTTCAAGTAATGTACTACTATAATGTGGAAGACTAAAAGATTCAATGGAAACAAGAGTGTGCCTGGAATCGTATTTCTGTGCTAGTCACTATTCAGGATGTGTTTTCTTAACTAAGGACTCATCTACAGGTAGGTTCTGTGATCTTGGCCTATGATGGTCTTGATGATTCACTTGTAATGCAGTTGTTTGGGATTTAATCCAATCCAAAAACCATTGTGTTTTACCCCACCGTTTTACATAAAATCCTGATTTTTAAAAAATGTGTGTGGCATTGCTTTGGAGTTGTAGGGAATTGTTAGTAGTGGGCAGAACTAGTTGGTGAGAAGCAATTCCTCCAAGGAAGCATTTTCTTGTCCCAAGTTAAATATTATTTATTAATTGTTTATTTACAGTATTTATATTCCACCCTTCTCACCCCACAGGAGACTCAGGGCGGATTACAATGTTCATATACATGGCAAACATTCAATGCCATAGACACTTACTTACTTAGGCGATCCCTCGTAGTCTGAGGATGACGGTCTTCCAAGTTCGGTGTCCTAGCAGTGGGTCTGTAGGTGTCTTCTCCCACAGTGAGGGCATTGGTTTCAAGGTGGAAGGCGGTCTTGGTCGGGGTTAGCTTGACACGCCTTCCTCTTGGCACATTTCTCTCTTTCACCCTCCATTTGTGCCTCTTCAAATTCTGCAGCACTGCTGGTCACAGCTCACCTCCAGCTGGAGCGCTCAAGGGCCAGGGCTTCCCAGTTCTCAGTGTCTATGCCAGAGTTTTTCAGGTTGGTTTGAGCTCATCTTTAAATCTCTTTTCTTGTCCACCAACATTCCGTTTTCCGTTCTTGAGTTCGGAGTAGAGCAACTGTTTTGGGAGACAGTAGTCGGGCATCCAGACAACGTGGCCGGTCCAGCAGAGTTGATGGCGGAGGACCATCGCTTCAATGCTGGTGGTCTTTGCTTCTTCCAGCACACTGACGTTTGTCCGCCTGTCTTCCCAAGAGATTTACAGTGTTCATATACATGGCAAACATTCAATGCCATAGACACACAAGATATATAGACAGACACACAGAGGCTATTTAACATTCCAGCTTTTTTAATGAGGGTATTCTGGCCACCAGGGGAGCTGTTGCTTCACCATCTATTTGTGACACTGATGAAATACTTCCTTATTCTTTGCATGCTTGCTGGAGATTTTTATGGTGTCATAAATTGTTGTTGTTGTTCATTCGTTCAGTCGTCTCCGACTCTTCGTGACCTCACGAAGTTCAGTTGTAAATTAGCCTCCCCTAAATTTCCTACTTCACAGATGCAAACGTCTTTCGGACTGCAAAGGTCGACAGCAAGCTACTCAATTTGGTCGGAAGCTCACTCCGACCCGGGCTGGCTTCGAACTCATGACCTTTCAGTCAGTAGTGATCTTAATGCAGCTGACTCCCAGCCAGATGCACCACAGCCCCGGTGTTTACCTTTTTTATGAAGGTGCATACCATTATTAGTACATCCCTGCTAAACAAAAAGATATTTCCCTGTATGATGGGGGAAGAAATAAAAAAAACCCTGAATGGCCAGGCCCATATGACTGAAAATAATGTGAAGCATTGGAAATCGGGACTGCCCCCTAACAACAAGGTGAGCTCACCAAGGTTATGCTGATTTTTCTACAATGTGCGTGGTGTTTAGGAGGCCACTGCAGGATCACACAGACCAGGAAAATGTGGTGCCAAACAGATTATTTTTTCATCAGTGTCGACAAGTGCTAGAAGAAAAAGGCCAAAAGCTGCAATTCATGCAAAGACAGATAGATGGATCTCTGCTCCTCGTTTCCTGGAGTCTGTATTGTTTTCTGTCTCTGTGCATCAGGAGTGATTCAAACCAAGGCAAAGATGTAGCATAATTTTCCCTACCAGCTGAGGCTGACTGGATGCTGACAAGGCCAAAGCAATGAATCAAGCAAAACCCAAGGGAGCAATCTCCTCCATAAACAGTGGCTCAGAGCTGCACTGTCATCAGGCCAGGAGTGTAGGACAGAGGTTTAGAGTCCTGTTCAGTAGTTCAATTCCATAAAAACAGGTTTAATGCTTATCACATCTTTATAAGCATTCAGTAGGGTAGTATCCATTACTGGCTAAGGTGTTGAGCCATGAGCTCTGTGAGACCATTACATCCAGAGCAGATGTGGGCAAGCTGTCTTAATTGGAGTGGGAGTGGGGGATCCACACTCTTTTAGAATGCACCCACCAAGGTTTGCACTACTGCCAATGCTGCCAATATATTGTCACAAAATCCATTGATTCAGCTGGAAAACATGATATATATTAGCTCATCACATTATTTATTTATTTATTTATTTATTTGCTGCATTTGTTAACCGCCGCTCTCAGCCCTAGGGCGACTCGCGGCGGTGTACAACATGTAAAAAACACAATAAACTACAACAACAAAACAACCTATCACTAGTACACTATCATCTAATTACACTAAAATAATCCGCTTCGTCTCGACATAGAATCATAACCAATCTCGTAGTCTACATTCCGTTCCAGTTGTCATTTCCAGTTACTATAGCATTTAGTTAAAGGCCTTCTCGAATAGCCACGTCTTCAGGCTCTTCCGGAAGGACATAAGGGAGGGCGCCTGTCTGATGTCAACAGGGAGGGTGTTCCACAGCCGGGGGGCCACCACTGAGAAGGCCCTCTCCCTCGTCCCCGCCAGGCGTGCCTGTGAGGCAGGCGGGATCGAGAGAAGGGCCTCCCCAGACGATCTCAAGGTCCTCGTGGGCTCATAGGCCGAGATGCGGTACGAAAGGTATTTTGGGCCGGAACTGTTTAGGGCTTTGTAGGATAACACCAGCACCTTAAATTGGGCCTGGTAGCAAATCGGCAGCCAGTGGAGCTGGAACAACAAGGGCGTTGTATGCTCCCTGCGTCCTGCTCCTGTTAGTAACATGGCTGCCGCGCGCTGGACTAGCTGAAGCTTCCGGGCCATCTTCAAGGGCAGCCCCACGTAGAGAGCGTTGCAGTAGTCGAGGCGGGATGTGACCAGAGCGTGTACCACCGTGGCCAAGTCAGACTTCCCAAGGTACGGGCGCAGCTGGCGCACGAGCCTAAGCTGTGCAAATGCTCCCCTGGTCACCGCTGAAACCTGGGGATCCAGGCTCAACGATGAATCCAGGATCACACCCAAGCTGCGAACCTGCGCCTTCAAGGGGAGTGCGACCCCATCCAGCACAGGCTGTAACCCTAGTAACATTAGTCAAACAATGCAGGCTAATTCAGGTTGATCCAGAGCTTGCCATTAGTGTTCAGTGTTAGTCCATGTTTAAATAAAACAGAATTAATTCTTTGCCATCACATTTGTTTTTGTTATCCGGATGCACCTGCTTCATTTGCCATCATACGCATTGGTGGAGTCCTCGCCCATCCCACTTCCTCACCCCTTTTTTTCTGTGCGAAAACAGGAGTATGAAAACTCAGTGTAGTAAGGCTAGATCCCATGCTTCCTCCCTGTTGGGCTCCTTTCCTACAAATGCACTTTTATCCCTATCTCACCCAGGGTTCTAACTTTTTTAACATTTTACCCCACACATTTGGCCTGCCCTCCGTGTCTGGTTTTAATATGCTGTTTTATATTGTTGATTTTGTTATTTTATATTTTGTTATGATGTATTTTGTTACTGTGTGTTTATTATGTTGTATTATTTTGGGCTTGGCCTCATGTTAGCCACACCGAGTCCCCTTTGGGGAGATGGTAGCGGGCTATAAATAAAGTGTATTATTATTGTTGTTGTTTGCTTGTGGGATTAACATAACTCAAAAACCACTGGACGAATTGACACGAAATTTGGACACAATAAACCGATCAGGCCATCGAGTGACCATCACTCATAAAACACTGAAAAACACAACAGAAGGGACTTAAAAGGCCAAAAAAGCAAAAAAAGACACTACAGTACATGCGTAAAAACAACTCCCCCTGGCAAACAAAACACACAATAGCATATCCACACTCTCTTTCGGACTACAGCTCCCAGCATCCCCTAGACCAGGCCCTTTAGGAGAGGAGGATGAGCCAAATGCACCACTTCCAAACTTCAAGCTTTCTTCTCCTTGGATTTCTTTGAGAGCATTTCCTATTCCTGGACTGCAACTCCCAGCAATCCTCCAGATAGATAAGATAAGATAGATAGATAGACAGACAGATAGATAGATACATATAGATAGCGATAGATAGGTAGGTAGGTAGATGGATCAGGAGGACTGCTGGGAGTTGCAGTCCAAGAATAGATAGAGAAGGAAGAAAGGGGAGAAAGAGGAAGGGAAAGAAAAAGGAGAGCGAAGAAAGGGATGAGGAAGAGAAGGAAGGAAGGAGACAATGAAAAAAGGGAAGGAAGGAAGGAAGGAAGGAAGGAAGGAAGGAAGGAAGGAAAGAGGGAAGGGAGGGAGGGAGGGAGGGAGGGAGGGAGGAAGGAAGGAAGGAAGGAAGGAAGGAAGGAAGGAAGGAAGGAAAGAAAGGAAGAGAGAAAGAGGGAGGGAAGGTTGGCCACAGCAACACAAGGTGTGTACAGCTAGTAATGTATAAATAAATTTGCATTCCACTTATTTGATTTTTGAATAAGGTTTTTGTTCATGGTTATTGCATCTTGCTGGAGAAACCAACTATCTCGGTATAGCTGAGGCTCTGTTCTGCCAACTTGACTCAGGCAAGAATATTCCATGCAGTGAGAACAAAACCGACGAACAGCAAAATAGCTTTAATCATACAGTGCAATTTCTCCCTGGTCTCCATGGTGAATATGCCTTTGTTGCTTAGTTTCATACCTGTAGAAAAACACTTACAGCCAGTGGTGTTGCACCTGCGTTTTATTTTTCTTTATCATATAGTATGGGTGAAATCAAACTTGCATTTCCATTTTAGTAATCATGATACTTACATGCATGCATAACCATGCAGAGGTTGTATGATTTTGTGGGGCTTAAGCTGCATATTTTAAGCCACTCTCCTTTCCTGACTGTAAGATTCATGTACGGCGATACCTTGACTTAAGAGTTTAATTCCTTCTGTGATCCAGCTCTTAACTCAAAACTGTCTTACAGCAAAAGGAATTTCCCCTTTAATATGGATTAAAAGGCTATTAATCTGTTCTACCACCTCCCAATCCACTCCTCCAATTTCTGCATGTTTTTATAAAAGAAAATGTACACTAGAGTCTCACTTATTTGACATAAACAGGCCAGCAGAATGTCGGATAAACGAAAATGTCAGATAATACAGAGTCTCGTACTGTTTCCCATCCAAAATGGCTCTAGACACCTAGAATATTAACAACAGGGTCTCAAAGGGTTAAGGCAAGGCAACACCTCAGGGCTAGAGTGGCCGGATGAAGAAGAGGAGTGTGGAAATCACAGAGGGAAGAAAAGAGGACGCTTCCACTTCTAATCCTGCCTTGTTTCCCCTTTTCCTCCCGCCTCCTCCTCCTCTTCTTCCTCCTCCTTGTCTTGCCTTTTTCGCTTATTGGGAATGGAGAGAGAGTTTGGGAGTGCTCCTTTATTTGAAGGGGAAACGTTGGAGGAAAAGGGGGCATCGGATAAGAGTGTCGGATAAGACAGAATGTCGGATAAGCAACAGTCAGATAAGCGAGACTCTACTCTAGTTTATAAGTAACAAATATATATATATATATATAAAAACGCTCTGGTCATAATGAGTACCTTAAAAACAAAAGAACCAATGAACGAAATCACACCAAATTTGGCAACAAAATGTCTCACAACATAAGGAGTGACCATCACTCAAAAATTTATGATTTTGTTATTTGGGAGTTGTAGTTGCTGGGATTTATAGTTCACCTACAATCAAAAAGCATTCTGAACTCCATCAACGATGGAAGTGAACCAAGGGGCTTCCTTGGAATTAGGTGGAAATGAGTAGTAGAGTTGTGTGTCATCTGCATAGAGATGGCACCTAACTCGAAAACTCCGGATGACCTCTCCCAGCAGTTTCATGTAGATGTTAAAAAGCATGGGAGACAGAATAGAGCCTTGAGGGACCCCACAGGTCAAAGGCCAGGGGTCCGAGCAGGCATCTCCCAGCTTCACCATCTGGGATCGGCCCTCCAGGAAGGACCAGAGCCAGGTCAAAACCGGGCCCCCGAGACCCATCCCAGAGAGCCGTCCCAGAAGGATACCATGATCAATGGTATCGAAAGCCGCTGAGATGTCCAAGAGGACCAACAGAGTCACACTCCCCCTGTCAAGCTCTCTACGGAGGTCATCCACCAAGGTGACCAAAGCCGTCTCGGTGCCATGACCAGGCCTGAAACCTGTGACTGATCCAGGTAATTGATGTCATCTAGAAAACCCTGGAGCTGAAAGCACCTTGCCCAGAAAAGAGAAGTTGGAGATTGGTTTGTAGTTGTTCAGTACCGTGGAGTCAAGGGAGACCTTTTTGAGGAGTGGGTGGACCACAGCCTGTTTTAGTTGGAATGGAAAAAACCCCTGCTCCAGTAATGCATTAATGATCAACACAAACCAATCAACCAGCCCCTCCCTGGCCGATTTAATTAGCTAAGATGGGCAAGAGTCTGAAGCCGACGTGGTCGCCCTCACAGCACGAAGGACCTCTTCCACAGTCTCAGGAAGAACAAGCCTAAAAGAATCCCACAAAACTGGACAAGCAGATGCCTCAGTCACCTCACCTGGCACTACCAGAGCTGAGCTAAAAGAGAAGCAACAAGAGCCAGACCCATGCAACCAACTCTGAGCTAGGAGAATGTTGATCCACCATCACTACCTGGGATGAACTTGCTTATCTCAATTCCAAAAAAGAGAGATGTTGTGAGTCACCATTTATGCTGTCTTCTTTCCTGAGTGACTATTGGCTTATATTTGAGCCCAAGGTTTGTCTTGAGAACTAAAACAAGTAAACAATATGATATAGTTCTCTTTAATCACCTTTCTTCCTCTCCACTTTTAGTAAGTGGGTCCCACAATATAATACATACCAGTAAAACCACAATTGTAATGATGTCAGTGTCATGATGACTACACCACTTAAAATATGTGATGACAGTTTGGCTTCAAAAAGGAAGAGAAAGGACAATGTAACACAATTATAGCTGTTACTTTGGGAGTGCCCTGCACAGAAGCCAAGCATGTGCTAGCCCACAGCAGCAGGTAAAATAACCATTGCAAAAGCTATTTATGCAGGCTCACACAATGACAGGTATTGCCTTATTGTAACATAAATACTGGGAATGCCCATAGTTCTCTCTCTGTTTGGTTCTTTGTTTAGCTCCAAGTAAGCAGCTAAAACAGTACAGTATGCGGAACTATAATAAATAGAGGCAGAATCGTGTCTCCGAAGCTAATGTAATTATGACTGTTGCAGAAAAACATATCCTGTTGGGAGCTTTTCAGCATAAATTCAAGTCCTTAATTCTGCTGAAATAAAAAATTAGGGACCCAATAAGAGAGGATGTGGGGACATCACTTTCCCCACTACCTATTTCAGATCCCATGCTCATCTAATGTCTCATAGGCTTGTGCAATTTGGCTGGAGAATGATCCATTTTTGGTATCCGATTATTGTTGGGTATCCAGATCCATTTTTCAGGAGCCTCCCAAAAATTGGCTAATGGGAAAATTAGCCAATTTTCAACTACGGCTACGTAGTTGAAAGAGACGGGAAGATCTGCCCCATTGGTGGGAATAGGGAACTTACAAGGCTCCTCCCAACATTCCTGGGATCCTTTCCTTCCTTCCTGGGTTTGAGCAACGGGATTAAGGAAACATCCTTCCTGGGACCTTTTCCTTCCTTCCTTCCTTCCTTTCTTTCTTTCTTTCTTTCTTTCTTTCTTGGAAGTCTGGTTTGAAGAATGAGGTTAAGAGAGCATCCTTCCTGAGACACTTTTCTTTCTTCCTTTCAAGGAAGTATGGGTTTGAGCAATGGGGTTAAGGAAACATCCTTCCTGGGACCTCTTCCTTCCTTCCTTCCTTCCTTCCTTCCTTCCTTTCTTTCTTTCTTTCTTTCTTTCTTGGAAGTCTGGTTTGAAGAACGGAGTTAAGGGAGCATCCTTCCCAGGACCCTTTTCTTTCTTCCTTTCAAGGAAGTCTGGGTTTGAGCAACGAGTTTAACACATGTCATGGCATTCTTATATTCTGATTGGCCCAATAGGCAAGGCGCACAGGGAAACCCTGTGCGAGCAGCACGCAGCAGCCCCTCCATGCACTATGCCGAAGAGTGGAGGAAGAGCGGTGATGGTTTGCCACGTGGTCCTGTTATGGATTAAAATATGTAACGGTTGAACCTTTACCATTATGGTGATTCGGCCAAGCTGAACAAGCCAGATTGGCCAAAGGGAACTAACCACACCAAATCCATGCACAAGCCTAATGTGTCACAACACAGACATTTTCCAGGCCAAATATATAGGCGCTATGTGCACCATGGTTACACTTAAGAACAATTAAACAGACAATAGTTTTGTAAATGCACACAGAAAAGACTCAAAACTCTTCCTATAAAAGAGAGAGTGGAGAATTAACATGTTGGCATCATAGCTGTACAAATAATTGTCCTGAGGTAGAAGTACTATAACTACTCAGAAGGAACCAACAAACTATGAGACCAACAGTCATTTCAAATCCAGCACGGTCACTCACTTTTCATACTATCAGGAGATTCACAAGGAATTCATAAAAGTGATATGACACAGGGAGTTTTGGCTGATTAAAAAAAAAAAAACATTTTGTTGTTAACTGTCATCAAGTTGACTTCAACTGATAGCAATCCTATAAATGACATAACATGGTGCCTATCTTGTTATGAAACCCCCCGGTACAAATCTTGTAAACTCAGGACTGTTTCTTTCTTGATTGAGTCTATTCATCTGGAATGTCGTCTGCCTCTTTTCCTTTTGCCTTCTTACTTACCAAGCACCAGTATACATTCTAATGAGTCATGTCTTCCAAAGTACAAGAGTCTTAGCTTAGACATCATGGCTTCTGGGGAGAGTTCAGGGTTGATTTGCTCTACTACTAATTCATTAGAATTTGTTTTGGCAGTTCATAGTATCAGTATCTTTCTCTCCAGCCCCATATTTCGAAGGAGTTGATTTTCTTCCTATCAATTTTCTTCACTGTCCAGCTTTCACAACTAAACATAAAACTGGAAATAGAATGGCATGGATAATCCTGATTTTAGTATTAGTTGATATATCTTTACATTTGAGGATATTATCTAGTTCAGGGTGTTCTGTCACGTGCTGGGCCTGTAGAGAATTTCTTTAGAACAGGACGTGCAACTTTTGCCCAGCGGGAAGCCAGGGGCCCCAAAGAGAAGCTCTCAGGGATTTCCCACCACAAATAGTCTTTAGATGGCTTGTGAAGAATAACAAAGTCCTTTATTGATGAACAATCAAACAGAAACTTCTCTTGTCTTCAATAAAGTCAAACAAATGCTCCCAGGCTTTTATGCAACTGGTGGCTTCCTAATCTTGTCCTGGAAGAACAGGCAATTGTCTTCAGTCACTGTTTCTTTACTCTAAAGGAAAATCCCTTTTTAACTTCTCCCAGGCTGACCGTAATGTAATCCTTACTCATGTGGGCTCCGCTACCGGGTCGAACTGCTTCTCGTAAATCGAGTGGACCTACCAGTAAGGCTAGTAGATTCTCCAGCTGGAGTTTTGTGGGCTTCCAAACTGTTTGCCCTCCGAAATTCCTCAAGGCTTTAGAGCTGTATCCCTGGAAATCTTCGGAGATCTTTAGAGGCTCTTAAGACTGTTCTCCCCCAGAAAGTCTTAAGGGTTGAAGCTTTTGTACAGGGGAAGCTTGCACACGTCCTGTACATTAGCTTTCCTTGCTGAGACTAACTGAAAATGGCTCCCTTCCCTTCCCAATTGCCCTGAGCAAGGGGCGGAACCAAAACTTAACGATGATGGACAGGTGACTTGCCCAATGACTGCAACCAAAGGAAGCCACCTATCTTGGACTGCAAGCAAACATTTAATACAAAGCAAATAAAATTGGAGCTCCTAGGAGAATCACAGATGGCCATAGTCAAAGATGGCAAGGCAAGGCTTAAGATGGGCCCAGTCTGCAGGCAGAGACAAGATTTTCCTATGTTTGAGCACCAGTTGCGGAGTTCTTGCTTTGCCCCCTTTGTAGAAGATCACAAAAGTTTTCTGAGGAGGGTTTGTGCAAAATCAAATATTAAAAAATAATACTATATTGAACTAGGAGCATCACCATATTTTTGTTGTCTCATAATCTAGTGTTCCTAGGCTAGGAGAAAAGGTTTATATTCAGCACAGTTTCAGCTGGTTCTTAGTCATATTTACAGTTAGGCTTGTATTAAAAAGTTCATCTTTGCTTCCTACTTGTAATGCTGCTTTGCCTTAGGAAGCAATGGCTATTGCATGTATTCCCCAATATTTTCCTTGGTCAACACCAGTGGTTCCCAACCTTTGGTTCTCCAGTTGTTTTGGACTTCAACTCCCAGAAATCCCAGCCTGTTAGGAATTGTGGGAGCTGAAGTTCAAACACCTGGAAGACCAAAGTTTGTGAATTACTGGTCCACTCTGATGCTCACATATGTTCTCATGTGCCAACCAAGCATCTCAAGGGTTGTCCTATAAATCTATCATCTCATACACATTCCAGGTTGGATGCACCAACCAAAATCTACATTAAAAATGGGCGATGATGACAATGAGCTATATATTCAAGCAAGACGAATGAAAATAACTTTCTATAATTAACTCTTATAGCATACAATTCAGTTTGGAGACCTATCATTCTGCATTTCAGAGAAAAAAAGGAGAGATCTTTCCTATGTTGTTTTAAACCTGGGACTGTTTGGATACACATTGAGGGTCTCCCCAATTTTGTTCTCTTTTGTGGAGGAAAGGTATAATTTTAAAACATTTCCACAATCCAAAGCAGCTTGTTAGGGACACAGCGCTGCTTTCTTGTGTAAACTGTTTGCTTCTCATCTCTCCATATCCCCCAGCTTTCACCTTGTGCAAAAGGTGAGCATGATGAAATGCAGTACGCAATTCATAGAGTGCATGCCATGAATATGTTCAGTAAGAACAGATGGAAGAAGCTCTTGCCTCTATAAGGCATATCCTTTTCTGTAGCGGGGATGGCTCAACATGCTTTGTTGCCTGAGGCCTAGGATAATATGACATCTCTTATGAACAGCCAACAATACTACTTCAACATTCACAGCATGGCATTGTTTCACTATCCCTCTGGGTAGCAAGAAATATAAAAGGAGTCAGGGTATAGCAGATGGTGTGCACACATGTGAGTGCACATGTACGCACACATATTTGCCTTTCACGAATTAGCCCCTGTGTCCCATGGCTTATCACCTGCCAACTGAAGCAATTGCCTCATTCAGTTCCAGTAACGTCCCTGATCAGAGCTTTCTGAACTATGTTATGACACATTACTGTATTGGCTGCAGTGTGTAGGGGTGTTGTGCAAATGTAACAAGAAATGACAAAAATCTTTGAAATGTATGTTATCTTTAAATCATATCTATTTAAACATATTAATGGAAGATTTTCATGAGATATGTTGTTGTCCCTATATATTTCACTATCACAGTTTATGCATGGTTCCATATCTATCTAGCTATATATAAATGCTTTGTGCATAATGAGTACCTTAAAAACAAAAGAACGAATGAACGAAATCACACCAAATTTGGCAACAAAACGTCTCATAACACAAGGAGTGACCATCACTCAAAAATTATGATTTTGTCATTTGAGAGTTGTAGTTGCTGGGATGTATAGTTCACCTATAATCAAAGAGCATTCTGAACTCCATCAATGATGGAATTGAACCAAACTTGCCTCCCATGACAACAGAAAACACTAGCAGCGTTTGGTGGGCATTGACATTGAGTTTAGGGGTTGTAGTTCACCTACATCCAGAGAGCACTCTGGAGAAAAAATGAAATGCAAAGATACAGAATGGGGGACGCCTGGCTCGAGAGCAGTACGTGTGAAAAAGATCTTGGAGTCCTCGTGGACAACAAGTTAAACATGAGCCAACAATGTGATGTGGCGGCAAAAAAAGCCAATGGGATTTTGGCCTGCATCAATAGGAGCATAGTGTCTAAATCTAAGGAAGTAATGCTACCCCTCTATTCTGCTTTGGTTAGACCACATCTGGAATATTGTGTCCAATTCTGGGCACCACAATTCAAGAGAGATATTGACAAGCTGGAATGTGTCCAGAGGAGGGCGACTAAAATGGTCTGGAGAACAAGACCTATGAGGAGCGGCTTAGGGAACTGGGCATGTTTAGCCTGAAGAAGAGAAGGCTGAGAGGAGATATGACAGCCATGTATAAATATGTGAGAGGAAGCCACAGGGAGGAGGGAGCAAGCTTGTTTTCTGCTTCCTTGGAGACTAGGACGTGGAACAATGGCTTCAAACTACAAGAGAGGAGATTCCATCTGAACATTAGGAAGAACTTCCTGACTGTGAGAGCCGTTCAGCAGTGGAACTCTCTGCCCCGGAGTGTGGTGGAGGCTCCTTCTTTGGAAGCTTTTAAGCAGAGGCTGGATGGCCATCTGTCAGGGGTGATTTGAATGCAATATTCCTGCTTCTTGGCGGGGGTTGGACTGGATGGCCCATGAGGTCTCTTCCAACTCTTTGATTCTATGATTCTATGACTCAAACAATGATGGATCTGGATCAAACTTAGCACGAATATTCCATATGTCCAAATATGAGCATAGATGGAGTTTGGGGAAAATAGACCTTGGCATTTGGGAGTTGTAGTTACCGGAATTTATAGTTCACCTACAATCAAAGACCATTCTGAATGAACCCCACAAATGACAGAACTGGGGCAAACTTCCCACACAGAACCCCCATGACCAACAGAAAATACGTAAGGCCATCCAGTCCAACTCCCTTCACCAGGGCAAGAAAACATAATCAAAGCCCTCCTGATAGAGAGCCATCCAGCCATAGATGCAGATAGATATATATGATTCACACACGCACACAGATAAAGTATTATAGATTTGAAAGGGACCCCTAAAGAAGGACAATTATATGTTGCATGTTCCAGAGTAGGCAAACCAGACAATCTCTACATCAACACTGACAAAGAAAATCAAGAAATACTGTTTACCCACAAGCATAAATACATTACATGTATTAGAAACCAGCACTTTCTAATTACGTTGTTTTCCATATCACCAGACTGGGCCACAGCAACGTGTGGCAGGGGACCGCTAGTCTCTTATAAGGGTTTGGTTTAACCCACAGCTTTGCAAGACAGTTTCTTGGCCAGAGATGAAAATCTTACCATCTCTGATTTAGGTCCAGCTGTCCTAGGCAGGCACAGCTATTAGTATCTAGACACAACTGGGACATTGAATCCTGGAGTGTAACACCAGTGGTTCTCAACCTGCCGGTCGCGACCCCTGGGGAGGTCACTTGGCCATTTTGGAGAGATCATGAGGCCTTCTCCTTTGGCCCTACCTCCTCCTCAAAATGGCTCCCCACAGGGCCCAGACCCTGCCTCAGAGCCTGGGTCGCTCAGCTTGCTCCTCCCACCAGGCTCGGCAGAGTCGTGAGCTGAGTGAAAGGCTCCCCACAGGGCCCAGGCCCTGCTTGGGAGCCTGGGTCACCCGGTTCATGCCTCCTGCTGGGCTTGGCAGGGGTGTGAGCTGGGCGAAAGGCCCCCCCCACAGGGCTCAGGCCTTGCCTCGGAGCCTGAGTCGCCCGGCTGTGCCACCCGCTGGGCTCAGCAGTGGTGCGAGCCGGGCAAAAGGCTCCGTGCCAGACCTAGGCCCAACCCCTTGGCCTACATTGCCTGGCTCCATGCCACCTGCCATTTTCCTCAGCCCTTGTGGAGCTTCACATTTTTCTTTCCCCTAGCTTATTTGGCAACTCTAAATATAAATGCATGTATTGAAATGTGGATATACTGGGATGCAGACTTGAACATGTTATGGCAAGCTGGAAGTAAAGACAGCTGAAGTTAACATGGAACCAAATCTGAATCCCATGGCACAAAGTAGTACTTTCATACCATTTTGACTGTCTCATCAACTTTCTATGGATTTCTGGGATTTCTAATTCCGAGGAAATACTTCAGATTCTCAGAAGGAGAGCTTTGGTACCTCAACAAATGACAAATGCTCTCTATTCTGCCGGCTTCACAAGTGCGGCTGGCGGGAACGAGAGACAGGGCCTTTTCTGTGGTGGCCCCTCGGCTTTGGAACACCCTCCCCATAGAGGTACGATCAGCCTCCTCACTGATGGTGTTTCGGAATAGATTGAAGACATGGATGTTTAAACAAGCATTCGGTTAATCCGTTGCAACGAATTTTGATGACTAAAGGATTGGTAATCATGGACGATGAATTTTGGATTGCGATTCCAGTTACGAGATGCATGGGATTATTATTGGTGGCCCAATAATTTGTATTGTATGTGTGTTTTATGCTTTTAAACTGAATACTGTTTTTTAAGTGTTGTAAACCGCAATGAGTCGCCGACTTAGGCTGAGATATTAGCGGTATACAAGCGCATAAATAAATAAATAAATAAATAAATAAATAAAATCCCAAGATTCCCCAGGATGGAGGGAATCTTAGTGCTATACTTCTATAGCTCTACTTGTGTAGGCAGTAAAAACAATTGTTAAAGCTTGCTTCCATATTTGAAAATATCAGTTTTGAGTTTGTAGGACAAGTAGAGGAGTGTCTGTACAAGGACAAGAGGGATCCTCTCACCTCTGCAGGAGTCTACCGTATACCATGCAGCTGTGGACAAGTCTACATAGGGACCACCAAACGCAGCATTGCCCAAACACGAATCAAGAAACATGAAAGGCACTGCAGACTACTTCAACCAGAGAAGTCAGCCATAGCAGAGCACCTGATGAACCAGCCTGGACACAGCATATTATTTGAGAACACAGAAATGCTGGACCACACCAACAACCACCATGTCAGACTACACAGAGAAGCCATTGAAATCCACAAGCGTGTGGACAATTTCAACAGAAAGGAAGAGACCATGAAAATGAACAAAATCTGGCTACCAGTATTAAAAAAACTCTAAAATTACAACAGCAAAACAACAGAGAGTAAACAACCAGGCACAGATTAACACCTCCCAGCAAGAGATTTTCCCAGGCTCAGGCAGGCCTTCAAATGCTAATGAAGGTGATCAGCTAAACATTCACACCTAACTGCAGCAGGGAAGAGCTCCTTGCCCCACCCTGGTCATTCCACAGATATATAAACCCATTGTCCTAATTCCAACAGACCTCACTACCTCTGAGGATGCTTGCCATAGATGCAGGCGAAACGTCAGGAGAAATGCCTCTAGAACATGGCTCTATAGCCCAAAAAAACCCACAAGAACCTAGTGATTCCAGCCATGAAAGCCTTCGACAATACAGTGTCTGTACTGCTGGATCTGGATATAAATGCAGACTTTGGATTTTCCTGGTTCTTGGCAGGGGATTTGACTAGATGGCCCACAAGGTCTCTTCCAACTCTATGATTCCATGATTCTACATGTTAGGGACAAAAACTCAGACTATGAGGCATGGAGTCACCATGGAGTCAGATAACAGAGTCTGGAACTTAATTTGTTTGTATACAGGTTACATGTTTTGAGGTTGAAACTGAGGACTTCATCAACAGAGCTGGAGAAAACAGAGGAAAGCACAGAAAATAGACGTCTTTTCATCTAAATATTGTTTTCTTTGCATGGTGTCCCATCTTTAAAGAAGAAGGAGAATTTACTTATCCCCATCACACAGGATCGCCTCTGCCTGCCTTTAGCTGAACCATTCATGAAATTATGTTTTCTTCTTGAAGTGACACCCCAGCCGAGTTATGCTCGGGTTTTTTTTGGCAAGTATTGACACACCAAGTTCAAAAGATAGCCTATCATTGCTTTAGAGGTATCGTCATGATGATGTGATTCTATATGTTTTTTGTTTTGTTTATTTTATCTTAGAAAATATCTTAATAAAAATATTTTAAAAATAACATTAGTGTGCATTACTGGTGTGGGGAAGAACTAGGTCCTTAAATTTCTACTTCAAACACCAAAACGTCTTCAGCTATCCATTGTGTCTCAAGTTGTAAATTATGAATACAACAAGGTAACTTTCAGCAAGACTACCAGAATGAGTATTCTAACAGATAGATAGTATAGATAGTATTCTATCTATCTACCTCTGAGGATGCCTGCCATAGATGCAGGCGAAACATCAGGAGAAATGCCTCTAGAACAGTGGTTCTCAACCTGGGGGTCGGGACCCCTGCGGGGGTCGCCAGCGAGTGTCAGAGGGGTCGCCAAAGACCATCAGAAAACACAGTATTTTCTGTTGGTCATAGGGGTTCTGTGTGGGAAGTTTGGTCCAATTCGATTGTTGGTGGGGTTCAGAATGCTCTTTCAGTGTAGGTGAACTATAAATCCCATCAAATACAACTCCCAAATGTCAAGGTCTATCTTCCCCAAATTCCACCAGTGTTCACATTTGGGCATATTGAGTATTCATGTCAAGTTTGGTCCAGATCCATCATTGTTTGAGTCCACCGTGCTCTCTGGATGTGAGTGAACTACAACTCCAAACTCAAGGTCAATGCCCACCAAACCCTTCCAGTGTTTTCTGTTGGCCATGGTGCTTTTGTGTGCCAAATTTGGTTTAATTCCAACGTTGCTGGAGTTCAGAATTCTCTTTGATTGTAGGTGAACTATAAATCCCAGCAACTACAACCCCCCCCCCCCCCAACCCCACTACTATTCAAATTTGGGCATATCGGGTATTTGTGCCAAATTTGGTCCCGTGAATGGAAATACATCCTGCTTATCAGATAATACATTACAATTAATAACAGGAGCAAAATTACAGTTATGAAGTAGCAAAATGTTATGGTTGGGGGTCACCACAACATGAGGAAATGTATTAAGGGGTCGCGGCATCAGGAAGGTTGAGAAACACTGCTCTAGAACATGACTCTATAGCCCGAAAAACCCCACAAGAACCTAGTGATTTCAGCCATGAAAGCCTTCGACAATACAGTATTCTAACAGTTATTCCTGTCTACCTTAAGATTTTGCCAGGTTTCTTTTTCATTTTTTTACATTAACTGCTATACTTGCTTCCTACTCCCTCTTTTTGGCACAAGAGTTTGGAAAGGACCATCTGTGAGCATCTTCATGCAGGTTGGCACAGATTTCCAGCCTTTCCTTTCTTAATCATTTGTGACAAGACTTGACACCATCCCAGAAATGACTAAAAAGTAGCAGAAAGAGGAAGGATGCATGACTTGAACACACACACAACTCACTATAAAAATGTGTAATGCTGTCAGCCTTTGTTTCCCACACTCCCAAGACACATAACAGAATCTATGAAGAGATCTACAAAGCTTTTTTCTTGATAACAGTTGCATGTCAGGATAGTCAAGCAGATTTCCTTAAAAGTGTTGTTATTGCTGAAGAAGAGGTTGCAAATCTGAAGAATTTCTACTGATTCTATTGTCAGATAAGTGTAGAATTTATCCTAAAGCTGTAAAAATGAGCACACTCACTTAGGTGATGTTCACAGAACACGTCAAGTCTAAGTCAGACTCATCATAAACTCTGTAAAAAAAAGAATTAGTCATTTTGTCTTGGTTCAGTTTTGAAGCATTAGAAAAACCTGCAAAACAAGTTTGCCAAGAAATTATACCAAGGATATGTGTATTATTGTTGACTCTATGGTTTCAACGTCTCCAAATAACTTCAAATCTCAGAGAAAATACAGTGTTGGACTAGATTGATCTATTCTCCAAACCAGCAAAACTTTTTTAACGCTCCCAAATTCCTGTTGTGTCAGTCACATACAGCAGTTGATTTCTCGCCAGTTTTTGAGTAGCACTGAAACATCATTTTTACTTGATACTGCTTTTACCAAAAAGTCAAGATCTATTTTAAAGATACTTCTATCAAGCTGCATCAATAGAAATATAGTGTCTAGATCAAGCAAAATACTGTATATACCCGAGTATAAGCCTAGTTTTTCAGCTCTTTTTTTAGGCTGAAAAAGTCCCCCTCAGCTTATACTCGAGTCAAGGTTATTTATTATTTTACTCTGTTGTTGTTGTTGTTGTTATGATTATTAACAACCATGATACTAACAGGAGTGGCATTCAGGGAGCATACAACTCCTCGGTTGCGCCAGCTCCACTGGCTGCCAATTATTATTATATATATATATATATATATATATATATATATATATCATTAAAATCACTTATATTCACATTAAAAGTTGCTTTAAAACCATCTCAGGACACCATTTTGTCTCATTGCACTGCCCCAACGGCTTGGTCCCACAGCCAGATCTTCACCATCCTTCTGAAGGACACAAGGGAGGGGGCTGATCTAATATTGCCAGGAAGGAAGTTCCATAACCAGGGGGGCAATTGCTAAGAAGGCCCTGTCTCACCTCCTCGCCAAATATGCCTGTGATGGTGGCGGGACTGAGAGACAGAGCCTCCCCAGAAGATCTTAGTTTCCAAAATGATTCGTAAAGGGAGATGTATTCAGACAGGTAAACTGGGCCAGGGCCATTTAGGGCTTTATAGGCCAAAGCCAGCATTTTGAATTGTGCCCAGTAGCAAACAGACAGCCAGTGGAGCTGGTGTAACATGGGAGTTGTATGCTCCCTGTATGCCACTCCAGTTATTAACCTGGCTGCCTCTCATTGGGCTATTCAAAGCTTCCGAACAGTCTTCAAAGGCAACCCCACGTAGAGCACGTTGCAGTAGTCTATCCTGGATATAACGAGAGTGTGGACCACCGTGGCCAAGTCTATAGCTTTGCAAAAAATAAAAGGAAACCAAAAACATCCTGTCATTTCCTCTTGTCTTTCGCCCTTAGCTCCACTAGAAGTAATTAACATCCTATGATCTGTGACCAAACCACACGTTCCTGGCCATGTATTTTAAACAATAAATAATGTGACATTAGCTGGAATTTTGATTTGACACAAGATTGGCTTTCTATATGCATGTGCACACACACCAACATGTGCAGATCGGAAGTAAACAGATGCTGGGAAGCATTTTTCTCTCTCCCGCACACCAGGCATCTTATTAGCTGAGCAAGCCTGAGTGCCGCTTCACTCCAATTTGCATTTGGAATTCCCTTGAGCAGGAAGCAAAGGCCTGTAGTGGCTTCACATCACACACACACAGCCATACAGACACACACACACACACAGAAATGCACTCTCCTCCTTGACGTGGTGCTGATCTAATCTTGGCCTCGTGGCATTTGCAACAAAGAGAATTTCAGTCTCATGTCCCTCCAGCCCTTCTTCAGTGAAGTCAACCTTTTCTCCAATCATATTTCAAGATGCATGTGTATTCGTGCTTTTTCTAACATTGCCCCCCCTCCCCAATATTGATTAACGGTTTGGGGGCATCATTAATATCGCAGCAGAAAGCAGGAGGAGGGGGGTCTGCCTCATTCACAAAATGAGATTTCAGAGCACTGAAAAATGAATAATATATCTGTCTCCTTGGCCAGCAGAAAAAATTATCTCCAATTGCTACCTTTCTTGCTAATTTCAGACCTGAATGGGGAAGATGCTTCATAGAATAAAACATGATGTGAAAAATAAATGTAGAAAAAATAATGTTTACGTGAACAGAAGAATCTAAACAGAAGAATCATACTTTTTTTCCATGCCAGAAAATCACATCATATAGAGAACCGGTAAAAGAAATCTATTTGAAACTAGCCATCGTGTTGCTCTGTATATGTGTTTTGTGCGTGTACATATGTGTTTATGTGTGTGCATATACTTGTGAATATATGTGTGTTTGTGTATATATGTTCTGTCGCGCGCTGGGCCTGTAACAGCTGTACTTTTCTATAGGACATATACTTTAAGCCCAGCGGGAAGCCTCAAAGAGAGGTTCTCAGGGATTTTTCTGAAGTGATGGTCTTTAGAGTCTTTAATGATACAACAAAGTCTTTATTATGAAATAAACAACAAATCTTCAATGGTTCAAACAACACTTTAAGGCTTTCTTAGTCTAGTCTTCAATGGACTGGCACCTGACTTTGATCAACTGAACCTTCTCTGTAGGAAAAACCCTTTTTAACCCCTCCCAGGCTGCTTTCTATCTATGCCTCATCGGTGTGGGTGCTACTACCGAATCCAAGTGCGTCTGGGTATCAAGTAGACCTACCTGCTGAGGCTTGAAGATATTTCAGCTGGAATTCCTGGACTTCAGTTTCCCTGGATGGTCCTTTTTTCCCCTGAATGGTCCTTTTGGTTATTGAGAAAGGAAGCTTTTCTAGGGGAGGAGCTGGTCTACGTCCTATAGCTTAGCTACCTTGTGTGAGACTGCCCAAAAAAATGGCTCCTTTCCCTCCCAGAAGCCTGAACAAGGGGTGGAACCAAAGCTCAATTAAGGCAGACAGGAGGCCTGCCCTATAACTGCAAACTTTAACAGAAAGAAAATAAAGTGGGAGCTCCTGGTATAGCCATACCAGCACAATATATATATGTGGGTGTATATATGTGTGTATGTATATATGTGTGTGTATATTTGTATATTCATGTGTTTATATGTGTATATGCATATTGTGTATATGTGTGTGCTTGTCTATATGCATATTTGTGTGTATGTATGTGTATATGTTCCATGTCTGTATGGTCCATGTGTGTATGGTCCATGAGGTCACCAAGAGTCGGAAATGACTGAACGAATGAACAACAACAACAAATGTGTATATGTATGTGTGTGCATGTGTATATGTATATGTGCATGTATGTGTGCATGTGTATATGTATATGTGTGTATATATTTGGGTATTTGTGTGTTTATATGTGTATATACATATTGTGTATATGTGTGTGCTTGTCTATATGCATATTTGTGTGTATGTATGTGTATATGTTCCATGTGTGTATGGTCCATGTGTGTATGGTCCATGAGGTCACCAAGAGTCGGAAATGACTGAACTAATGAACAACAACAACAACAAATGTGTATATGTATGTGTGTGCATCTGTATATGTATATGTGCATGTATGTGTGCATGTGTATATGTATATGTGTGTATATATTTGTGTATTTGTGTGTTTATATGTGTATATACATATTGTGTATATGTGTGTGCTTGTCTATATGCATATTTCTGTGTGTGTGTGTGTGTATATATATGTTCCATGTGTGTATGGTCCATGAGGTCACCAAGAGTTGGAAATGATTGAACGAATGAACAACAACAACAAATGTGTATATGTATGTGTGTGCATGTGTATATGTATATGTGCATGTATGTGTGCATGTGTATATGTATATGTGTGTATATATTTGTGTATTTGTGTGTTTATATGTGTATATGCATATTGTGTATATGTGTGTGCTTTTCTACATGCATATTTGTGTGTATATATGCATGTAAGTATGTGCATATGTATATATGTGTATATGTATATATGTGTGTATGTATATGCATGTGTGTATATGTGCATATTTGTGTATGCTTGTGCATATATATACATGTGTGTATGAATGTGTGCATGTGTATATTATATGAGTATATGCGTATATGTATATATGGTGTATTTTTGGGGTTTTTAAATCTGTTCCGTTGGGTGTTTTTTCTTTTTTGTATATGTGTTTTTAGGGGTGATGGACACTTGTTGGACAGTTAGCTGTATTGTGTTAACATTTTGTGTCAACATTTTGTGTCAATTCCACCAGTGGTTTTTGAGTTATGTTTCTCCCACAAACGAACATTACATTTTTATATATACTGTATATACTGTATATACTCAAGTATAAGTCTAGTTTTTCAGCCCTTTTTTTAGGCTGAAAAAGTTCCAGTAGGAGAACCGTGTGCCAAGTTTGGTTCAATTCCATCACTGGTGGGGTTCAGAATTCTCTTTGATTGTAGGTGAACTATAAATCCCAGCAACTACAAATCCCAAATGACAAAATCATTTTTTTTAGTGGAGAACATACATTGGGTTGTTAGGTGTATCGTGTCCAAATTTGGTTCCAATTGCCCCAGTGATTTTTGAGTTCTGTGAATACCACAAACGAACATTACATTTTTATTTATATAGATTTATTATTTTACTCTATTATTATTGGAAGGATACATAAGCACATTTACATTGAAGAAGGTTAAAATAATGATTTAATTCAGAGTTGGGCAGTCTTATCTTAAATCACAGTTTTATGTAAATATTCAAAAACATTTAACCCACTGATGCCTCAATTAATGTAACTCTATTATTATCTATGTTTATTTGAAATCTACCCATAGCTGCTATATTTCCCACTCTTGGCTTATACTCGAGTCAATCTGTTTTCCCAGTGTTTTGTGGAAAATCAGGTCCCTCGGCTTATATTCGGGTCGGCTTATACTCGAGTATATACGGTATATATGTGCTGCTAGTGGAGAATTCTATGGATACCAGGAATTGCCAAAAATGAATAAATGGGTCAGGGAGCTAATCTAGCCTGATCTCTCCCTAGAAGCCAAAATGGTTGTACTTTGGACATATAATAAGAAGACAGGATTTACTGAAAAAGATACAATGCTCAGCAAAATGGAAGGCAATAGGAAAAGAGAAAGACTGTTACAGAAAGATTTATTCAATCAATAGAGCCACTGTTTATAAGATCTGAGCAGGGTTGTTTTTTTGAGCAGGGCTCATGCATGCCTCTCGTTCATTTGAATCACCAGAAATAAAAGCTGACTTCACAGCAAATAACGATGAAGAAAAGACTTACAAAGAAAGGGCATTTTAATTATGGATCAGTGAGAAAATAATTGTGCTGGGCAGACTAGCAAAATTTCCTCCAAATTTTATTATCTTGTCTAGAGCTGGTCTCTTTCAATGCGTTATCCTAGGCCTAATATTCATTTCAGAGTTTGGAGAGGAAAAACAATGTTATAGCATGTGCATGAGAAAAGCTGGTAGGAAATGCGGAACATTATTAGGGAGGTAAATGGAGCAAAGCGAAGAAGGCTGTAGGAAGAGTATCCAAGTTTTTGTTGTTGTTGTTTGTTTGTTTGTTTGTTTGTTTGTTTTGAATGGGGGAGGCTCTATGAGCTCAACCTGTAGTTTATGTTTGGAAGCCATGTATATTCAGGTCTCAAAGCTGTTTTAGGCCCCTTCTACACTGTCATATAAAATCAAATTCTCTGCTTTGAACTGGATGGAAGTGTAGACTTAGATAATCCAGTTTAAAGCAGATAATGTGCGTTATCTGTTTTGATCATCTGGATTATATGGCAGTGTAGAAGGAGCCTCAGATATGATGTACTTACTTATGTTAGAGACCCTAAATTGGGTCTTCTTAGGTCCACATGACGGGAACACGTAAGGAAGGAGACAGGCCCAAAAAAGATCAAAAAACAAAGTTTATTTTAGTTTCTTCATGAAGAAGACGGACAGCCTGGCAGCATGCGCAGATGCTACCCTTCAAGTGACTGCCGTGCCCCTCCTCTTTTTCTGCTGACTTTTATACTCAATATAGGTCATGGAAACTACTCTCTTTCTAGCCCCTCTCCCTTGACCTTTTGATGGAAAGTACCTTCTTGTACCTGCAGACTCTGCGCTTAACCACAACCTTTGAACTTAACCACAACACAACTTCCGACCTCTACATGTCACATCTTGTTTTTTAAAAACATTTTCTTCCATGTTGCTTCTTTTCTACAGAGAAAGGGTACATTTCTCTTTTGCTGTTAATTTCATACAAAGCCCCTTGCTTAGCATTTGCAAATTTCACTCAAAGACCCTTTCACTTACTTAGGCAATCCCTTGTAGTCCGAGTAGGATTGTCATTCAAGACTGGTGTACTGGCGGTGGGTCTGTAGGTGACTATGGAGCCCTATTCTTGATCTGCATGTTCTCCTGCAGTGAGGGCATTGGTTTCCGGGTGGAAGGCGGTCCCGGTCGGGGTTGGCTTGATGCGCCTTCCTCTTGCCACATTTCTCTCTTTTGACCTCCATTCGTGCCTCTTCAAATTCTACAGCACAGCTGGAGCGCTCAAGGGCCAGGGCTTCCCAGTTCTCAGTGTCTATTCCAGAGTGTTTAAGGTTGGCTTTATGCCAATCTTTAAATCTCTTTTCCTGCCCACCAACATACCGTCTTCCCTTCTTGAGTTCAGAGTAGAGCAACTTCTTTGGGAGACGATGGTCAAGCATCTGGAAAATGTGGCTGGTCCAGCGGAATTGATGGCGGAGGACCATCGCTTCAATGCTGGTGGTCTTTGCTTCTTCCAGCACGCTGACATTTGTCCGCTTGTCTTCCGAAGAGGTTTGCAGATATGATATATGAATCATGAAAGAGGCCACAAGACCCACCAATCCAACCCCATTTTGACATACAGGAACACACTCCTGATGCACAACCATTCAGCCTCTGTTTAAAAACCTCAAGAGAAGGAGACTCTGAACCAACCAAAACAGGCACCTTCTACACTGCCAGATAATCCAGGTTATGAAAGCAGGTTCTTGCTGTTTCTTTGTCAGTGTTGATGTGGAGATTGTCTGGTTTGCCTACTCTGGAACATGCAACATATTATTGTCCTTTCAAATCTATGATACTATATCTCTCTCTGTGTGTGAATCATATATATATCTACATTATTCAATTTGAACTGGATTATCTTAGTCTACACTGTTATATAATCCAGTTCAAAGCAGATAATTTGAATTTTATATGGCAGATTGGCAGTGTAGGAGGGGCCTCAGACTTCTGTTTATGCAAAATCCCATATTTCTCAGGGATGCTAAGTTCTGTTCTTCTGATAAATTAGATCAGAATCAGATTAATAGATATATCATTGGAGTCATCCAATGTTGGCTAGTGGCTACTGTCTCACCATGTGATTGTTTTCCTTTAAAAAGTTCTGACCTGTTAAATATTTTCAAAGCTGGCTTGATAACACTATTGATGGAGCTGACGTGATATACTGTTGGTGATCTCCAGACACATTCCACATTCAGCTTTTTAGCATGTTGAGACTAAATAAGTTAGCACAGTGGGATAGTTAACACAGTGGGCATTTTTTACATAATGCCAAATGCATCAGCAGCTAATATCCTCAATCATAAGAGCTGCTTTACAACTTTTTAAAAAATGACTGAATTTCATGCTGTGTTGACAAAGTTAAGTATAGACATGTACACATAATTATGAACATTTCATCAAGGATTCGGTGTCACAATTGGATGGTGAAGCGACAGCTCCCCCTGTGGCCGGAATCGAGCATACCCTAATGAAGCCGGAAAGCTGAAATGTTCAATTGCCTTTGTGTCTGTCTATATATGTTGTATGTCTATGGCACTGAATGTTTGCCAACTGATCAACACACATCCTGCGGCTCCTCCATGATGACATGATGGCAACAGTCTTGGACAGCAATGGCTCCCCAGGGGAGTGGCGGCATATAAGTTTGAATAATAAATACATAAATAAATAAATTATGATTATTAATTATTATTATTAAACTTTATTTGTACCCCGCTAGCATCTCCCGAGGGACTCGATGCGGCTTACAAAGGCCAAGGCCTCAACACAACAACATCAAACAATAACAATACAATACAAGCAAATTAAAAACATAAGCAATAACAAAAAACATTACACTAATATGCAATAAAACCAGGGCCGGGCCAGTGATGGGTACAAGTTAAAAGTGCTGGGTGTGACAGGAGGTATATTAGGTTTCTGGGCAGTGCAATGTGCAGAGAGTCTTAACTCTAATAAAGTGCTTCTGGCACAGTGCTGGAGGTTATCCTATTCCGGAAAGGCAGATCGGAATAACAAGGTCTTCAATTTCTTTCTAAGGACTGCCAACGTGGGTGCTAGTCTAATGTCTTTGGAGAGGGAGTTCCAAAGTCTGGGAGCAACCACCGAGAAGGCCCTATCCCTCGTCCCCACCAAACGTGCCTGCGACGCAGGTGGGATCGCAAGAAGGGCCTCTCCAGATGACCGAAGGGAGCGCGAGGGTTCGTAAATGGAGATGCGGTCACGTAGGTAGGCAGGTCCCAAACCGTTTAGGGCTTTGTAGGTATGCACCTGCACCTTGAATTGGGTTCAGTAGGTAAACGGCAGTCAATGGAGCTCCTTAAACAGGAAGGTTGACCTCTCTCTGTAAGGAGCGCCAGTTAACATCCTGGCCGCCGCCCGTTGAACCAGTTGGAATTTCCGAGCCATTTTCAAGGGCAGCCCCACGTAGAGCGCATTACAGTAATCCAATCTAGAGGTGACCAAGGCATGGACCACCCCAGCCAAATCAGCCTTCGCAAGGTATGGTTGCAGCTGGCGCACAAGTCTTAGCTGTGCAAAAGCCCTCCTGGACACCGCCAACACCTGAGCCTCAAGCGTAAGTGATAAATCCAAGAGGACTCCCAAGCTGTAGACCTGTGACTTGAGGGGGAGTGCAACCCCATCCAGCACAGGTTGCCACTCTATACCCCGATCCGGTTTACGATTGACCAGGAGGACCTCTGTCTTGTCGGGATTGATCTTCAGCTTGTTCTTCCTCATCCAGATAGCCACAGCAGCCAAGCACTCGTCCAGCACTCGAGGGGCCTCCTTGGAATTAGGTGGAAAGGAGTAGTAGAGTTGTGTGTCATCTGCATAGAGATGGCACCCAACTCCAAAACCCCGGATGACCTCTCCCAGCGGTTTCATGTAGATGTTAAAAAGCATGGGAGACAAAATAGAGCCTTGCGGGACCCCACAGGTCAAAGGCCGGGGGTCCGAGCAGGCATCTCCCAGCTTCACCATCTGCAACCTGTCCTGTGTCAGGATCCTAGAGGAGGTTGTATGCCATTAAAAAGGAGGAAAGGGTGAGAAAATTATTTGAAAATGTAGTAGATCAGGACTTGGGGTATATCTACATTGACCATTTCATGCAGTTTCAAACTGGTGTTGAAGAAAGTAGTTTTAGTGTGCAAATGATTTCATGGGAAATCCTGGAACCAGTTTGGAAAAGTAACCTTTTTTACTGCTACTGGGAGATTGCACTGCTGGCTTGGAGTTACCCTCCAAAAGTACCTTTTCAAGCAGAGTTTTGAAGTATAGATTCAGTGTGGTCCTATAGCAGCTGTTCCTTGACCAAGTATGAATTATTAACTACTGTGTAGATGGAGCATACTGCCCTAGTCTAAAGTCTGAGTCACGTTTCATCCAACTCAAACATCCTTTGGCAGGCTTTTCGGAGCTTTTCGGAAGCAACCGTGAAACAAGGATTTTCACCTCACAGCTATGCAATTCTTAACTCTAATTTAACAACCCAAACAACTGTTCTACAAACACTGTTGACAAACACAGCTGTGTTTACTTTGAACAAGGTCCAACAGCATTTTGAAAATAGTGTTGCTTTGTCTTTGCAAGCTATTTCTGTAGCTTCATGGCCCTATCTACACCAACAATTTCATGCCGTTTGAATCTAGCTTTAAACGTTGGTGGCTAGAAAACAATCTGCCTCATACAAACAATCTGTTTTGCATGAGGGTTGAATGAAAAGTAATGCTTCCACCTTCATAACTCTTCAACAGATGGCATTACTGGTATGCGGCAGGTACTGGCTTGTTCAGTAGATTCTCCTCTACAGTTCCATTTTGGCAGGAAGCCTTAGCATTGAACAGTTGTGTTGTTAAAGTGTGAAGAATGGAACCCTGTGTAAACAGTTGGTCAATGTGACTTAAGCAATGTGCAATCTTTGAATTCTTGACAGCAGAAGGTGTCAGCCCAAAGGAGATTCCTCAGAGAATGCAAGCTGTTTATGGTGATTGTATTGATGTGAGTACTGTGCGTCGTTGGGCGAGTAAGTTTAAAGATGTTGAGGTGGGAACATTGACTTGCGTGACAAACAAAGAGTTGGATTTCCTGTGACAGCAACCACCGAGTTTTACAAGCAAAAGATCGACAGATTGATTCAGGACGATCGTCGTATCACTCAGAGAAAAATTTCAAGTATAATCGGCATTTCACAGGAACATGTGGGTCACATTATTGCACATTATATCACATTATTGCTTTGCTTGGCTATCGGAAGATCTGTACATGATGGGTACCCAGTATGCTGAAGGAGCCCCCAGTGGCACAGTGGGTTAAGTAAGTTTAAAGATGTTGAGGTGGGAACATCCGACTTGCGTGACAAACAAAGAGTTGGACTTCCTGTAATCGGCATTTCACAGGAACATGTGGGTCACATTATTACTTTGCTTGAAATTTACTATCGGAAGATCTGTGCATGATGGGTACCCAGTATGCTGATGGAGCCCCCAGTGGTGCAGTGGGTTAAACCTCTGTGCCGGCAGGACTGAAAACCAACAGGTCACAGGTTCGAATCCGGGAAGAAGCAGATGAGTTCCCTCTACCAGCTCCAGCTCCTCATGCGGGGACAAGAGAGAATCCTCCCACAAAGGTGCTAAAAAACATCAAAAATTCATCCGGGTGTCCCCTGGGCAACATCCTTGCAGACGGCCAATTCTCTCACACCAGAAGTGACTTGCAAATTCTCAAGTCTCTCCTGACATGACAAAAAAAAAGTATGCTGACGCCTGAAATGAAAGCGCACAGGCTTGAAATTTGCCAGGAGCTCATCTCACGTTACGAGAATGAAGATGACGCCTTTCTCCATTCAATTGTGATAGGAGATGAAACATGGGTACACCATTATGACTCCGAGACGAAGCGCCAGTCTATGGAATATCGACACAAAGACTCACCCCAGAAAAAGAAATTAAAGACACAGTCCTCAGCTGGAAAACTCATGGCAACAGTGTTCTGGGATGCAGATGGTGTTATCCATGTTGATTTCCTTGAACGTGGAGCAACAATAAATTCAGAGGGTTACATCACAACGCTGTGAATTTTGAAACAACAGCTAACAAGGGTCTGAAAGGAAAAGGGAAATGTTTTCCTGCAGCATGACAATGCCAGACCACACATTTCACATGCCACCACAGCAGAACTTCAGAGACTGGATCTCACCACCATACGGCATCCTCCATACAGTCCAGATTTAGCACCGTCTGACTTCCATCTGTTCCTGATAATGAAAGAAGATCTGTGGGTACATTATTATGTTTCTGATGAAGACGTTGAGAGAATTGTGACATGCTGGTTGCGGAAACAGTGTGTCGACTTCTTCTGTGACGGCTTCAGAAAACTTGTTCATCGTTGGCAGAAATGTATCCAATTGTCTGGTGATTATGTGGAAAAGTGAATGGTGGTAGTTAAAGAGCACATTCTAAGGATTATTTCTGCGTTTGATTTATTAAAAGATTCCCATCCAAACTCAAATAATGAAGGTGGAGGCATTACTTTTCATTCAACCCTCGTATTTCTACTATTCTGCCAACTCATTCATTCACATTATCCAGTTTATGAGGTCTTGAAATCACCACTTTCAATCTCTGTGTGCATATGTGTTTGTATCTAGACAAATATCTATGGGTATCTGAAGGATTTTGGTTCCAATATTTACAGTGGTGTAGTAAAAGTGTGACCAATATATAAAATCGCAAAATCAAGGTTTGCTTTTTGGAATTTTGGTGGGAATATCTTAGTTGCAGATGGTTGAATCATAGATGCAGAATTCATGGGATACAGAGAACCAACTGTGGTTGTCAAAGTGAATGATAGTCCATAAAAATGTATGTTGCAACCAATATGATTTTAAGATGCCATAAAACTTTTCATTGTGTTGGAAGGACTGCCAGGAATTGTGTGTGTGTGTGTGTGTGTTCTTAAGGCAGGAACACTGGAGTCTGTGAGTCAGGCAGTATAAGAATGCTTCATCTTTCTCAAACTTCATAGAAAGCTCAATAGTAAGCCATTTTGAGCAAACAGACCGTGACATTCTCTTCGATGCAGAGCTTGTATGTTTTAGTCCCAATCTATTGTAATTGTTGTCTTTATGTTCTATGTTTTGTACACCGCCACGAGTCGCCTTCGGGCTGAGAGTGGCGGTTAATAAATGCAGATAATAAATAAATAAATAAATAAATAAATTCACCAGACAGTGCTTTTTCCCCTGTTGATAAGGAAATGGGTAATGATTCATTGGGGAAAGGCACTCAGTAGCTTCAATGCTAATTGAAATGGGAAATTCAATAAGGAAGGCAATGGCTAGCTTCCTCTGAATAAATCTTGCCAAGAAAACTGTGATAGGATCACCACAAGTCAAAGCTAACTTGGAGATACATAACAACAAGCCCAGCTTGCACTGATCAATGGGAAATCATCCAAAAATTAGGGCAGAAGGAAGATCAGGATTTTAAGTATTGAGCAATGATACTAATACTACTACTAATTATTATCTATATAAATAAAAATGTAATGTTAGTTTGTGCTACCATCGGAACTCAAAAACCACTGGGGGAATTGACACCAAATTTGGACACAAGACACCTAACAGTCCAATTTATGTCCTCCACTCAAAAATGATTTTGTCATTTGGGAATTGTTGTTTCAGGGATTTATAGTTTACCTACAATCAAAGAGCATTCTGAACTCCACCAATGATGGAATTGGGCCAAACTTAGCACACAGGGCTCCCATGACCAACAGAAAAAACTGGAAAGGTTTGGTGGACATTCAGTTCTTGTGGGTTTTTTCGGGCTATATGGCCATGTTCTAGAGGCATTTCTCCTGACGTTTCGCCTGCATCTATGGCAGGCATCCTCAGAGGGTGAGGTCTGGAGCTGGGAAAAAAGGGGGTTTATATATCTGTGGAAAGGCCAGGGTGAGACAAAAGGCTACTGTAAGATGGGCTAGGTGTGAATCTTTTCAATTGACCACCTTGATTAGCATACAATGGGCTGACTGTGCCTGGAGCAAACTCTTAATGGAAGGTGATTAGATGTCCCTGCCTGTTTTTCTCTCTGTTGTTTTAATTTTAGAATTTTTTAAAACTGGTAGCCAAATTTTGTTCATTTTCATGGTTTCTTCCTTTCTGTTGAAATTGTCCACATGTTTGTGGATTTCAATGGCTTCTCTGTGTAGCCTGACATGGTGGTTGTGAGAGTGGTCCAGCATTGGACATTGACCTTGAGTTTGGGAATTATAGTTCACCCACATCCAGAGAGCACTGTGGACTCAAACAATGATGGATCTGGACCAAACTTGGCACAAATATTCCATATGCCCAAATATGAACACAGATGGAGTTTGGAGGAAATAGACCTTGACATTTGGGATTTGTACTTAATGGGATTTATAGTTCACCTACAATCAAAGAGCATTCTGAACTCCACCAATGATGGACTTCAACCAAACATGGCATACAGGACTTCCATGACCAACAGAACACACTTTAAGGATATGGTGGGCATTGACCTTGAGTTTGGGAGTTGTAGTTCACCTACATCCAGAGAGCACTGTGCACTCAAACAATGATAGATCTGGACTAAACTTGACACAAATATTCCATATGCCCAAATATGAACACAGATGGAGTTTGGAGGAAATAGACCTTGACATTTGGGATTTGTACTTACTGGGATTTGTAGTTCACCTACAATCAAAGAGCATTCTGAACTCCACCAATGATGGAATTGAACCAAACATGGCATATAGGACTTCCATGACCAACAGAACACACTGGAAGGGTATTGTGGGCATTGACTTTGAGTTTGGGAGTTGTAGTTCACCTACATCCAGAGAGCACTGTGGACTCTAAACAATGATGGATCTGGACTAAACTTGGCACAAATATTCCATATGTCCAAATATGAACACAGATGGAGCTTGGGGAAAATAGACCTTGACATTTGGGAGTTGTAGTTACCGGGATTTATAGTTCACTTACAATCAAAGAGCGTTCTGAACCCCACCAACGATAGAATTGGGCCAAACTCCCCACACAGAACCCCCATGACCAACAGAAAATACTTAAGGCCATCCAGTCCAACTCCCTTCACCAGGGCAAGAAAACGTAATCAAAACCCTCCTGACAAAGAACCATCCAGCCATAGATATAGATAGATAGATAGATAGATAGATAGATAGATAGATAGATATGATTCACACGCACACAGATATAATATCATACATTTGAAAGGGACCCCTAAAGGACAACTATATGTTGCATTTTCCAGAGTGGGCAAACCAGACAATCTCCACATCAACACTGACAAAGAAACAGCAAGAAATACTATAATAAATTAATACTGCTTACCCACAAGCATAAAGAAATTACATATATTAGAAACCAACACTTTCTCATTACTTTATTTTCCAGATCACCAGACTGGGCCACAGCAACGCGTGGCAGGGGACAGCTAGTATTACTATAAAGTAAAACCAAAACACAATAACAACACAGTAAAATACATACAGCATATGAATACAAAAACTATAAAGCAAAATCATACACAATAAAATAAAATAACAATGAGAGGGCCCCATGTGCAAGGTAAAAACTAAGATACTAAAAATACTAAAATCAGGATGAAATAGGAATGCTTTTGCAATAATACAGCCTCTTTTTAATATCCACTGTTATAAAAATGAGAAGAAATTAATTTACAGTGGAATGGGAGCTTTGTTGGCTTGGCTTTGCTTACTTGCCATGAAAATGATGATCAAGCTGACTTTGGGAAGGAGCCTTCTGAGAATACAAAATACAAACAAAAATGTATTGGGTAAGTTTCCATTCTAAATTTTTTGATGCGTACCACACACGTGAGTCAGATATTGCTTCGGATGTACAGATTTAACAAATTTCCTTATGACTTACAAAACACCTGAAAAAATTGCACATGCCTACTATCCAGTCAACTTTCAATTATGAGTTTTGATTTGCATTTTAATACCACTATATGCGAATTCAATTCTGTAGACATGTCTGGTATATGTATGCATGGGTGTGTGTGTTTATCTATGAAATTTGCTAATTTATTGTATTTTTATATTTATTTGTTTTTGAATTTGTTGTACCCTGCCTTGAACCATCAGGAGAGGCAGGTAATGAATAAAATGTATTATTATTACTTTACTGACACAAAAACACAGTTTGTCACAACAAGCGAGATCTATATGCTGTTCAGCAGTGGAACTCTCTGCCCCGGAGTGTGGTAGAGGCTCCTTCTTTGGAAGCTTTTAAACAGAGGCTGGATGGCCATCTGTCAGGGTGATTTGAATGCAATATTCCAGCTTCTTGGCAGGGGGTTGGACTGGATGGCCCATGAGGTCTCTTCCAACTCTTTGATTCTATGATTCTATGATTTACACAAATGACCAGCCACTGCCAGAAGGGACAGAGAGTTTCATCTCTGCTGATGATCGTGCCATTACCGCTCAAGCAGGGAGCTTTGAAATGGTTGAACAGAAGCTCTCCGAAGCTCTAGGTGCTCTTACTGCCTATTACAGGGAAAACCAGCTGATCCCTAATCCATCTAAAACACAGACATGTGCTTTTCACCTCAAGAACAAACAAGCATCCCGAGCTCTGAGAATTACCTGGGAAGGAATCCCACTGGAGCATTGCAGCACACCCAAATACCTGGGAGTGACTCTGGACCGTGCTCTGACCTACAAGAAGCAGTGCCTGAATATCAAGCAAAAAGTGGGTGCTAGAAACAATATCATATGAAAGCTGACTGGCACAACCTGGGGATCACAACTAGACGCAATGAAGATATCTGCCCTTGCGCTGTGCTACTCTGCTGCTGAGTACGCATGCCCAGTGTGGAAGACATCTCACCACACTAAAACAGTGGATGTGGCTCTTAATGAGACATGCCGCATTATTACGGGGTGTCTGCACCCTACACCACTGGAGAAATTACACTGTTTAGCTGGTATTGCACCACCTGACATCCGCCGGGAAGTAGCAGCCAATAGTGAAAGGACCAAGGCAGTGACATCTCCAGCTCATCCCTTATTTGGGTATCAGCCAGCACATCAACAACCTAAATCAAGAAATAGTTTTCTAAGATCTACAGAGACACTCGCTGGAACATCTCAGCAAGCGAGAGTCCAAAAGTGGCAGGCTCAAACCTAGAACCTCAATCCATGGCTGATACCAAATAAGAAACTCCCCACTGGACACACAGAAAACTGGGCGACTTGGAAGGTGCTGAACAGACTGCACTCTGGCACCACAAGATGCAGAACCAACCTTAAGAAATGGGGCTACAAAGTGGCATCCACGACATGCGAGTGTGGAGAAAAGCAAACCACTGACCACCTGCTGCAATGCAGCCTGAGCCCTGCTACATGCACAATGGAGGACCTCCTTGCGGCAACACCAGAGGCACTCCAAGTGGCCAGCTACTGGTCAAAGGACATTTAATCAACTACCAAGTTTTGCAAATTCTGTGTTTTGTCTGTTTGCTTTTGTTAAAAATGTAATACAAATGTCTGGTTGCTGATGACATGATAAATAAATCTGCTTCCTTGGAGGGTCTACAATTATTATTATTATTATTATTATTATTATTATTTTAGCTACAGCTTGACAAGATGGGGGGGGGGAAGGCAGAAGTACAAGTAAAACATTGAATAGGTATAACTAATTTATTTCTTGGAGACAGGGAACAAGAGATTAAATAGAAGGACTAATAGAAAGGCGGGTTTGTCTTCCTGGTTATTAGTAATAATGCAGCTGCCTCTTTAAGACAGTGATGGTAAAAGGCCAATTTGTACATTTGTAAGATAGTCTTTCTTGTAACATATGTTCATTCATTTTGACATAGGAAAATTTCTGACACATGCACACATGTGCTGTATCAAGCCAAGACAACTAATTATACTTCAAGGAGAGATGGTGCTGTCTTCTTGGAAATGCATTTCTATGTATTGGCACAAAGTATTGATTGAAGAACAAGGACTGTGTGCTGCAATGCTGTCAGAGCTGGCATGCTAGAAGCTAAACCTGAACATTTTATCAGCTCCAGACATCTTGGTTGTGGCCTGATTTAGTGTGTTTGCTCTTTTACTACTTTTATTACATTTCCCCCTTTGCTAAGACTCTCTATCCTTTGTATCATGTTATTCATGTTATCATGTTAGCAAACTGAACAGATCTTTAAGCCCTTGGATGTTGGTGTGTTCATCTGTTCCTGAAATGAAGACAAGTCTATGGTTAGCATATAAATAGCTGTGCCATTCTTCAATGCTAAATACTAATAGCTGCCACCACTCTTTTTGGCGGCTTGTGGAATCATAGCGACTGACCAGTGAACTCGCTGAAGTCACCCAGAAGCAAAAGACTGAGTGACTTAGACTCCCACCTTGGAGTCTAAGATCTTTTGGGGAGGCCTTGCTCTTGGCCCCGCCTATGTCTCAAACATGCTTGGTTGGGACGAGGGACAGGGCCTTCTTGGTGGTGGCCTCCCACCTGTGGAATTCACTCCCCGGGGAAATTAGGTCATCATCATCTCTCCTCACCTTTAGAAAGAAGGTAAAAATGTGGATGCGGGATCAGGCCTTCAGATAATTAGGCAGAAATGACAATGACAATGTTGACAATGGCTTGGAAATGGATTATGGATAAGTTAAATGGAGTACTCAATCATAGAATTCGGCTAGATAATGGCCACCAGACTGGTAATAGTTCAGTAGATTGTAAGTATATTGTTTTAATGTTTTAATGTCTTTAACTATTATCATTATTGGTGTTTTGTATTTTATTATATAATAATTGTGCTAGAAGTTAAACCTGAACATTTTATCAGCTCCAGACGTTATATTATATTAATAATTGTGCATTGTAATTGCTTATTGGTAATTTATGGATAATGTGTTAAGTCAATTGTTATATGTTGTATGGAACCACTGCTGTTTCTACTGTTTTTACTGTTTGTGAACCGCTGTGAGTCGCCTTCGGGCTTGAGATACAGCGGTATATAAGCAAAATAAATAAATAAATAAATATTATGTGGCATCGAGCTGTTGCCAATTGGAAGCCGCCCTGAGTACCATCCCCCCCCCCCCCCCGGGGTTGAGAAAGGTGGGGTAAAATTGTTCGAAATAAATAAATAAATACACCTTCGAGATCAGTTCCATGAGCTTGGCCAGGAAGTCTGCTAGGCAGTGAGGTAGCCGGTACATTAACAGAATCCCCAGTCTATCCCTCGTTTTCAGACTCGGATCTGCACACTCAATGTGACTCAGTTTTCTAGTAGGTAATCTGGATGGGTTAAGATGGTCTTTATGGGCCACAGCTACTCCACCTTCCTCCCTCTTTCCCACACCCGCTCATTGATAGAATCCGGCTAGGAGGACTTGTGCCCAGGTTGGACCACTATCATCTCCTAGCCAAGTTTCAGTGAAGCATGCCAGGTCAGCTCCCTCATCTTGGAGGGGGGCGGAGGTTTAGCACAACTGGTAAATTTAGCACAACTGGTAAATCATCATTTTTTATATTAAAACTGTTTATTTTGATTATGGTACATAACAGAAAAGCAAATCATGGCAGATATAATCAGGTACCAATATTTTTGACGTGTACATGCCTATCTACCTTATTCAATCAATCAGTTAATTTTGACATTGTGTACAAATTATTATCATTTACTTAATACACATAGACTTGCTATTTCTGCCTGTTTTCCACTACTTTCAGTCACAGCTTTCTATTAATTTTTCCCCCCATAACATTCAGGAAATGGCATTTTACATACATCAGACATTTGCGCTGTTGACAGGAGCGAGAGCAGGGCCTCCCCGGATGATCTTAGATTACGAGGTGGGACATAGGGGTAGATGCGTTCGGACAAGTAAGCTGGGCCAGAACCGTATAGAGCTTTATAGGTCAAAACCAGCACTTTGAATTCAGCTCGGAGATAGACCGGCAGCCAGTGGAGCTGGCATAACAAGGGGGTGGTATGCTCCCTGTATGCCGACCCAGTTAGTAATCTGGCTGCTGCTCATTGGACTAGCTGAAGTTTCCAAACCATCTTCAAAGGCAGCCCCACATAGAGCACGTTGCAGTAATCTATTCGGGATGTAACCAGAGCGTGGACCACCATGGCCAGATCAGACTTCCCAAGGTACGGCCGCAGCTGGCACACAAGTTTTAACTGTGCAAAAGCTCCCCTGGCCACCGCCGAAACCTGAGTTTCCAGACTCAGTGATGAATCCAGGATCACTCTCAAGCTGCTGATGAAATAGGATTGTTGTTATTGTTGCTGTTGTTGTGTGCTTTCAAGTCGTTTCAGACTTAGGTTGACCCTGAGTGAGGGCCAGGTAAATGACCTTGGAGGGCCGTATCCAGTCCCCGGGCCTTAGTTTGAGGACCCCTGTCATAGATGGTGCATCTTATTTTTCACTGACCTGGAATTACTGAAAAGCAAGGTGAGGTTTCGTGGGTGGCTTGTCTCACTCTCCAAGTTTCCCAGGCTAACAGGGTGACTGGAAGGTGAGATAGGTTTATACATGTCCTTATGGACATGTGACCCTACCATCACCATATCCCCCTCTGCCTTATATGACTTGTATTGCTGCCCCAGTTTCCATTTGTATTCTATTTTTTTAAAAAATAAAACAAAACAAAACAAACAAAAAAGACAGAGACACACAGACACAAGCCAATTTATTGTCGAAGGCTTTCATGGCTGGAATCACTAGGTTCTTATGGGTTTTTTCGGGCTATAGGGCCATGTTCTAGAGGCATTTCTCCTGACGTTTCGCCTGCATCTATGGCAAGCATCCTCAGAGGTAGTGAGGTCTGTTGGAAATAGGACAATGAGTTTATATATTTGTGAAATGGCTGGGGTGGGGCAAGGAGCTCTTCCCTGCTAGAGCTAGGTGTGAATGTTTCAGCTGATCACCTTCATTAGCATTTGAAGGCCTGCCTGAGCCTAGGAAAACCTTTTGTTGAGAGGTGTTAAGATGTGCCTGGTTATTTCCTCTCTGCTGTTTTGCTGTTGTAATTTTAGTTTTTTAATACTGGTAGCCAGATTTTGTTCATTTTCATGGTCTCTTCCTTTTTGTTGAAATTCTCCACATGCTTGTGGATTTCAGAATGGGGGACGCCTGGCTCGAGAGCAGTACGTGTGAAAAAGATCTTGGAGTCCTCGTGGACAACAAGTTAAACATGAGCCAACAATGTGATGTGGCGGCAAAAAAAGCCAATGGGATTTTGGCCTGCATCAATAGGAGCATAGTGTCTAGATCTAAGGAAGTAATGCTACCCCTCTATTCTGCTTTAGTTAGACCACATCTGGAATATTGTGTCCAATTCTGGGCACCACAGTTCAAGAGAGATATTGACAAGCTGGAATGTGTCCAGAGGAGGGCGACTAAAATGATCAAGGGTCTGGAGAACAAGCCCTATGAGGAGCGGCTTGGGGAACTGGGCATGTTTAGCCTGAAGAAGAGAAGGCTGAGAGGAGATATGATAGCCATGTATAAATATGTGAGAGGAAGCCACAGGGAGGAGGGAGCAAGCTTGTTTTCTGCTTCCTTGGAGACTAGGACGCGGAACAATGGCTTCAAACTACAAGAGAGGAGATTCCATCTGAACATTAGGAAGAACTTCCTGACTGTGAGAGCCGTTCAGCAGTGGAACTCTCTGCCCCGGAGTGTGGTGGAGGCTCCCTCTTTGGAAGCTTTTAAGCAGAGGCTGGATGGCCATCTGTCAGGGGTGATTTGAATGCAATATTCCTGCTTCTTGGCAGGGGGTTGGACTGGATGGCCCATGAGGTCTCTTCCAACTCTTTGATTCTATGATTCTATGATTCAATGGCTTCTCTGTGTAGTCTGACATGGTGGTTGTTGGTGTGGTCCAGCATTTCTGTGTTCTCAAATAATATGCTGTGTCCAGGCTGGTTCATCAATTGTTGGCTAGTCTAGCAGCCAGTAAAACAAAATGAAAAAATGTCTGGTGGCATATCTGGCTGGATGATTTCCTCCCTCATAATGGCCACCTGGATGGCACTTGGTACTGGGAGAAAGGCCTCCACAGTCACTGCAAGGACATGTGGTTTCTGTCTTAAGGCAGAAATCTGCCTTTATGTAAACACTGTGTGCGCTGATGGCACTAAACTGCAATACCATCATCACTACGACCACCATGGATGTCTATTGTTCTGAGAATCAGCCTTTCTTCATGAATAATAAAATGGGATTTAGAGCATTATAAAATTAGCACATCGACCTGTATGCCTTTTCTAAAAGGGAAAAAAAAATCAATCGCATGACAACTTTTTTTCTGCTCTTAAGTCATTCACCGGTAAAGAAGAATGCATCAAACTATCAAAGGCACATAAATTGGATCCCCAGCATATAATTAATCCAACTAAGGTTAAAAACATAATTTATCTTCCATCAATTACACCCCCCCCCCCAAAAAAAAAAAAAAAGCTTTGCATAGTTAATTCTGATTCAGGTAATTTCCTTGCTATCCGCATGGCTGTTTGCAACATCTGGTCACATATCCAGCTATGCAATGGTTTTTCAAACCAGTATCAATAGATGTAACTGAGACACTGGTCTGTCCTATTTTAATGGTTTCGTTTCAGTTTGTTCATCCTGATGACGTGGACAAGATTCTTGGAACAATGAGAGTGACCGCATGTGTTCTAGACCCTTGCCCTTCCTGGCTTATTAAACAAGCCGGGCGGGATTAGCCGATGGGGATTACCAATGCCTTGCTAGGGACAGGGGAAAATTCTGACCTGCCTTAAGATGGCACTTGTACGACCTGAAAAAAACCTGTCCCTGGACCTCTTGGTGTTTAACAACTATCAGCCTATTTCCAATCTCCCCTTTCTGGACAAGGTTCTGGAACAAGTGGTTGCTTCACAACCCCAGGGATTCTTGGATGAAACCAATAATCTAGACCAGGGGTCCTCAAAAATTTGAAACAGAGGGCCAAGTTACAGTCCCTCAAAGTGTTGGAAAGCTGGATTATGATTTTTAAAAAGCATGAATGAATTCCTATGGACACTGCACATATCTTATTTGAAGTCCAAAAACTGCTTAAAAACAATACAATAATTAAAATGAAGAACAATTTTAATAAATATAAACTCATTCGTATTTCAATGGGAAGTGTGGGCCTGCTTTTGGCTGATGAGATAGGAGTGTTGTTGTTTTTCAGAGTTTTTCTCCTTTTTCAGAGTTCCATTTGTGAGCCACAGCCATTTTTTTTTCTTTGTCAATTTGGCTCTCAATTTTTTTCCCAGGAACTGTCCATGGAGAGCCTTGTTTTGCCAGTTTTCTCTTCTGCTCTGCATTGTGTTTTTACAGTATTCACTTTTTGTCTTTTGTACTTGAAGCAGTTTATTATTCTTATTATTATTTATTTCATATATTTATATCCCGCCCTTCTCCCCACAAGGGGGACTCAGCATGGCCTCAGAGGATGCTAACAACATAAATACGTCCCGCCTAGGAATTTAAGATCTTCTGGAGGGGCCCTGCTCTCAGCCCCGCCCTTGTCACAGATGAGATTGGCGGGGACGAGGGACAGGGTCTTCTCGGTGGTGGCCCCCCGCCTGTAGAATTCACTCCCCAGGGAAATTAGATCATCATCATCCCAGGCACTGCCAGGCAATCAAATGCTAATCAAGGTGGTCAGTTGAAACATTCACACCTAGCTCCAGCAGACAAAAGTCCTTTGTCCCACCCTGCTCATTCCACAGATATATAAACCCTTTTTCCTAGTTCCAACAGACCTCACTACCTCTGAGGATGCTTGCCAGAGATGTAGGCAAAACGTCAGGAGAAATGCCTCTAGAACAGTGGTTCTCAACCTGGGGGTCAGGACCCCTGGGGGGGTCACAAGGGGATGTCAGAGGGGTTGCCAAAGACCATTAGAAAACACAGTATTTTCTGTAGGTCATGGGGGTTCTATGAGGTTCAATTCTATTGTTGGTGGGGTTCAGAATGCTCTTTGATTATAAGTGAACTATAAATCCCAGCAAATGCAACTCCCAAATGTCAAGGTCTATTTCCCCCAAACTCCACCAGTGTTCACATTTGGGCATATTGAGTATTTGTGCCAAGTTTGGTCCAGATTCATCATTGTTTGAGTCCACAGTGCTCTCTGAATGTAGGTGAACTACAACTCCCAAACCCAAGGTCAATGCCCACCACACCCTTCCAGTATTTTCTGTTGATCATGGGAGTTTGGTGTGCCAAGTTTGGTTCAATGTCATTGTTAGTGAAGTTCAGAGTGCTCTTTGCTTGTAGGTGAACTATAAATCCCAGCAACTACTACTCCCAAATGACAAAATCAATCTCCCCCGACCCCACCAGTATTCCAATTTGGGCGTATTGGATATTTATGCCAAATTTGGTCTTGTGAATGAAAATACATCCTGTATATCAGATATTTAAATTATGATTCATAACAGGAGCAAAATTACAGTTATGAAGTAGCAACGAAAACAATGTTATGGTTGGGGGTCACCACAACACGAGGAACTGTATTAAGGGGTCACAACATTAGGAAGGTTGAGAAACACTGCTCTAGAACAGCGGGGTGGCACCGTTACATTTGGTATAAAGGGAAAGAAAAAGAAAAAAAAATTGGGAACCATTTCACAAGGTCTGCAATACTAAAAGTTTGGGAAAAGTACAGATTAAAACTGTACACCAGAACACCACTCTGGGTATCGCCCTTGGAGGCGACACAAAGAAGGTGTCTAGGGTGGAATGACTGGCCCGTTTACAGGGAAATACTAAAAATTAGACAGGGAGAAACAGAAATAAAAGAACAACAGGAATTAGTCCTAATTGACAAAAATATAACATGGTTTCAGTATTGGCAAATCAAAGAAAAATTTAAATTGGATAGGAAATTAGGCTTTGCACAAGGTAACGAATTTTGGGATAACATCATGGAAACAGAAAGGAAGTTGATAACTAAGCTATATAAAAAATTACTAGAATGGCACCTGGGACAAAAGGAAGAGAAAAATTACATGAGAAGATGGAGCGAAAACATACAAAGAAACATCAGGAAAGAAGAATGGAAGGAAATTTAGAGAAAAAGATTAAAGTATACGTACGCAATAGAGCTTAGGGAAAATTGGGTGAAAATGTCGCAAAGATGGTACCTAACCCCGAAAAAATTAGGAAGAATATACAATAATACCAGCACGGCCTGCTGGAAATGCAGGATTAAAGAAGGGTCCTTCTTTCATACACGGTGGACGTGTGATAAGGCAAAGATTTTTTGGAGGAAAATACATAAAGAAATTCAAAGTATGCTGAAAATACAGCTACCCCTAAAACCGGAGATCCTTCTACTTGGGATGTATGGTAGAAAATTAGAGGAAAATAAGGATAAAATATTATTCTTGGCTTTGACAGCAGCAAGAATGTGCTACGCCAAAGTGTGGAGACAAGAAGAGATCCCGGAGACAAATGATTGGGTAACTAAAATGCTGGATATTAGGAACCTAGACAAACTAACCTTTCTACTGCTAAAGAACAAAGAAACGAAAAGGAAAGAAACGGACTGGAGTGAAGTCACAGAATATCTAAAAAAGAAGAAAGAAGAAATAGTAATCTAAGAAATATAAAAATAGACTGAATTACATCAAAAAGAGGGAAAGAAGAAAAACAACAACACAAACTACAAAAAGACTGATAAGATTTTCCGAAGATACCAGGAGGTCAACTTTTAATTTCCTTGTTTTTTTTTTCTTTTTCTCTTTTTTTTTGTTTTTTTCTCTTCTCCTCTTTTCTTTTCTCTTTTCTCCTTTTTTTTCTTATATATTATTTTATTTTATTTTCTATGAAAATTTCAATAAAGAATTAAAAAAAAGAAAGAAACACTGCTCTAGAACATGGCCATATAGCCCGAAAAAACCTACAACAACCCAGAGCAATAATTGTATGCTACTAAGCTTTTGCTGCAGATCAGAGAATGCAAGCCAATGTTATCTTCATTAGGGAGGAAGTGCAGTCTATCAGTTGAGGATGAGCCCTGGCATTGGGATCAGGGTGGATCATGGTAATAGGACAGCAGGTGTGGGAATACAAATAGCAGCCCAAGGGCGTGATTGGTGTGTCATTTTTTTAAATTGCTCCATGTCTGAGGAGTCCGGTTTCAGAGGTCACTGAGTTGTATCTGCTCCATCTTTGGCATCACAGAATTACTTTGGCAGCATTAGCTAACTTTTTAGAAGCATTAGTGCTTGTACTATGGCAATGACAGGCACATGGGAGATACTAACCAGTATGGCCTGTAGTGAGGCTTGATGGGAGCCACAATCTTGCAGTATTTAAGGGGTTGTGCATTCCCTAATTCTGCCCAAAGGACTGAAGGGTTTGCTCTGCATGCAATGGGAATACTCACAATAAAATAAATATTGCAAATCTCTCACAGAGAGATGGTGTGCCTTGTGGGCAAGCATGTGAGCCAACGAAGTTCAAATGTGACTTCATTCACAACTAGTTTGCTTCAGGCAAGCTGCTATTCCTTTGGTTTCAATTCCCCATCTGCAGCACCGAAATCACGGTCGCATATGCTGCAAGTAACATGTTACAGTTAATGAAGGCACCAGTAACAATGTACTCTTTGAAATGAGAACAGACAAATGCAGATGTAATGAGTCATATGGCAAAAATAATACATTCTCATCCCTCCTGTGACGATGATTAAAACTTTCTAGTTCTCGTTTTTTCGCTTTTGTTTAAAGAGCATTTTGATCTGAATTATACGAGTTTTATGCCATTCTTTTATCAGTCATAAGGTATTAGAAACAACAAGCCATCAGATGCATTGAGTAATAGTAATAGATTATTGCTAGAGTAAAATTGAGAAATGACAATAGATTATATCAGCCATAACAATGCTCTGGCAACAACAGTGCAATGAGTAACAAAAAATTAATTACTGTTCAAAAACAATTTTCTTGAGTACTTATTTATTTATTTATCGTGTCAGGAGCGAACCAAAACAGTTGTATTGTATTAAAAACAAACAAACAAAACACAAAATTTGCAGACTTGGTATTCTATTAAATGTCCTTTGGCCAGTATCTGACCACTTGGAGTGCCACTGGTGTTGCTGCAAGAAGGTCCACCCTTGTGCATGTGGCAGGGCTCAGGTTGCATTGCAGTAGGTGGTCAGTGGTTTGCTCTTCTCCGCACTCGCATGTTGTGGATTCCACTTTGTAGCCCCATTTCTTAAAGTTGGCTCTGCATCTCGTGGTGCCAGAGCGCAGTCTGTTCAGCGCCTTCCAAGTCGCCCAGTTTTCTGTGTGCCCGGGGGGAGTCTCTCATTTGGTATCAGCTATGGATTGAGGTTCTGGGTTTGAGCCTGCCACTTTTGGACTCTCGCTTGCTGAGGTGTTCCAGTGAGTGTCTCTGTAGATCTTAGGAAACTATTTCTTGATTTAAGTCATTGGCGTGCTGGCTGATACCCAAACAGGGGATGAGCTGGAGATGTCACTGCCTTGGTCCTTTCACTATTGGCTGCTACTCCCTGTGGAGCAATACCGGCTAAGCAGTGTAATTTCTCCAGTGGTGTAGGGCACAGACACCCCGTGACAATGCGGCATGTCTCATTAAGAGCCACATCCACTGTTTTAGCACTGTGAGATGTGTTCCACACTGGGCATGCATACTCAGCAGCAGAGTAGCATAGCACAAGGGCAGATGTCTTCACTGTGTCTGCTTGTGATCCCCAGGTTGTGCCACTCAGCTTTCATATGATATTGTTTCTAGCGCCCACTTTTTGCTTGATATTCAGGCAGTGCTTCGTGTAAGTCAGAGCATGGTCCAGGATAACTCCCAGGTATTTGGGTGTGCTGCAATGCTCCAGTGGGATTCCTTCCCAGGTGATCCTCAGAACTCGGGACGCTTGTCTGTTCTTAAGATGAGAAGTACATGTCTGTGTTTTAGATGGATTAGAAATCAGCTGGTTTTCCCTGTAATAGGCAATAAGAGCACCTAGAGCTTCGGAGAGCTTCTATTCAATCATCTCAAATCTCCCTGCTTGAGCAGTAGTGGCATGATCATCAGCATAGATGAAACTCTCTGTTTCTTCTGGCAATGGTTGGTCATTTGTATAAATGTTGAACATTGATGGAGCAAGCACGCTCCCCTGAGGCAGGCCGTTCTCCTGTTTTCACCATCTGCTTCTTTGGCCCTGGAACTCAACAAAAAAGCTCCTGTTTTGTAGCAGGGTACTGATGAGTTAGGACCAAGGAGATGGTCACATGTAAAACTCATCTTTCTCCAGTGTGGATGTTTCTATTGAAACTACAACTTCTTGCAGCAAAAGACAGAATATGCCCCCCCCCCCCCAAAAAAAAAAAGGAAATTTGATTAGAGATCTCCTGTGACACATCTGCTTTGGCTCCAAGAAGATAATATGTGGGGAGCAGAAGAGGGGAGCAGAAGACAGTTCCATCTTGTCTTCACTAATAATATAATATAGTATATTGTATATACATATAATATTTATAATATTATAATGTAATACAATATAATACTAGTAATAATAATACAATATTATAATTATACATTTACATTACATGTAATATTACTAATTACAATATAATGGTATAGTGCAACATAAGGTTAAAGGTTGTCCCCTGACATTAAGTCCAGTCATGTCGGCGTTGTCCACAGACACCTCCAAGGTCATGTGGCCGGCATGACTGCATGGAGCGCCGTTACTTTCCCGCCGGAGCGGTACCTATTGATCTACTCACATTTGCATGTTTTCCAACTGCTAGGTTGGCAGAAGCTAGGGCTGACAGCGGAAGCTCATGCTGCTCTCCGGAATTGAACCTGCGACCTTTCGGTCAACAAGCTCAGCGGCTCAGTGCTTTAATCCACTGCGCCACCGGGGGCTCCATATAGTGCAACATAGTAATATATAATACTGATATTGTACTATGCTAATAATATAATACTATTGTACTATGCTAATAATATAATACACTGTATGAAAATATATCTTGTAAGCCAATTTGAGTCCCCTTCGGGGTGAGAAGGGTGGCATATAAATGCCGTATATAAATAATAAATAATAAATATATTGGAAGAATTTCACATTTATCAAATTCAATGCAAATTCTGGGGCTGTTGGCAGCAATTTAATATTAGAAGTAGTTAACTGTTTCCATATAGGCAGCCCTTTGGTGCAGGAAAAACAACAAAGAATCTGGTGGCACCTTAAAGATATTATAAATATATTATGACTTAAGCTTTTGTGTTGGGGTAGACACATCTTCTTCATAATTGTTGTTGTTCTGTTTGTGTACATCTGTTTCCTTTTACAAAATTATGATCGGCTTGCACAGTATGCTTACTACAGCATATTTCTTTGTACTGACATCTTTCGCTAAGAAGTGAGAAATGCCAACGAAGAAAAACTGCAGGAGTGGGAGAAATGTGACATTCACACAGTCACAGAAAAGAGCAGACAGCAATGGAGAGAGGTTGGTTAAGAATGACACCCCCTAGCATACTAAATAATGACTTCTGCCAGCAGAGAATAATTTCCCAGGAACAAACCTATATAGCCAAGGAAAAGACATTTAGATTTTCCATTAGGTAAGGGAAAAGATGCTTATGATATTTGCAGCAATTTAGTGATTGCTACACATGCCTTGCTCAGTGTGTGTATTGGAGGGATGATTGCTTTGACTTTTAGCTTTGAACCACACATTGATCAGATCTGACTTGCTTCATTACGGCAATATCTTATTTGACTAAAGTTACATCAGGCAGAGTTTCTAGAAAGCAGAAAAGCCTAGTAAAAGGCAGTGGGAGAGATCCAAGTGATTCAAGATCCCATTGATCCTATTTATTTATTTACTAGCCGTCCCCTGCCACACGTTGCTGTGGCCCAGTCTGGTGATCTGGGAAATAAAGTAACGAGAAAGTGTTGGTTTCTAATATATGTAATTTCTTTATGCTTGTGGGTAAACAGTATTTCTTGCTGTTTCTTTGTCAGTGTTGATGTGGAGATTGTCTAGTTTGCCCACCCTGGAACATGCAACATATCATTGTCCTTCTTTAGGGGTCCCTTTCAAATCTATGATACTATATCTCTCTGTGTGTGAATCATATCTATCTATCTATCCATCCATTTATATCTATAGCTGGATGGCTCTTTGTCAGGAGGGCTTTGATTATGTTTTCTTGCCCTGATGAAGGGAGTTGGATTGGATGCCCTTAAGTATTTTCTGTTGGTCATGGGGGTTCTGTGTGGGAAGTTTGCCCCGATTCTGTCGTTCGTGGGGTTCAGAATGCTCTTTGATAGTAGGTGAACTGTGAATCCCAGTGACTACAACTCCCAAATGTCAAGGTCTATTTCCCCCAAACTCCATCTGTGTTGATATTTGGGCGTATTGAGTGCTTCTGCCAAGTTTGGTCCAGATCAATCATTGTTTGAGTCCACAGTACTCTCTGGATGTAGGTGAACTACAACTCCCAAACTCAAGGTCAATGTCCACCAAACCCTTCCAATGGGTTGTTGTAGGTTTTTTCGGGCTGTATGGCCATGGTCTAGAGGCATGGTCTAGAATACCTCTAGACCATGGCCATACAGCCCGAAAAAACCTACAACAACCCAGTGATTCTGGCCATGAAAGCCTTCAGCAAAACCCTTGCAATATTTTGTGTTGGTCAGGGGAGTTCTGTGTGCCACATTTGGTTCAATGCCATAATTGGTGGAGTTCAGAATGCTCTTTGATTGTAGGTGAACTATAAATCCCAGCAACTACAACTCCCAAATGACAAAATCCAAAATTTTTGAGTGAAGGGCATACATTGGGATGTTAGGTGTCTTGTGTCCAAATTTGGTGTCAATTCGTCCAGTGGTTTTTGGGTTCTGTTAATCCCACAAATGAACATAACATTTTTATTTATATAGATTTATTTATTTATTTATTTATTTACAGTATTTATATTCCGCCCTTCTCACCTCGCAGGGGACTCCGGGCGGATTACACTGTACATATACATGGCAAGCATTCAATGCCATAGACATATATAGACAGACAGTCAGAGGCTATTTAACTTTCCAACAACACAAGGATAGGGAAATAGGCAGATCATGCAATGCCATGGGGTATTTCGAAGGGTCTAGGCAAAATTGCGTTGTTTTTTTTTCAATCTTGTAGCAAGCTAATTTGACTCTAAAGAGTTCATATGTTATTTTCACAGCTAAACCTTTTCTTTTTGTTGTAAAATGTTGTATTTTATTGAAACCAAGTTCAAAAAGCCCGCATAATAAGTAGATAGGAACAAAGCCAGAAAGCAGTGGGAATAGATTCGCAAAGGCTGAAAACCACTAAAAGCAAGAGCTGTTTTTGATACAAAAGTACAATGCAGCTTTACGAGGAAAAATACCCATGTACACGCTAGAAACCTACACAGAAAATCATCTGTAGTAACAAATGCAGATCTCGTGTTTCCTGGAACATTTTAGGTGTTACTGATGGAAATGAAGGGAACCCAAGGGAGCCATTGTGATATAATGCACAACGTTTTGCCTTGGCTCTACCTACCAAGGATGTGCTTGGCTTTACCAATCAATAAATGCCATTAATGACTGCAAACTGTCCGGCAATCCATGTGAAATGTGTCCAGATCCATCTGACAGGTCCCTTGAATGTAAAGATTGTGATAACAACTGGGAGCCTTGGTGGAATACTAATTGAGGAGAGCATTGCATAGAAGCAGTAGCAGAAGGGAACGCATGCAAACGTGTGGAAATAAATCAGGGACTCTTTAGTCTTTAACAACATATTTGTGCAGTTCTCATTAGGTACCTAATTCTCTTGCATCGTCAAACAAAAAGAAAATTTACATGTGATATATTTGTCGACTAAAGGTGCTGGGAATTTTCCACAAGCAAAGCATATGTGTCTTGCCATTTGGCTATGGCTCTCCTTCAAAATGCATTGCCTCCTCTTGCCCTTCAGGAAGGGGAGAACTCTTAAAATAGCATTTAAAGAAGTTTTCAGGATTCAGGACCATGTGGAAGCCTTTGTCCTCCACACGCCAAAAGGGAGGCAACAGTGAGCTTTACACTACATAGCTTTTTAAATATTATATGACAAGGTTCTTGTAGGTTTTTTCGGGCTATAGGGCCATGTTCTAGAGGCATTTCTCCTGACGTTTTGCCTGCATCTATGGCAAGCATCCTCAGAGGTAGTGAGGTCTGTTGGAAATAGGAAAATGGGTTTATATATCTGTGGAATGACTGGGGTGGGGCAAAGAGCTCTGCTGAAGCTAGGTGTGAATGTTTCAGCTGATCACCTTCATTAGCATTTGAAGGCCTGGCTGAGCCTCGGAAAATGTTCTGTTGAGAGGTGTTAAGATGTGCCTGGTTGTTTCCTCTCTGCTGTTTTGCTGTTGTAATTTTAGAGTTTTTTAATACTGGTAGCCAGATTTTGTTCATTTTCATGGTCTCCTCCTTTCTGTTGAAATTGTCCACATGCTTGTGGATTTCAATGGCTTCTCTGTGTAGTCTGACAACAAAATCTGGCTACCAATATTAAAAAAACTCTAAAATTACAACAGCAAAACAGCAGAGAGGAAACAACCAGGCACATCTTAACACCTTTCAACAAAAGGTTTTCCCAGGTTCAGGGAAAACTGACTTCAACTGGACAAAACTTTTAAAAAAAACCTACACAAGGCTTATTAATTTATTTACTGTATTTGTATACCACCTTTCTCAGCCTTTCGGCGACTCAATTATTACTTGTTAATATTAATTATTATTAATTATATTATATTAATTATTACTTGCAATTAATGAGCAGGAAGCGACATTTTGATATCAAACATCGCTACCCCCACCCCTAATAAAAAGGGGACATAGTTCACCATGAAATAGATTTATAGTTTTCGAAGGGCAAGGAGGGCCAAAATGAATTGCAGTGGCCAGGCCTGTAGCCGGGGGGGGGGGGGGGGTTAGGGGTTCAACCCCCCCCCCTGAAATTTTTCAGGTTTACTCATGATTTTAACTGGTTAACCAAATCCCCATGCTTAGTCTATCAGACGCAAAAAATTAAGAGTCCCTCCAGAACTGCAAGCACTATCTCAAGCAAATATTGACAATTTATTCACACTGTCATTACTTACAGCAATAGCCGATGTAGTGAAGCAACCAAGTTGGGTGTGTGGGTGTTGAATGCTCTCATTAAGGAGGCCAGACTTGGTGGAGGTGGTTGACAGGGGTGGAGCTGCAGGCTATTGAAGGCTGCTCTGCTCCCTGCTGTGCTCTGTGCTTCAGCGTGACCCTAACCCCCCCCCCCCAAATTTTCAACCCTCGCGGAAATTTTCAACCCTCCCTGAATTTTTTTTCTCTTGGTCATCAATATCATTGACCAAAGACAGGGGCAGCTCAATACAAATAACCCATTAAGAGAAACATTGTGTGATTCAAAATTAGTAAAGGTAAAGGTTTTCCCCTGACATGAAGTCCAGTCGTGTCTGACTCTGGGGTGTGATGCACATCTCCATTTCTAAGCCGAAGAGCCGGTGTTGTCCGTAGACACCTCCAAGGTCATGTGGCCGGCATGACTCCGTTACCTTTCCACCAGAGCAGTACCTATTGATCTACTCACATTTGCATGTTTTCAAACTGCTAGGTTGGCAGAAGCTGGGGCTGAGAGCAGAAGCTCACGCCGCTCCCCAGATTTGGACCTGTGACCTTTTGGTCAAGAAGCTCAGCAGCTCAGCGCTTTAATCCTCTGCGCCACCTGGGGTTCCTGATTTAAAATGATTGAATGTTGCAAAGGCTGGACCAGATCACAGAACTATAACAATTATTTTAAATTATTTAAAACTAGCCATCCCCTGCCACGTGTTGCTGTGGCCCAGTCTAGAAAATAAGTAGTGAGAAAGTGTTGGTTTTTAATATATATAATTTCTTTATGCTTTTGGGTAAACAATATTTAATTACTTTTTCTTGCCCTGGTGAAGGGAGTTGGACTGGATGGCCTTAAGTATTTTCTATTGGTCATAGGGGTTCTGTGTGGGAAGTTTGCCCAGTTCTATTGTTTGTGGGGTTCAGCATGCTCTTTGATTGTAGGTGAACTATAAATCCCAGTAACTACAACTCCCAAATGGGTAAACAGTATTTATTGCTGTTTCTTTGTCAGTGTTGGTGTGGAGATTGTCTGGTTTGCCTTCTCTGGAACATGCAACATAGAATTGCCATTCTTTAGGGGTCCCTTTCAAATCTATGCTATTATATCGGGGGGGGGGTGAATCATATATATCTATATCTATTGCTGGATGGCTCTTTGTCCAGAGGGCTTTGATTATGTTTTCTTGTCCTGGTGAAGGGAGTTGGACTGGATGGCCTTAAATTTGGGGGTTGTGTGTGGGAAGTTTGCCCCAGTTCTGTTTTGGTGGGGTTCAGCATGCTCTTTGATTGTAGGTGAGCTATAAATTCCAGTAACAATAACTCCCAAATGTCAATGTCTATTTCCCCCAAACTACATCTGTATTTATATTTGGGCATATGGAGTATTCGTGCCAAGTTTGGTCCAGATCCATCATTGTTTGAGTCCACAGTGCTCTCTGGATGTGGGTGAACTACAATTCCCAAACTCAAGGTCAATGTCCACCAAACCCTTCCAGTTTTTTCTGTTGGTCATAGGAGCCCTGTGTGCTAAGTTTGGCCCAATTCCATTTTTAAGCCGAAGAGCCGATGTTGTTCGTAAACACCTTGATCAAGGGAGTTCTGTGTGCCAAGTTTCATTCAATGCCATTGTTGGTGGAGTTCAGAATGCTCTTTGATTATAGGTGAACTATAAATCCCAGCAACTACAACTCCCAAATGACAAAATCATTTTTTTTGAGTGATGGTCACGCCTTGGGTTAGTAGGTGTCTTGTGTCCAAATTTGATGGCAATTCGTCCAGTGGTTTTTGAGTTCTGTTAATCCCACAAACAAACATTACATTTTTATTTATATAGATTATTCTAGGTTATTTAAAATTATTATAGGTTATTTCTCCAACAAGCAGTAGGAACATCTCTATCCTGTTTTCTTTTTAATTTCACATTCAAAATGACTTCGTTTAAAATGGCCTAGTGCTGTAATTCCCAGGGCTAATAAGCACACCTTGGTTGTTTTAACTGTGTTGTAGTTATGTTAAGTAGCATATCTCTCTAAAAATAGTTGCTTATCTTGTTTTCTTGGCATATAAAGCTGCATGCAGTCTTTACCAGAGTGATGTCAGTTCTTTGATGGATGCATGCTTAAGACATTTAATCAGTGAAATATCTTAAGCATGTTTGACAAACTGGGTTGGGTGCACTGATATCCTGCTCTTTCTTCTCTAATCAGAATTGATTTAGAAATTATTTGTGCCTTTTACAGGTGAACTCATATAACTAGTTGCAAGGAACAAGCATTGTTTTTACCTAAGAGTGTCAGATCTTGGATGCAAGATTAGAAAAACTGAGAAAATATATTCAGGGGATATCCATGTTGGCCAGATAGGAAATAAAACAACAATGTATTGTCGAAGGCTTTCATGGCTGGAATCACTGAGTTGTTGTAGGTTTTTCCGGCCTATATTGCCATGTTCTAGAGGCATTTTCTCCTGACATTTCGCCTGCATCTATGGCAAGCATCCTCAGAGGTAGTGAGGTCAACCCCAATGACCAACAGAAAATACTGGAGGGGGCTGGGAGGAAGTGACAATGATTTACGGGAAATGTAGTTCACCTACATACAGAGAGCACTGTGAACCCAAACGACAGTGCATTTGGACCAAACTTGGCACAAATACTCAATATGCCCAAATTTGAACACTGGTGGAGTTTGGGGAAAACAGATCCTGACATTTGGGAGTTGCAGTTGTTGGGATGTATAGTTCCCCTACCATCAAAGAGCATTCTGAACTCCAACAAAAATTGAATTGAACCAAACTTGGCATACAGAATTCCCATTACCAACAGAAAATACTGGAGAGGTTTGGGGAAAATAGACCTTGGCATTTGGGAGCTACTGGGATGTATAGATCCCCTGCCATCAAAGAGCATTCTGATCTTCAACATAAATGCATTCTGATTTTTAGCCTCCCCCCCCCTCACCCTTCCCAAACGGCAGCGCCATAAGGGCACCCCTCTGCCTGGCCCCAGCATCCTTCCCAGCTGGGAAAGGAGCGGGGGCCCGGCAGAAAGGCTGCCCAAACGGCAGCGCCATGAGGGCAGCCCTCCGCCTGGCCCCAGCACCCTTCCCAGCTGGCAAAGGAGCGAGGTTGGGCAGAAAGGCTGCCCAAATGGCAGCGCCGTGAGGGCGGCCCTCTGCCTGACTCCCATGCTTGCTCTAACGGCAAGGGGGTTGGTAGCCATTTTGGAGGAGGCAGGACCATCCAAGGCAGCTTCGCGACCCCCCGAAAATGGCTCAATGACCCCCCTGGAGGTTGCAACCCCCAGGTTGAGAACTGCTGTCCTAAACAGTTCCAGCCCAGCTTACCTGTCCAAACGTATCTCCCTCTATGAAACATCTCAGAGGTTAAGATCGTCTGAAGAGGTCCTGCTCTCAATCCTAACTCCCTAGCAGGTGAGACTGGTGAGGACAAGGGACAGAGCTTTCTTGGTGGTGGCCCCTTGGCTGTGGCTCTCCCTCTCCAGGGAAATTAGATCAGCCCCCTCACTTCTGACCTTCAGGAAGAAAGTGAAGACATTGTTGTGGGACCAAGCCTTTGGACAATGATCCCCAATGCAAGTCTTTGGGGGGGGGGGCACAGCGGAGAGAGCTCTCTCCCTCGTACTCACTAGCCGTGCCTGTGATAGGGGAAGGGGCGAAAGGAGGCCCTCTCCAGAAGATCGAAGAGATCGGGCAGGTTTATGGTAGGAGATGCGGTCGCAAAGGTAGGTGGGTTCCAAACCGTTTAGGGCTTTAGGGCATCTTGAATTGGGATGAGAAAATGAACGGCAGCCAATGGAGCTCCTTAAACAGGGGGTTGATCGCTCCCTGTAGTTTGCCCCAGTTAGTAGTCTGGCTGCCGAACGTTGGACCAATTGAAATGCATATATGTATAGCATATTGATTCTGAAAATATTCATTTTGGACATCAGCATTGACTTATAAATCTGCATTATCATTTATTGTTTTTCAGGAGAAACACATAGGTGGTCTTAGAAACTGTTTTATTTTTTAAACAGAAGTTGGATGGTCACCTTACAGTTATGCTTTAATGTGGATTCCTGAATTGCCAAGGAACTGGATTGTCCCTGCGATTCCTTACAAAACTATGGTTATTTGGTTCCATGCCACACCACAGAAAAGATTAATGAAGAGTCAGTTATGTCACACTTCCATATCTGTTTTCATTTGGAGGTTTGGGTAAGTTTTGGGGTCACCTGGCATTAGCTAACTACCCTTTGTCCTTTGGGTTGAAAGTATCAGACAACACCTACCCTGATAAAAATTTATTTATTTTATTTATTTACAGTCTGAGGCGGCCCTAGGTAATTTTCAATGGTAAGCAAACAGTATCCCCCCCCCCCCACCAATTATTGATATATATTTTCTGTTCGTCGTGGGAGTACTGTGTGCCATATTTCATCAATTCCATCATTAGTGGAGTTCAGAATGCTCTTTGATTGTAGGCGAACTATACATCCCAGTAACTACAACTCGCATATGTCAAGGTCTATTTTCCCCTAAGAGCGCCTCAAGAGTGCCCCTAGGCACAATCAACTATACTGCAAATGCTTACTTTGCATAATAGGTTGCTGAGGCTTCCCCCGGACTGCTAGGGCTGTTGTGAGCCGAGGGGGCGATCCTCAAGTGGTGGTTGAGGGGCATTTACAGAGGTGCCTCTGCGCCCCTGGCAAAAAAAGGTGTACTACGACCACTTACTTTGAGTAATGGATGAGTCGCCCCTGTTTACAGTATTTATATTCCGCCCTTCTCACTCCACAGGGGACTCAGAGTGGATTACAATGTACATATAGATGTCAAACATTCAATGCCATAGACACACAACATATATAGACAGACACACAGAGGCTATTTAACATTCCAGCTTTTTCATGAGAGTATTCCACCAGGGGAGCTGTTGCTTCACCGTCCATTTGTGACACTGATGAAGTACTTCCTCATTCTTTGCATGCTTGCTGGAGATTTTTATGGCCGCGTAAATTAGCATCCCTGCATTAGCGGTACCTAAATTTCCTACTTGACAGATGCAACTGTCTTTCGGGCTGCAAAGGTCGACAGCAAGCTAAACAAATTGGTCGGAAGCTCACTCTGGCTGGCTTAAAACTCATGACCTTTTGGTCAGTAGTGATCTTAATGTAACTGACTCCCAGCCAGCTGCACCACAGTCCCAGGCCCAGGCCAGGACTATGCGTGGTAGGTGGGAAGGCTTACAAAATGGACTTTAATGCTTTAATTTGGTCTATTTTGTTATTACTGTATCTACCTCCACCAATAACAAAACAATGGTACAGCAGATAGATAGATAGACTGATAGACTGATAGATAGATAGATAGATAGATAGATAGATAGATAGATAGATAGATGATAGATAGATAGATAGATTAAATTGTCTGCCTGCCTACCTACTTGCTTATTATGGCTTCCACAAACAGTTTTAAAAGGGATACCTAGATGGTCTTAGCTGATAAAGAGCATCATCTAAAGAAACTCAGCAAACATCAAAGTAAATAATAAATGAAAGATTGTTAAGCTGCCAAACAGTTTCAAGGTCAACTGGGGCTTGTTAAAAGCTTTGCTCTTTCTACCATGCAGGAAATTCTTGCCAATAAAGATTCCTAATCAAATAGTGATGGAGGTAGGAATCATTACTGGCGAGACATTTTAACACAGTAGACATATGTAAGAAAAAATAATATTTATTTTAGTTTTATGAGGCAGATGATTCATTACCTGTTCTCTATTTTGTGCGGAGTAAATATTAAAAATGTCCCCAGACTTGATCTCTCCCTCTCCCTCTACACATAAACACAGAACTGTGGGGTAGAGAGTTACCATATATATGGAATAATAGTTTAAAAAGGATAAACAAAGTTGATTAATATCAACTTCCGCATGTTGATGTTTGAACTGCCATTTTTTCTTAGCCATTTAAATATCTATGGTACTTCCATTGCTCAATTAATTGTGTTCTGATTATACTCTGTTTAAAGTATTTTGTGATCTGTCAGGAGTCTTTAAATTTTTCATCCTTTTTTCATCCTTTGTTCAAACTAGCCATCCCCTGCCGCGCATTGCTGTGGCCCAGTCTGGTGATCTGGAAAATAAAGTAACGAGAAAGTGTTAGTTTCTAATATATGTAATGTCTTTATGCTTGTGGGTAAACAGTACTTCTTACTGTTTCTTTGTCAGTGTTGATGTGGAGATTGTCTGGTTTGCCTATTCTGGAACATGCAACATATTATTGTCATTCTTTAGGGGTCCCTTTCAAATCTATGATATTATATCTGTCATATAATATCATGTGTGTGTGAATCATATCTTTCTATCTATCTATCTATCTATCTATTATTATTATTTATTTATTTACTTTATTTATATACCGCTCTTCTCAGCCCTCAGGCGACTCAACGCGGTGAACAACATTGATACAAAACATCACGAGACAAGTATAGGGCAATTAAAAACAATTGTAACATAAATAATTAAACATCAGTATAACAATCATCAGCGCCTCAACAGTAAAATCAAAATCTATTCCTATCATCCATTATTCCGTATTCCTATGTTCAATTACACTGTTTAATCAAATGCTTGTTCGAACAGCCAGGTCTTCACTTTCCTCCGAAACGCCAGCAGGGAGGGGGCCGATCTGATATCTGCAGGCAGGGTGTTCCACAGACGAGGGGCCACCACTGAGAAGGCCCTGTCTCTCGTCCCCGCCAGGCGCGCTTGTGATGCAGGCGGGACAGAGAGCAGGGCCTCCCCAGATGATCTTAGTGTCCTAGTCGGTTCATTGGAGGAGATGCGTTCGGAGAGGTAAGTAAGGCCAGAACCGTTTAGGGCTTTATAGGCTAACGCCTATATCTATGGCTGGGTGGCTCTTTTTCAGGAGAACTCTGTTTATGTTTTCTTGCCCCGGTGAAGGAAGTGGGACTGAATGGCTTTAAGGCAGCATTTTTCAGCCTGGGGGTTGGGACCCCTGGGGGGGTAAATGGGGGGGGGGGGGAGGTGTCGGAAGGGTTGCCAAAGACCCTCAGAAAATATTTTCTATTGATTATGGGGGTTCTGTGTAGGAGGTGTGGCCCAATTCTATTGTTGGCGGGGTTCAGAATGCTCTTTGATTGTTGGTGAACTATAAATCCCAGCAACTACAACTCCCAAATGTCGAGGTCTCTTTCCCTCCAAACTCCTTCTGTGTTCACATTTGGCCATATGGAGTATTTGTTCCAAGTTTGGTCCAGTTCCATAATTGTTGGAGTACACAATGCTCTCTGGATGTAGGTGAACTACAACTTTGAAACTCAAGGTCAATGCCCACTTTGATTGTAGATGAACTATAAATCCCAGCAACTACAACTCCCAAATGTCAGGGTCTATTTCCCCCAAACTCCATCTGAGTTCACATTTGTCATATGGAGTATTTGTGCCAAGTTTGGTCCAGATCCATCCTTGTTTGAGTCCACAGTGCTCTCTGGATGTAAGTGAACTACAACTCCCAAAGTCAAGGTCAATGCCCACCAAACCCTTCTAGTGTTGGTCATGGGTGTCCTGTATGCCCCGGTTGGTTCAATTCTATCATGCTATTTGATTGTAGATTGTATAAATCCCAGCAACTACAACTCCCTATCTATCTTATCTATCTATCTATCTATCTATCTATCTATCTATCAAACATCTATCCATCTATCTATATCTATGATTGGATGGCTCTTTGTCAGGAGGACTTTGATGACGTTTTCTTGCCCTGTTGAAGGGAGTTGGATTGGATGGCCTTAAGTATTTTCTGTTGGTCATGGGGTTCTGTGTGGGAAGTTTGCCCCGATTCTGTCGTTCGAGGGGTTCAGAATGTTCTTTGATTGTTGGTGAACTATAAATCCCAGCAACTACAACTCCCAAATGTCGAGGTCTCTTTCCCTCCAAACTCCTTCTGTGTTCACATTTGGGCATATGGAGTATTTGTTCCAAGTTTGGTCCAGTTCCATAATTGTTGGAGTACACAATGCTCTCTGGATGTAGGTGAACTACAACTTCGAAACTCAAGGTCAATGCCCACCAAATCATTCTAGTGTTTTTTGGTGGTCATGGGGGTCCTGTGTGCCGAGTTTGGTTCAATTTCATTGTTGGTGGGGTTCAGAATGCTCTTTGATTGTAAGTGAACAAGAAATCCCAGCAACTACCAATCCCAAATGACAAAATCCATCTTTTTGAGTGATGGTCACTCCTTGGGTTAGTAGGTGTCTTGTGTCCAAATTTGGTGGCAATTCATCCAGTGATTTTTGAATTATGTTAATCCCACAAACGAACATGACATTTTTATTTATATAGATAGAGCCATGCATGGATACATAAGAAATGCACTGCATGCAGTCTTAGAAGGCCAAAGCCAATGGTGAGGTAAGGCTGCCAGTGAAGGAAATATGCAGAAACCCATCTATAGAGTCTTTAATTTAAATAATCAATTGACAATATTATAACACACTGAGCTTTTATTAGAGACTGCCATTTAAGTAAGGACATAGATTTTTGATTTCTGCTGTTAAAGGACAGGGAACGGAATAGTCAATGGCAGACAAAAGAAAAAAATGTGTTTTGCACAAAATACAGTAGAATATCTGTTCTGCCTACCAGTTTCTTCTGTTCAGTGAGTCTTTTCACAGCTGAAGTTCCAGATGTGATGCCCATGTGAACTGAGACAGACTAAACAATGAGGAAACGATGAGTAATTGGGATGATAGTATTTTAGCTGAGAAGCCACATGTCTGTCATCGTGCTGTGCTGCAGATTATCTCAAATATTTTCATAGAGACAAGAAAATGGAGACAGTGCCCCTAAATGTGTGCTCCAAGGAGAGACCTCATGGGGTACTCAAATGACTTTGCTTCCTGGAGAACTGAGCCTGTGATAATGATAAGAACATGGGTTGGGGTTGCAACATTTTGACATCCATCACAAATATATGGTTGCATTTAAAAATTATTATATTATATTATATTATATTATATTATATTATATTATTAGCCTCTATTTTTTTCTTTTATCTCAGATCAGAAGTCTGACTTGGCCACGGTCGTCCATGCTCTAGTTACATCCCGTATAGACTACTGCAACGCGCTCTACGTGGGGCTGCCTCTGAAGACTGTTTGGAAGCTTCAAATGGTCCAACAGGCAGCAGCCAGATTGTTAACAGGAGTGGCGCTTAGGGAGCACACAACTCCTCTGTTGCGCCAGCTCCGCCGGCTGCCAGTTTGCTACCGGGCACAATTTAAAGTGCTGGCTTTAGCCTTTAAAGCCAGCGCTTTGGCCACGGTAGTCCACACTCTGGTTACATCCCATATAGACTACTGCAACGCTCTCTACATGGGGTTGCCTTTGAAGACTGTCCGTAAGCTTCAAATGGTCCAACGCTCGGCAGCCAGGTTGTTAACAGGAGCGGCACTCAGGGAGCATACAATTCCTCTGTTGCGCCAGCTCCACTGGCTGCCAGTTTGCTACTGGGCACAATTCAAAGTGCTGGCTTTAGCCTATAAAGCCCTAAACGGTTCTAGCCCAACTTACCTGTCCGAATGGCTCGCCTCCTATGAACCAGCTAGGATGTTAAGATCGGGGAGGCCCTGCTCTCGGTCTTGCCTGCATCACAAATACAGTTGGCGGGGACGAGAGACAGGGCCTTCTCAGTGGTGGCCCCTCGGCTGTGGAACGCCCTCCCTACAGAAATTAGATTGGCCCCCTTCCTGCGAGCATTTCGGAGGAAATTGAAGACCTGGTTGTTTGAGCAGGCATTTGAATAGGCAGTGTAACTAATATAGAAATATGGAACAATTGGATGACGAGACTGGATCTTGATTTTAACTATGAGACGAGATGAGATGTTGATGCTTATTGATTGTTATAAGTGTTTATCCTTTTAAATGCTTCTTAACTGTTTTTATCATGTTTTATGTAATGTATTGTGGTTGTGAACTGCTCTGAGTCGCCCTGAGGGCTGAGAAGAGCGGTATAAAAAGTAATAAACAAACAAACAAATAAATAAAGCCCTAAACGACTCCGGACCAGTTTACCAGTCTGAATGCATCTCTCCCTATGAACCATCTAGGCACTTAAGATCATCTGGAGAGTCCCTGCTCTCGGTCCCACCCCCTTTACAGATGCATCGGGGACGAGAGACAGGGCCTTCTCAGCAGTGGCCCTTCAAGCTATGGAACGCCCTCCCTAGGGGTATTAGATCGACCTCCTCCTTCCTAACATTTTGAAAGAGAGTCAAAACCTGGCTGTTTGAGCAGGCATTTGCAGACACAGTGTAACAGACTAATTGAGATCCATGGAACGATTGGACGATGCTACAGAAAAATGATTTCAATGATGGGATGCTGAGGACTTGTGTTTTACGGTTTTATTGTTTTCTTGCTTTTATATGGTTTATATTATATATAATGTTTTTAACTGTATTTATGTTGTTTGGGGGCATTGACTGCCGACTGTAAACCGCCTCAAGTCGCCTTTGGGCTGAGAGGGGCAGTATATAAATATGGCAAGTAAATAAATAAATGAATACCTCCCTCACTGTGTAGGCCAAGACCCCCAACTGAAGCATACTAGAGGTGATAGGAGCAGTCCAACAACTGATGGGTTGCACTTTGCTCACCCTGATCTAGAGTAATCTATATGACATTTTGCAAACAAGAAATCAGTTCCTTCCCAGACTTTTTTTTTTAATTGTGTCAGGAGCGACTTGAGAAACTGCAATTCGCTTCTGGTGTGAGAAAATTGGCCGTCTGCAAGGACGTTGCCCAGGGGATGCCTGGATGATTTGATGTTTTTTATCATCCTTGTGGGAGGCTTCTCTCATGTCCCCACATGAGGAGCTGGAGCTGATAGAGGGAGCTCATCCGCCTCTCCCCGGATTCGAACCTGCGACCTGTCAGTCCCTTCCCAGACTGCAAAGCAGAAATCCTTTTTTTCCCAGAACTTGGTTCTTAGGCTTTAAATAGTTTCTTATCTCTATTACTGATCACATGATCTTGTTCAGCAGCCTTACGGACAGAGGCTGAAACTTATAGTTAGCAGTCTTCGCTATCTGTCTGTGTCTGGAAACCGAGCCCTACCATGATTTCCACTGGGTCAGCAAAATCCTGTTTCAGGCAGAGTTCACATTTCAAAGGCCATTCAGAGAAGTAGAGGAAGAATTCAGGAAATAAGATAAGTACAGTCAATACTCAGCAAAGCTGAGACATATTTTGCCAGGAGATGAGGATGTTACTCCAGCAAAATCCCAAACTCATACATGGACTTAATGGGGTTCGTAGCTTTATCCTGTCTGTCAGGGCAATCTATATAAATGAAAATGTAATGTTCATTTGTGGGATTAACAGAACTCAAAAACAATTGGACGAATTGACACCAAATTTGGACACAAGACACCTAACTACCCAATGTATGTCCTTCACTCAAAAAAAAAAATGATTTTGACATTTAGGAATTGTAGTTGCTGGGATTTATAGTTCATCTAAAATCAAAGAGCATTCTGAACTCCACCAACGACGGAATTGAACCAATCTTGGGACACAGAACTCCCATGACCAACAGAAAATACTAGAAGGGTTTGGTGGGCATTGACCTTGAGTTTGGGAGTTGTAATTCACCTACGTCGAGAGCACTGTGGACTCAAACAATGATGGATCTGGACCAAACTTGGCACAAATATTCCATATGCCCAAATATGAACACAGATGGGGTTTGGGGAGTTGACATTTGGGAGTTGTAGTTACTGGGATTTATAGTTCACCTACGATAAAAGAGCATTCTGAACCTCAAAAACAACAGAATTGGGGCAAATTATACAGTGTAGACTCCTATAATGCAGTTCAACTGCACTGAACTGCATTATCTGGGTCTACTGACAGTATAATGCAGTTCTTGTGAAGTAAATGTGAATAAGCAGAATAAACAGAAGCTTTACCACAGTATTTAAACCAAATATATCTTGCTGTATAATAAAATGTCACTCAGGCTTATGAAACAAATAACAGTATATTTGCTTTGGTACAAAGGTTCAATATATGCATCTCTTTGAATTCAAGCAGGGAACAGAGGAATAAAATAGTCTTTTTAAATAAAGCTCTATATGACTCCGGCCCAGCTTACTTGTCTGAATTTCCCTCTTCACTCCACCTTGTAGTTTAAAATCCACCGGGGAGGCCCTGCTCTCGGTGCCACCAGCTTCACAAACGTGTCTGGTGGGGATGAGGGACAGGGCCTTTTCGGTGGTGACCCCTCACTTCTCGAATTCACTCCCCAGCAAGATTAGATTGGCGTCCTCCCTCCTTTCCTTTAGGAAAAAAACTGAAATAGTGGTTTTGGAACCAGGTTTTGGCTAGCAGGCACAATGGCACTTTGGACATTGAATTGGACCATATGATAGCTGTTATGATAATGGAATCGGCTACTATGGCTGTAATTAATGTTATTGTTTTTATCTATTGTGTATTTATGGTTTTTATATTATTGTATATTTTGATATTGTGGCATCAAATTGTTGCCAGTGTTAGCCGCCCCGAGTCTCCCCTCGGGGGTTGAGAAGGGCGGGGTAGAAATGTTGTAAATAAATAAATAGTCTTTGAAATATGCCTCATGCCATAAAATGATCAGTCCTTAAGATAGTTGGCAGCCAGCACTTTCTCTTCACTGTCCAAAGTGAGAACAAATGGCAGAATGACAGTTAGAACCGTTGGCCTCAGGCAGCTAGTCAGAGGCAGCAGCCAGTCAGAACTCCAGCCCCTGGCACACTCAGCCAATTGGCTGCTGACACATCTCTCTCCAGTTAACCCACTATACCATAGCATCCTTTTTCAAATCTTCACATATGGCAGTGTAGATCCAACCTAAGGACAGAGAAGAGAAGGAAAAGAACACAGGCAGAAATGAAATTTGCAAATGGGCCAGGAAATATTTTGCCAAAGCTTTGGCTAGATGCTTGTTGTGCCACAATATTGACAAAAGTTTTCAGTCCTCATGCTTTGGCTCCTTGTCCCCTGGATCCAATATGTGGCATGCCTTGTCAGCATCTGATAATGTTTCAAACATACAACAGCCAGCATTGGCTGTTTAACTGGGAGCCTAAAGCCGCTTCCCCGTTGTTCCCCCCACTTTTCTTTTTGTGTATTCTAGACAGTTCCTTGGTGGTACAATACACTAAATCCTCCTTTAATTCCTGGCTCAGATCACCTGTTTTTCAAAATCACCACCACCATTATTACAAAGTGTTTCTTTCAGATCTTTTCTGTCTCTGGAACTCCCTTTTCTCTGAGCAAGAATCGTCTCAGCAGGTGAAATCCCTCTGCGGGTGAACGCAGAGAAACAAAGCTGAAGCTTCTTTTCTTCCTTTGATCCCTCTGTCACTTCCTCAAGAAGAAAACAGTCTTTCCCGGCAGGATCAGGGGCTGCATGGGTGGCCAACGGCATACTGCTTGGTTGGCGGGATGGAGCATAATTTCGCAGTTTGTATCTTTTCCTTTAACCTTAAGATTTGCTGTCACTGATTTTTCTTCTCCAGTTGCTTTAGGAAAGAGTATGTAATTGACGTCCCTCAAGATATGGTCTCTTTTCATCAAATACTTAGTACCATAAAGATACAATAAAGAGAATCTCTGAGGATGCTTGCCATAGATGCAGGCGAAACGTCAGGAGAAAAATTGCCTCCAGAACATGGCCATATAGCCCGAAAAAACCTACAACAACCCAGTGATCCCGGCCATGAAAACCTTTGACAATACATAGAATCTATATAAATAAAAATGTAATGTTAGTTTGTGGGATTAACAGAACTCAAAAACCACTGGACAAATTGACACCAAATTTGGACACAAGACACCAAACAACCCAATGTATGTCCTTCACACAAAAAATTTGATTTTGTCATTTGGGAGTTATAGTTGCTGGGATTTATAGTTCACCTACAATCAAAGAGCATTCTGAACCCCACCAACGATGGAATTGAACCAAACTTCACACACAGTTCTCCCATGATCAACAGAAAATACTGGAAGGGTTTGGTGGGCAGTGTCCTTTGGTTTTGGAGTTGTAGTTCACATACATCCAAAGAGCACAGTGGACTCCAATGATGGATCTAGACCAAACTCTACACCATTGGTTCTCCACCTTCCTAATGCCATGACCCCTTAATACAGTCCCTCATGTGGTGGTGACCCCCAACCATAATATTGTTTCCGTTGCTACTTCATAACAGTCATTTTACTACAGTTATAAATCATAATGTAAATGTCTGATATGCAGGATGCATTTTCATTCACTGGACCAAACTGGGCACAAATACCCAATACACCCAAATGTGAATGGTAGTGGGGTTGGGGGAGGACTGATTTTGTAATTTGGGAGTTGTAGTTGCTGGGATTTATAGTTCACTTATAATCAAAGAGCATTCTGAACTCCACCAGCGATGGATTTGAACCAAACCTGGTTCCCATGACCAATGGAAAACACTGGAAGGGTTTGATGGGCATTGACCTTGAGTTTGGGAGTTGTAGTTCACCTATATCCAGAGAGCACTGTGGACTCATGCAATGGTGGATCTGGACCAAACTTGGCACAAATACTCAATATGCCCAAATGTGAATACTGGTGGAGTCTGGGGAAAATAAACATTTGGGAGTTTTAGTTGCTGGGATTTATAGTTCATTACAATCAAAGAGCATTCTGAACTCCACCAACGATAGAATTGGCTCAAACTTCCCACATGGAATACTGTGTTTTCTTACGGTCTTTGGTGACCCCTATGACACCACCTCATAACCCCCTCAGGGTCCCGACCCCCAGGTTGAGAAACACTGCTCTACACGAATACTCAATATGCCCAAATATGAACACTGGTGGCGTTTGGGGGAAATAGAATCTTGACATTTGGGAGATGTAGTTGCTGGGATTTGTAGTTCACCTACAAACACAGAGCATTCTGAACCTCACCAATGATAGAATTGAGCCAGACCTCCCACACAGAACCCCCATGACCACCTGAGTCGGCCACAGCAACGCGTGGCAGGGGACGGCTAGTATGGAATAAATGGTAGAGTTTTTATAGGTCAGGAATGGAGACTGTATGGTTCTTCAGATGCCAGCCTAAAACCACCATCAACCCGAGCAAGCAAAGCCCTTGGCAAGGGATGATGCGAGCTGCAATCTAAAAATATCTGGAAAGGGTTGCTGTGAGTTTTCCAGGCTGTATGGCCATGTTCCAGAAGCATTCTCTCCTGACATTTCACCCACATCTTTGGCAGGCATCCTCAGAGGTTGTGAAGTTTGTTGGAGACTAGGCAAGTGGGGTTTATGTATCTGTTGAAGGTCCAGGGTGGGAGAAAGAACTCTTGCCTGCTTGAGGCAAGTGTGAATGTTGCAAATGATCACCTTGATTAGCATTGAATAGCCTTGCAGCTTCTAAGCCTGACTGCTTCCTGAATCTTTTATTGGGATGTGTTAGCTGGCCCTGATTGTTTCCAGTCTAGAATCCCTCTGTTTTCTGAGTGTTGTTCTTTATTTACTGCCATGATTTTAGTTTTTTAAAAAATACTGGTAGCCAGATTTTGTTCATTTTCATTGTTTCCTCTCTGTTGAAATTGTCCACATGCTTGTAGATTCCGATGTCTTCTCTGTGTACTCTCACTTGGTGGTTGTTAGAGTGGTCCCGCATTTAGAACATTTACACTTGTTCCAAACAGACACAGGTTCTTTCTCCCACCCCCGACATTCCACAGATACACACACACACACACGGGGATCACAACCAGACACAGTGAAGCCATCTGCCCTTGCGTTATGCTACTCTTCTGCTGAGTATGCATGCCCAGTGTGGAACACATCTCACCACACTAAAACAGTGGATGTGGCTCTTAATGAGACATGCTGCATTATCACGGGGTGTCTGCGCCCCACACCACTGGAGAAATTACACTGTTTAGCCAGTACTGCACCACCTGACAACAGCCGGGAAGTAGCAGCCAATAGTGAAAGGACCAAGGCAGAGACATCTCCAGCTCCTCCCTTGTTTGGGTATCAGCCAGCATGTCAATGACTTAAATCAAGAAATAGTTTTCTAAGATCTACAGAGACACTCGCTGGAACACCTCAGCAAGTGAGAGTCCAAAAGTGGCAGGCTCAAACCCAGAACCTCAATCAATGGCTGATACCAAATGAGAGATTCCCTCCTGGGCACACAGAAAACTGGGCGACTTGGAAGGCGCTGAACAGACTGCGCTCTGGCACCACGAGATACAGAGCCAACCTCAAGAAATGAGGCTACAAAGTGGAATCCACGACATGCGAGTGTGGAGAAGAGCAAACTACAGACCACTTACTGCAATGCAACCTGAGCCCTGCCACATGCACAATGGAGGACCTTCTTGCAGCAACACCAGAGGCACTCGAAGTGGCCAGCTACTGGTCAAAGGACATTTAATCAACTACCAAGCTTGCAAACTCTGTTTTGTCTGTTTGTTAAAAAATTGTTAAAAATGTAATACAATTGACTGGTTGATACTGACACGATAAATAAATAGATGTACATACATATACACATCCCACTTACTTTACTAGCAAACAGAACCTCTGAAGATGCAGGCAAAATGTCAGGAGAGAATGCTACTGGAACATGGCCATACAGCCCGAAAAACTCACTGCAACTCAGTTCAAAACCTCTTAGCAGGAACCAAACAGCTACATTTCTTCATCTCAATAATTTTGCATGCTTCCCTTTCCTGGAATTTCTCCTCAGAAGACATGGGAGATGTATATACATACTGATGGAGAGATATTGGAAATACAGATATTTATTTATACATAGAAAAAAGTATAGAGACATGCCTCTTGCATGTTGGAAGATATAATTTGATATTTCTATGATGCTTAAAGTGACGTAGTGATGATGTTACGTATGTAGAAGCACGTTTCTTTGTTTGCCTGCATTTTAAGAGGTACAAAAGGCAAAGTCAATGCCTTTATCCTCACTCTGGTTTGCTTTTGGATGGGAATCCACACCATAGTCCCAGCTGGAAGTAAACATACTTTTCTGACCTCCAAACAAAGGATCGCTCTTGGTATTATCTCTCTTCTCTGCTACTACAATACCAGCAATACCTTATACATACCAGCAATGTATTTCTAGGTGCAAAGATTACTGCAGATGCAGACTGTGGCCAGGATATCAGAAGGCGCTTACTTCTTGGGAGGAGAGCAATGTTCAATCTCGATAAAATAGTGAAGAGTAGAGACATCACACTGGCAACAAAGATCCGCCTAGTCAAAGCCATGGTATTCCCTGTAGTAACCTACGGATGTGAGAGCTGGACCTTAGGGAAGGCCGAGCGAAGGAAGATAGATGCTTTTGAGCTGTGGTTTTGGAGGAAAGTTCTGAGAGTGCCTTGCACTGCGAGAAGATCCAACCAGTCCATCCTCCAGGAAATAAAGCCCGGCTGCTCACTGGAGGGAAGGATACTAGAGACAAAGTTGAAGTACTTTGGCCACATCATGAGGAGACAGCAAAGCCTAGAGAAGACAATTATGCTGGGGAAAGTGGAAGGCAAAAGGAAGACCAAAGGCAAGATGGATGGATGGCATCCTTGAAGTGACTGGACTGACTTTGAAGGAGCTGGGGGTGGTGACAGCTGACAAGGAGCTCTGGAAGGAGCTCTTGAGTGGGCTGGTCCATGAGGTCACAAAGAGTCGGAGACGACTGAACGAATGAACAACAACAATCAGCAATGCCATAGCGCAAATCTCTAAGGCGGAGGACTTGCCCTACCCTAGGGCCTGTAATTGTGCCATGAAGCATGTATTTTAAAAAGCTTGCTCAAAATTTTCCTTTTGAAGGGAAAAAGTACATTGGGAAAGCAGGCATGATCATGCAGTGAACATTAAAAACCAATCTCATTTCATCTTCAAGAGAAATAGGGAAAGAAATGGGGAGAAGAGCTCCAACTCTATCCTGTCCTTCTGTTCATGTGCCCTCTCTAATTGACTAGCATGACAGACTGGGCTATTTGGGTTCAGGTCACATTGAGAGAGGCAGAATGTGGGCAAATGACTAAGGGGAGAAAATGGTTGCTGCTTCTGTGACTCATCCCTACACTGCACTTCCCAAAAGGAAACAGGCAGCGAGAGCATATATTGGCTGGCAGACAGAAGTGTCTGCTCCCTTGTTCTATATAGGTAGTTTTAAGCACCCCATCCTCTCTGCTTGGTGTCTGGAGAGGATGAGCAAGACAGAAGGAGGCGGCAGGAGCAACCATTGTCATATTTCACTCATAAATTTCCTTGCCCACCCAACAAAACACCAAGTATTAGGGCCCTTCCACACAGAATATCAAGGCAGAATAACCCACAATATCTGGTTTGATCTGGGTTATCTGAGTCCACACTACCATATATCCCAGTTCAAAGCAGATAATGTGGGGTTTTATTCAGCTGTGGGGAAGGGGCCTTAGAAGAGAGTGAGACAAGGGCTTTCCTGACTGTGGGGCATCATTATTTCTACTCTATTGAATGACCAGGAGAATGAGGAAATTAATTGTCTTTCCTGTTTACTTTATAATAGCCCTTTCTCCCCTTCTTCCTTATTTTACTTCAACATAAACACCTCTTTTCAAACAAGTGTTTCATGTCACACTCCGTTAAAACATGTCAAAACTAGGATGAAATTCTCCCCGAATGAAAGCATTCCTTGGGTGGTAGGCCGTAGTGTTTGGGGGGACATTGGCAGCGTTTAGGCTACAAGAATTTAATGAAAAGTAGTACCTCCACCTGTGTAACTACTCAAGAGATGGCAGTACTGGCTTGTTCAGTAGACTCTACAGTTGGTCAATACGACTTAAGCAACGTGCAGTCATTGAATTCTTGACAGCGGAAGGTGTCACCCCAAAGGAGATTCATCAGAGAATGCAAGCTGTTTATGGTGATTGTGTTGATGTGAGTACTGAGTGTCATTGAGCGGGTAAGCAGACCTGTAGCCGGGGGGGGGGGGGGGGGGGGCTTGAGGGGCTTCAGCCCCCCCACCGAAATTCTCATGGTGGTTCGCGAAAAGGCCTTACTGGTGCATTATTTAAACTGTTATGTTTATTCATATCATGATCTGATCACCATACTCAATATATCCTATATGCATGGGGGTATTGGGGTAAAGATACAAAAGGTTTGCTAGGGTAGACCCTCTTTCACTCAGACTCAGCCCCCCCGAAACCCCCCCTGAAAAAAACTCAGCCCCCTCCCCCCCCCAGAATCGAAATCCTGGCTACGGGCCTGCAGGTAAGTTTAAAGATGTTGTGGTGGGAACATTTACTTGCGTGACAAACAAAGAACTAGACGTCCTGTGACATCAACCACCGAGTTTCACAAGTGAAAGCTTGACAGATTGATTCAGGATGATCATCGTATCACTCTGAGAGAAATTTCAAGCATAATCGGCATTTCACAAGAACATGTGGGTCACATTATTGCTTTGTTTGGCTATCGGAAGATCTGTGCAGGATGGGTACACAACAGAACTTCAGAGACTGGATCTCACCACCGTACAGCATCCTCCATACAGTCCAGATTTAGCACTGTCTGACTTCCATCTGTTCCCGATAATGAAAGAAGATTTGTGGGGACATCATTATGCTTCTGTTGAAGACATTGAGAGAACTGTGAGACACTGGTTGCAGAAACAGAGTGTCGACTTCTTCCATGACGGCTTCAGAAAACTTGTTCATTGTTGGCTGAAATGTATCCAATTGTCTGGTGATTATGTGGAAAAGTGAATAGTGGTAATTAAAGAGCACATTCTAAGGATTATTTCTGCATTTGGTTTATTAAAATATACTCATCCAAACCCAAGTAACGAAGGTGGAGGCATTACTTTTCATTCAACCCTCGTACATGTTAATGGTGCTCGCTATTACCTGCAGTGTCAATGTCAGTTGAGGGAGTACCTTTGGAGGTTTCTCAACACTTGGAACTATAGCCAGTATGTGGAAGCGGGAGGCTGTCTGTGTAAGTGGACACCCCCGCCACATACACTCATATACATTTTTCACTTTTATTATATGTATAGATTTCTGCTGATGTTGTCCCAAATTGTTGTAAATAAATAAAGGTGTTTCCCTCAACTAAGGGCCCTTCCACACAGTCCTATATCCCAGAATATCAAGGCAGGAAATCCCACATTATTTGAGTGTGGACTCAGATTACCCTAGTTCAAAGCAGATATTGTGGGATTTTCTGCCTTGATATTCTGGGATGTAGGCTGTGTGGAAGGGCCCAAAACTTCCTGACTCCATCAGTTCCTGGACAGATGTTGGCTTTTCTACTTTAACTGATGTTAGTTTTCCTTCTTAAGGAGAATTGTGTTTGCTTCCTTTAAAACAATCATCTCTGGTAATGTAAACATGTTGTTTTCTACCAAAATTTGTCTCTGGTCATGAATGCCAGCCATTCAGCAATTTTAGTAGTTTTAATTACAGTTAATGAATTCTCCTTTTGTAATTTTACAGGCTTCATTTCTTAGGATGGCATCTCTAGGCTATATAGACACTAACTATACACCTTTCATACAATTTCATTCAATCCACATATATTTTATTCATCACATCAGACAGATAGCCCCACAATTATTAGTCCAACTACCAGAAACTGCTATTAGACTTCAATATACTTATAGTATTTTGATAGCTAAAATAAATGTACAGTTTTGCTAATATGGATACTGGTGTGTTGTTCCCTGTTTCCTCTCAGGAATCTAGGACTTTGAAGAGGGGCAGGGAGGCAACAAGTATTTCCCAGGGTATAAGCTAATTCTAGGATGTCTCTTTTCTGAACTCACAGTATTTATCTTATACTAGCCGTCCCCTGCCACGCGTTGTTGTGGCCCACATAGGAGTTCTGTGGCTCAATTCTATTGTTGGTGGGGTTCAGAATGCTCTGTGATTGTAAGTGAACTATAAATCCCAGCAACTACAACTCCCAAATGTCAAGATTCTATTTTCCCCAAACTCCACCAGTGTTCACATTTGGGAATATTGAGTATCCGTGTAGAGTTTGGTCCAGATCCATCATTGTTTGAGTCCACAGTGATCTCTGGGTGTAGGTGAACTACAACTCCAAAACCAAGGAAACTGCCCACCAAACCCTTCCAGTTTTTTCTGTTGGTCATGGGGGACCTGTGTGCTAAGTTTGGCCCAATTATATCATTGGTGGAGTTCAGAATGCTCTTTGATTTGGTGGAGTTCCGAATGCTCTTTGATTGTAGGTAAACTATAAATCCCAGCAACGACAATTCCCAAATGACAAAATCAATTTTTTGAGTGGAGGACATACATTGGGTTGTTAGGTGTCTTGTGTCCAAATTTGGTGTCAATTCCCTCAGTGGTTTTTGAGTTCTGATGGTATCACAAACGAACATTACATTTTGTTTATATTTATATAGATTGGATTGTTAATTCACTGGATCAGATTTTCATTTCTTTGCAACCCATCACTTTATGTATCATGCCTGCCAGGCCCGTAGCCAGGATTTTGATTCGGGGGGGGGGGCTGAGTTTGATTCGGCGGCGGGGGGGGGGGGGGGGCTGAGTCTGAGTCTGAGTGAAAGAGGGTCTACCCTAGCAAACCCCAGTACCCCCATGCATATGAGATATATTGAGCATGGTGCTCAGATCATGATATGAATAAACATAACAGTTTAAAGAATATACCAGTAAGGCCTTTTTGCAGACCACCATGAAAATTTCGGGGGAGTGGGGTGAAGCCCGGCTACATGCCTGAATTGCCTGCTGAAGAGTTCTGGAGAATGCAAAAGCTCACAATATTTATGTGCCACCGGTCTTGCTACTTAAAAGGAAACACATAATTTTTCATTATTTCAAAGAAAAGTAATTGCTAATGCTGGCTACTGCTCAAGCTGCAAAGATAATACTTGTGAAAATGAACACCTTGTTCTGGATTTTTAGGGATGAAGCCATTTATTCCAGATAATCTCATAAAATTTGTACACCAAATATAGAGGAATGGAGGATGTTTTCTCAGTGATGTAGTAAATGTTATGACTAGCTTTTCCTGTACAGATTATCCCATGCTATGAGGTTTCTGTGCCAAAATCTGAGACCATGGATGGTACTTGGTGATCTTGCATTGTGCATCAAGCATAATGCATTAAGTATGAACTAAGGTTCCTCTGTTTATCGTTCAAACACATGCATGTATGCAGATGTACACATAGATACACAGATAATTTTTTCATGTTTAGAAATTAAGATAGAAATATTTGCTAATGAGGTTGTTCTCAGATCTAGATGAGATGAGGGTGTTATTAAGGAATTAGGGACAACATTTAAACTAGCCTACTTGAGACCCAGCACAGTGTACCAAAACTGGAGAAAGTGTACTATTGTCTATCATACAGATATGACCCAAGTACTGAGATTGAATACATGTTCTCTCCTTGAACTACCACTCCTCCTGGCGTCACCCCAGCAATAATAAGGGTATCCCTCTGAGCTGCTAGAACAGGAAATCCTAACTGGATGCCCCCCCCCCCCCCCCATAAGGGTCTTCCTTCAGGGGCAAACCAAGAATGGGCAACTTTGAAGTCCCTGAACAGACTCAGAAGTGGAGTGGGCAGATCAAAAGACAACCTGGCAAAATGACACTACCTAAAAGAATCCCACACTTTGTGTGATTGTGGAGCAAAACAGACAACTCCGCATCTGTATGCTTGTCCACTATGCCCTGCCTCATGTACAGAGGAAGAATTGTTGAAGGCTACAGAAAATGCCATGTTCTCTCCTTGACATCTCTAGAAGGCCTCACCCTGAAATCCAGGAGAGCCATGGTCATGTCTGCTGGAAAATAGTGACTAAGTGAACCAAGGGTCTGACTCATTAGAAAGCAGTGTCATATGCTCAGCTATTCAAACTGCATTGTGGTGCTAAAATTTGTAATGTGGGAGCGATTGCATACTTTCCATGCAAAAGGTATCAGGGTTAGTCACTGATGACAACAACAACAATAATAATAATAATAATAATAATAATAATAATTGTATTATTATCTACCTCTCATTTCAACTCAAAGCGGGTTACAACATCATTAAAACAAAAGATAAAACACATACAAGATACATGGTTAAAATACAAGTTAAAGTCCACTGAATGGCAGATTAAAATTCATACCCTAAAATTGACTGGCTAGGTCTGCTGAAAGAGATGGGTCTTTAATTGTACCTTAAATTCCAACAGCTGATTTAGCTGTCAAAGCTCTACTGACAGATCATTCCACAGACTTGGGGCAATTGATGAAAAGGTCCTTTGAGTGATGATTGTGAGTTGGGTTCTGGCTTCCTGGACTAAGTAACCCCCAGAGGACCTCAGTGTATGGGATGTATTGTATGGGACAAGGAGATCTTATAGGAAGGACTGAAAATGGCCCTGCCTGAAACTAGAGAGATGTCAGTCTGTGTAGACAACACTGACCCAGATAGCTCAATGTTATGAGTCAGTATGAGTTCATGTTTGGAAAAAAAAAAAAAGCTTAAGTACGATATACTGTGACTCTACTAAGAATGTCATATTGTGTTGTTTTTTTCTTGCATTGTCAGCTTCAGATGACTTGTCGGAAAAGAGGTCCATGTTCTAGAGTGATTCCTTTTATACCAAAAGGGTTGACAAATACTTAACAGAGAGGACAAATTGAGTCTTTGGGAATATATTCAACATTGGGAACCATTTTGAAGCCCTGGAAAATTAGCCATTAGTCGGTTAGAGGAAATAGCATTCCTAACTGAGGAACTTTGCCTCTCTATCCTAGTCTGTCCTAGTCATGTGGATCTTCATAGTTAAGATCTGCATAGTTAAATCAATGGTATTCCCCGTAGTATCCTATGGGGAATAAGCTGGACCATAAGGAAGTGAAGGAAGATAGATGCTTTTGAACTGTGGTGTTGGAGGAAAATTCTGAGAGTGACTTGGACCGCGAGAAAATCCAACCAGTCCATACTTCAGGAAATAAAGCCTGACTGCTCATTGGAGGGAAGGATATTAGAGGCAAAGATGAAATACTTTGACCACATCACGAGAAGACAGGAAAGCTTAGAGAGGACAATTATGCTGGGGAAAATGGAAGGAAAAAGGAAGAGGGGCTGACCAAGGGCAAGATGGATGGATGGTATCCTTGAAGTGACTGGCTTGATCCTGAAGGAGCTGGGGGTGGTGATGACCGACAGGGAGCTCTGGCGTGGGCTGGTCCATGAAGTCACGAAGAGTCGGAAGTGACTGAATGAACCTTGTCATGAGCATAAATTTGTAGTTTTCAAACTTTCCAAGACCTGAGATACAGTAATATAAAACCGTAGCATGAAGTCTATATATATATATAAATAAAAATGTAATATTTGTTTGTGGGATCAACATAACTCAAAAGCCACTGGACAAATTGACACGAAATTTGGACACAATACACCTATCAGGCCAACGAGTAACCATCACTCATAAAAACATTAAAAAACACAGTGGAAGAGACTGAAAAAGCAAAAGAAAATTACATTACAACGCATGCGCATAACTATATATAGGGAGCCCCCGGTGGCACAGTGGGTTAAGCCACTGAGCTGCTAAACTTGTTGACCGAAAGGTCGCAGGTTCGAATCTGGGGAGCAGCGTAAGCTTCCGCTGTCGGCCCCAGCTTCTGCCAACCTTGCAGTTCGAAAACATGCAAATGTGAGTAGATCAAGAGGTACCACTCCGGGGGGAAGGTAACGGCGCTCCATGCAGTCATGCTGGCCACATGACCTTGGAGGTGTCTATGCACAACGCAGGCTCTTCAGCTTAGAAATGGAGATGAGTACCACACCCCAAAGTCGGACACGACTGGACTTAATGTCAGGGGAAAACCTTTACCTTTACCTATACACACAAATAAAATAAAATAAAATAAAATAAAATAGTGAAGAGTAGAGACATCAGACTGGCAACAAAGATCCGCCTAGTCAAAGCCATGGTATTCTGTGTAGTCACCTACGGATGTGAGAGCTGGACCTTAGGGAAGGCTGAGCGAAGGAAGATCGATGCTTTTGAGCTGTGGTGTTGGAGGAAAGTGCTGAGAGTGCCTTGGACTGCGAGAAGATCCAACCAGTCCATCCTCCAGGAAATAAAGCCCGACTGCTCACTGGAGGGAAAGATACTAGAGACAAAGTTGAAGTACTTTGGTCACATCATGAGGAGACAGGAAAGCCTAGAGAAGACAATCATGCTGGGGAAAGTGGAAGGCAAAAGGAAGAGGGGGCGACCAAGGGCAAGATGGATGGATGGCATCCTTGAAGTGACTGGACTGACCTTGAAGGAGCTGGGGGTGGTAACGGCCGACAGGGAGCTCTGGCGTAGGCTGGTCCATGAGGTCACGAAGAGTCGGAGACGACTGAACGAATGAACAACAACATACACACAAATACACACACACACATATACATACACAAAACACATATACACATACTGGGCCACAGCAATGCATGGCAGGGGATGGCTAGTTTTAAATATTTTTTCTTCCCTCATCCACCTCTTCTTTTCTTTCTTCTGTTATCCATTTCCCTCCATTTTTTAAGATTTGGGGTGCCTCCGGAACTTATACGGTCCATGAGACAAGTACAATTGGCTGAACAGTAATTTCAGTGATATCACAGATACCTTCAGCTGTATCTCAATATTCCTTGTATGCAAAATGACCTTTTCAAATATAGAAAGGCAGTGAGGAAGGGAAGGAGGAAGAGAGAGTGTCTCTCCTTTTTTTTGACAGCTAGAACAGCTTGACTCCCTCCACCCCCCACTCTGTGAGTATGCTAGAAAGTATCATTGCTTTAAAGACCTATTTATAAAGGATTCTACATGTATTTGCGAAAATAGGTGCAAAACCCTGAAGTAATTCAGGAATTTGATTTCTAGTAGCTTACTGTTTAAAATTAAACTGTAATTGAAGTATTTGGCAAGGGAGAAATTGGAAAATTGTGACTCAATTACAGTGAAAACCATTTATTTGGGAGTGAGAGATATAATAGGAATATGTATGAGAAAATGCTATGTTAAGCATGGGCAAACTTCGGACCTCCGGGTATTTTGGACTTCAGTTCCCAGAAATCTCAGCCAATTTACTAGATGTTAGGAATTGTGGGAGCTGAAATCCAAAACATCTGGAGGAGCATAGTTCAAGAAACTCTGATCTGGATTAAATATTAGTAAAGAAGAGGCCCGAGCTCCAGTCTGAACTGAAGTGCTAGACCTATTCTGGCATGATTAAAGCCCAAAATAGATTCAGTGCTCCACTGAAGTCCTCAGTAATACCTGGTGATCCCAACAAAGGATATTTTTCACCCCTCCACCTCACAGCCTTTGGCAAAGTTATTATCTAGATTATACATCCCAACTATTCACTCCATGTGAACTAAGTAAAATGCAGATAAATAGAAATGTGAGCTACTGACACACACAAGAAGAGAACTCTGTCAAAACCTGTTGCTGTTTGCACCTCAGACATCAGAAGAACTGCAAGACCGAGAACAAGCCACGAGAATAAAGACGAAGATCCACCCAGAGGAAAAGTGTTCTTGCCATACATCAAGGGAACCACTGACCACATTGGGGAGCTGATGAGGAAACACAACCTACAAACTATCTACAGACCCACCAAGAAAATCCAACAAATGCTACGTTCAGCAAAGGACAAGAGGGATCCTCTCACTTCTGCAGAAGTCTACCGTATACCATACAGCTGTGGACAAGTCTACATAGGGACCACAAAACACAGCAGCACACAAACACGAATCAAGGAACATGAAAGGCACTGCAGACTACTCCAACCAGAGAAGTCAGCCATAGCAGAGCACCTGATGAACCAACCTGGACGGAGCATATTATTTGAGAACACAGAAATGCTGGACCACTCCAACAACCACCATGTCAGACTACACAGAAAAGCCATTGAAATACACAAGCATGTTGACAATTTCAACAGAAAGGAGGAAATCATGAAAATGAACAAAATCTGGCTACCAGTATTAAAAAAAACTCTAAAATTACAACAGCACAACAACAGTGAGGAAACAAACAAGGACATCTAATCACCTCTCAACAAAAGTTTGCTCCAGGCTCTGTCAGACCATTATATGCTAATCAAGGTGGTCAGTTGAAACATTCACACCTAGCTCCAGCAGCATAGTTCGAGTCCTTTGTCCCACCCTGGTCATTCCACAGATATATAAACCTTTTTTCCTAGTTCCAACAGACCTCACTACCTCTGAGGATGCTTGCCATAGATGCAGGTGAGACGTCAGGAGAGAATGCCTTTAGACCATGGCCATATAGCCCGAAAAAACCTACAACAATCCGAAGAAGGTATAGTTCATGGAATTTCCTAACATGCATGAGGGGAGAGTGATGCACTGGTAAAATCTACACTGAAGGCCATCGACTCATAACTACACTAAAGCTGGATCTACACTGCCATATAATCCAGATTATCAAAGCAGATGTTTTTAAAAAAGCAAAAGACTTTGAAACAGTTGAAATCCAACTTGCTAATGCCTTGAAAGATCTCTCCAGCTACTGCAAAGATAACCAGCTGAAGACTAACCCTACCAAGATACAAGTGTGTGCTTTCCACCTACGCAACCGTGAAGCCAACAGGAAATTGAAAGTCACCTGGGAAGGTCAAGAGCTTGAACATTGTTTCCATCCTAAATATCTCGGTGTCACCTTAGATCGAACGCTAACATATAGGAAACACTGCTTGAACACCAGGCACAAAGTAACTGCACGCAATAACATCCTGCGGAAACTTACTGGCAGCACATGGGGAGCAGACTCAAAATTAATAAGAACGTCAGCCTTCGCCTTGTCTTACTCAACTACCGAGTGTGCCTGGCCTGTTTGGCATAGGTCTGTCCATGCAAAGCAGGTGAACATAGCATTGAATGAAACATGCAGAATAATCACAGGATGTCTTAAACCTACACCTGTTGATAAACTCTACAAGCTAGCTGGCATTGCCTCCCCCCCCCCCCCCGATGTGCGACGGGAAGTTGTTGTTAAATGTGAGAAAAATAAGGTTGAACACTGTGAAAGCCACCCACTACATGGCTACCAGCCTCCTCCCAGTAGACTGAAATCAAGGAAAAGCTTTATGAGAACTACCACTTCTCTTGGTGTTCCCCCAGCAACAGCAAGAGTATCCCTCTGGGCATCTAGATCAGGAAATCCCAACTGGATGCCCCCCCCCCCCCATGAGGGTCTTCCTCCAGGAGCAAACCAAGAATGGGCAACTTGGAAGTCCCTGAACAGACTCAGAAGTGGAGTGGGCAGATCATAAGACAACCTGGCAAAATGGCACTACCTAAAAGAATCCCACACCTTGTGTGATTGTGGAGCAAAACAGACAACTCCGCATCTGTATGCTTGTTGTCCATTATGCCCTGACTCATGTACAGAGGAAGAATTGTTGGAGGCTACAGACAATGCCATTGCTGTTGCCCGTTTTTGGTCAAAAGATATTTAGCCACCTGCGCTACTTCTATTTGTATCGATTTTATACTAATTTATGCAATGCTTTTGATACGAAATAAATAAAATCAAAGCAGATCATTGAGATTACCTGCTTTGAACAGGATTATATTAATCTACACTGCCATATAATCCAATTTGAAGCAGATAATCTGGATTTTATATGGCAGTGTAGATCCAGCTTAAGGTCATTTTCTCCAGCTGTAGGCACATCTAAACAAGATCTCAGGAAGTCCTCATGCTTTCTTTGTAATCCCCTTTTCTCAACCTATAGTACCTTAAAATCTTTAAAAGCCAGAGAAATATCATTTATTTTTCAAAGAAGAAAGACTGCTACCTCTATTATACAGTGACTTCCAGCTATTTGTATCTATTAGCAGTAATTTTGTATTATCTCTCTTTTTAAGCTTAAAGGCATGTAAGTCACAGTGACTTCCGTTCCCTCATTAATTTCCTTGGGATTGCGATTTGTTTTCCAAGCTTGGTTTTTTATTTGCAAAAAGTAACATATTAAAAAGCTCCTTGCCCAGGAAGTGTGTCTAAGGTAACGATAAGGTTTCCGTTCTATCTCAGATCAAGACCTCTTGAACTGCTGATTCTAACATTTCTGTCGAAGGGCACTCAGTCATAATTCATCAAAATGTTTTCAACAAATACAATAAACAGATAACATTGTGGACTAGCTTTGCACAAGCTGATCTGCTGCAAGGTAAATCCCAAGACAAGGATGTTGTTTTGCTCACAAATCAGAAGGAATAGAATCTGTGACAGCATTATATGAAATGTTCGTGGCATGTATATATTGTGGATTAATCTTATTCTGCTACTATTGGTCAGTGCTTTTGTCCTTAGACTGTGGAATGACCGGCCAGAAGAGATTCAAAAGCTAATTGGTCTGTCAGGATTTATGACATAATAATAATAATAATAATAATAATAATAATAATAATAAAAATAATAATAATCTTTATTTATACCCCGCCACCATCTCCCCGATGGCGACTTGGGGCGGCTTACATGAGGTCAATGAAAGAACTCTTCTGGCAGGCCTAGCTAGTTAATTTTCAACTGTGAATTTTAACTGTACATTGTATTTGTATTGGTGTCAGTCTTTGTCCTGTGTACTTTAATATATGCATTTTAATAGTATTATATTTTACTAGCGGTCCTCTGCCAGGCGTTGCTGTGGCCTAGTCTGGTGATCTGGAAAATAAAGTAATGAGAAAGTGTTGGTTTCTAATACATATAATGTCTTAATACTTGTGGGTAAGCAATATTTCTTGCTGTTTCTTTGTCAGTGTTGATGTGGAGATTGTCTGATTTGCCTACTCTGGAACATGCAACATATCATTGTCCTTCTTTAGGGGTCCCTTTCAAATCTTTGATACTGCATCCATCATATACATATGTGTGTGTGTGTGAATGGCTGGATGGCCCTTTGTCAGGAGGGCTTTGATTATGTTTTCTTACCCTGGTGAAGGGAGTTGGACTGGATGGCTTTAAGGCAGCATTTCTCAACCTGGGAAGTCAAGACCTCGGGGAGGGGAGGAGTCACCAGGGGGGTGTCAGAAGGCTCACCAAAGACGACCAGAAAACACAGAATTTTTTGTTGGTCATGGGGGTTCTGTGTGGGATGTTTGGCCCAATTCCATCATTGGTGGGGTTAGGAATGCTCTTTGATTATAGGTGAACTATAAATCCCAGCAACTACAACTTCCAAATGTCAAGGTCTATTTCCCCCCAAATTCCATCTGTGTTCACATTTGGGCATATTGAGTATTCCTGTCAGGTTTGGTCCAGATCCATCATTGTTTGAGTCCACAGTGCTCTCTGGATGTAGGTGAACTACAGCTCCAAAACCCAAGGTCAATGCCCACCAAACCCTTCTAGTGTTTTCTGTTGGTCAGGGGAGTCCTGTGTGCCAAGTTGGTTCAATTCCATCGTTGGTTGAGTTCAGAATGTTCTTTGATTATAGGTGAACTATAAATCCCAGCAACTACAACTCCCAAATGACAAAATCATAATTTTTGAGTGATGGTCACTCCTTGTGTGGTGAGACATTTTGTTGCCAAATTTCCTTTATTGGTTCTTTTGTTTTTAAGGAACTCATTATGCACAGAGCATATATATATATATATATATATATATATATATATATATATATATCGATATGTATATTTTAATCACGTTATACCCCATCTCGAGCCTTGAGGAGTGGTGTGTAACAAATAAAATGCATGATGGCTACGAAAGTTGGGGTAACAAAACTAAAATATGTAGGATAGAAAGAGCAACAGAAATAACTTACAAATCTTTACTATCTGTGTTGCTTGTCTCATTTAAACTCAGGCGTCATGAAGCCAGGGAGTTGTTTAAAGAGGGGGTTTGTAGTTTGGCGAACCTGGACCGCAAAACTCTATCAAGTTCCCAAGATACTCCAAGATCAGAGACTTAGAATTAAATCAATGTACGAAGGTTGAATGAAAAGTAATGCCTCCACCTTCATTACTTGGGTTTGGATGGGAATATTTTAATAAATCAAACACAGAAATGGTCCTTAGAATGTGCTCTTTAACTACCACTATTCACTTTTCCACATAATCACCAGACAATAAAAAAATAAAATAAATAGGTCCCTATGCGGAACCAGTTGTGCATGTCCCGACAACCATCCTGAACTCCTTGGTTTCAGGCAGCCCAGGAACACAGGTAGCCATCCACTTCTTGCTCACTTCTCTCAGGCTCCTTTGCCAGTCACATGGCATAGAACAAGGAAGGAAGACTGCCCAGCAGCAGGTACCTCCATCCCCTGGTCTCTGCTGCATATGGCACTGACAGGCATTTAGCTCCTGACCACTGGCACCAAACTTGCTTCAGCACGCCTGGGCAGTATGGACACCCTCCCAAGGTTGCTCAGGATGTCTCTCAGGTCGCAATGCAGGCTGGAACCGGCCCTCAATATTTGTCAGTGTAGAACTGCCCATTGTGCACTCCTAGCTTCTGTACTAGCAGCTTAGCCAATGGTGAGGAATACTTGGAACTGTAGTTGTATTGGAGGGCCGCCTGAATTCCACCCCTGTTCTATGTTAAACCTTCTGCCAAGTCACAACACAGATCCAAACACCCACTTCATGGGGATGGTTCTTTTGGTTTAAAAAGAAATAATACCGCTAAGGAGAACTATCAATGTATGGGTAGAAACTGGAAACTGCGACATCTATATAAATAAAAATGTAATGTTCTTTTGTGGTATTCACAGAACTCAAAAACCTCTGGATGAATTGGCACCAAATTTGGACACAATACACCTAACAACCCAATGTATGTTCTCCACTAAAAAATCAAACATGAAAACAAAAAGCAGAAAGGACTTCTGAACTACATGTCCACAAAGGAGAAACTGCATGTCTACAAAGAGACCCATGGCCACGCCCCCTCCTCCTCACGGGGAAACAGCTGGCCATTAAAGCAAGAGGTGCCAGGCGCGCGTGCATGCCCCCCCCCCCACACACACAAGCGAGAGTAGGCACCATGGGAGTGGAGGGGGAGGCTTGCCGCATGGAGCCCCTTCTCTTTCCCTGCTATGCCAGGAGGGCGGTCTCCTCCTCCTCCACCTTTTCCTGTTGGAAGAGGCTGGCGGATGGGGGACGGATTTTCTGTAGACCCTTCTTTCTATTTTTAATTCTTTCCTTTCTGTCTGACCTGCTCGCCTGTCTCCGGCAACACGAGCACACATTTAACACATACGCACACACAGGAGGTAGCTGCCTCTGCCAGAATCCACCCGAAAGGACTCCCTTCCCTTCTTTCCTTCCTCCCTTTCTTTCCTTTTCTTCCTTCCTTCCTTCCTTTTTCCTTCCTCCCCTCCTCCTTCCTTCCTGTCCCTCCCTCCTTCCTTCTCCTTCCTTTCCTTCTTTCCCTCCTTCCCTTCCTTCCTGCCCCTTCTTTCTTCTTCCTTTCCCTCTTTTCCTCCCTCCCTCCCTTTCCTCCTTCTTTCCCTTTTTTCATTTCCTTCCCCTTCATTTCCTTCCCTCCCTCCTTTCTTCACCCCTCCTTCCTTTTCCTCCTTCCTTCCTGTCCCTCCTTTTTTATTTTCCTTCCCTTCTTTCCCTCCCTCCTTCCTTCTTCCTTTCCTTCTTTCTATGTAAGATATAAATACAATATTTTATATAGATTGCTATATAGATTGCTATATAATATGTTACTATATATTACTATATAATACAAATTAAATGGAAGGGACAGTCAAGAAGTAACGAGGGAAATAGGGACGAAATGAAGGAGGGAAAGGGGGAAGGAAGGAAGGAATGAGACAAGGAGGGAGGGAAAGAAGAAAGGAAAGAAAGAAAGATAGAGAAGCAAGGAAGAATTAAATAAAAAAGTGAAAGGAAAGAGAGAGTGAAGGAAGGAGAGAAGGAACAAAAGACAGGGAAGGAAGGAAGGAGAGAAGGAAGGATGCAACCTAAGAGCAAGGAAGGGGGGAAAGAAACAGGTAGAGATGGAAGAAAGAAGAAGAGAAATAGGAAGGGAAAGAAATAGAGGGAAGGAAGGAAAGAAAGAGGGAGGGAAGTTTGGCCACAGCAATGCGTGGCGGGTACAGCTAGTTAAAAGAATAAAAGTGGAATATAGCAACTAATTCCAAGTTCAATCTGACTCTGTAAAGAATTAGATCAAAAAAAAAAAGAGCTCCAAACTTTATGAATTTATGATAGGGGAAACAGTATTTATATACACATCTTGCAAACAAGGTAGTTTACAAGACAGAATCCAGTTCCGGTCCAGAGTTCACAAAGCCAGTCACACAACAAGTTCAAGATAACACCATCCAGGAAGACATTGCTTTCAGCAACTCAAGAGTCTTTTATGCTAAGGCTACAGGTGTTGCTTGTGGATAGTCTGTTTCTCAGCTAATCTGGCAGACCTGCGTAATTGAGTTTGCTCTCTGTGAAATTGCACATGAGAAGGAGCCATTAATCCTTCAGAAGCCTGCCCTGAAGTACTGGCTTCTGCTTCCTCTTCCTGCTGAAACATGGTGGCTCCTTCTGTCAAGAACTGCCCAAGACAGAAGCACCCCTTTGTCTTCAGGCCACCTTCAAATCAAATGCAAGAGCAAAGGTGTTTACGGGTTCTTTCTGTTTGTTTTCCAGACATAATAAACATGTACATCTCCTATTATATTTCTTTCCTCAGCCAGCTGCACTTCAGGTGCTACAACTTCCATAATCCCCACTGAGGGAGTGGTGTGCGTTGCAGTGTAGCACTGCGCTGGTCCTTCCCCAGCCCAGAAACCACATAATTGACTGTCTTATGCCACCACCACACTGTTTTCTTTCCCAATTGTATACTGAGCTGTGCCACCATAATTCTGTAGAACAAATCAGGATAGTCTTGTTTGGAACTATTTATGGTTACTGTCTTAAGCTCACTTAAGAGTAAATCCCATAGAACTCAGTGGGAATTACTCTCCATGATTCTGTTATATGCAACTTTCCTTAGTCATGCAGAGAAGCTAGTTAATTAGGCAATCCCTCGTTGTCCGAGTAGGATAGTTTTCCAGGATCAGTGTGTTGGTGGGTCCGTAGAGCCCTATTCTTGACCTGCATCTTCTCCCGCAGTAAGGGCATTGGTTTCCAGGTGGAAGGCGGTCTCGGTCGGGGTTGGCTTGACGCGCCTTCTTCTTGGCATGTTTCTCTCTTTTGCCCTCCATTCGTGCCTCTTCAAATTCTGCAGCACTGCTGGTCACAGCTGACCTCCAGCTGGAGCGCTCAAGGGCCAGGGCTTCCTAGTTCTCAGTGCCAGAGTTTTTGCCAGAGTTTTAAAGGTTGGCTTTGAGCCCATCTTTAAATCTCTTTTCCTGCCCATTAACATTCCGTTTTCCGTTTTTGAGTTCGGAATAGAGCAACTGCTTTGGGAGATGGTGGTCGAGCATCCAGACAACATGGCCGGTCCAGCGGAGTTGACGGCGGAGGACCATCATGTCAGTGCTGGTGGTCTTTGCTTCTTCCAGCATGCTGATGTTTGTCTGCTTGTCTTCCCAAGAGATTTTCAGGATTTTCCGGAGGCAGCGCTGATGGAATCGTTCCAGGAGTTGCATGTGACGTCTGTAGACAGTCCACGTCTATTGTCCTCCCAATCCTGGGGGTGATAGTATGGTAGCTGGGTCCGGAAGCTCCGAGAGTTACACACATTCTGCAACGGCGGTTGTGAATAAGGGAAGGGGAGAGCGGCACACGGAGGGCAGGAATATACTTCGTAGTTGCATTTGGTGGAAGGATAGAAAGGAGGGGAGGGTTAGGATAAGGTTTAGGGTAAGGTTTAGGGGTAGGGTAAGGGGTTAGGGTAAGGGTTAGGGTTCAACCATTAAAGAACTCTTACATTCCTTTTATAATGTGTTCCGTTTTGCGTTGCGCAAACAGCGCTCCTGAAGGAGCAAAGCTGAACAGCGTAACGCTCAGAGCTTCTGGACCCAGCTTTCATATTATTACCACATTAGGAGTCCCCGGTGGCGCAGTCGGTTAAACCCCTGTGCTGGCAGGACTGAAGACTGACAGGTCGCAGGTTCGAATCCGGGGAGAGGCGGATGAGCTCCCTCTATCGACTCCAGCTCCTCATGCGGGGACATGAGAGAAGTCTCCCACAAGGATGATAAAAACATCAAATCATCTGGGCGTCCCCTGGGCAACGTCCTTGCAGACGGTCAATTCTCTCACACCAGAAGCAACTTGCAGTTTCTCAAGTTGCTCCTGACACAACAATAAAATAAAATAAAAACACATTGGGATATAAACCGTTTATATCAGTATGCATCCCATATTTTTTCTAGGACTGGATGCATACTGCATTGAGACAGGATGCAAACTCTCCTCCTCATACCTAATTATTACCGCCGTCTCCCAAAACAGTTGCTCTACTCCGAACTCAAGAATGGGAAACGGAATGTTGGTGGGCAGGAAAAGAAAGCCAAACCTTCAAAACACTGGTATAGACACTGAGAACTGGGAAGCCCTGGCCCTTGAGTGCTCCAGCTGGAGGTCAGCTGTGACCAGCAGTGGTGCAGAATTTGAAGAGGCACAAATGGAGGGCGAAAGAGAGAAACATGCCAAGAGGAGGGCGCGTCAAGCCAACCCTGACCGGGACCGCCTTCCACCTGGAAACTGATGCCCTCACTGCGGGAGAACATCCAGGTCAAGAATAGGGCTCCACAGTCACCTTCGGACCCACCCAGAGGCGGTCCTAGGTAATTTTCAAAGGTAAGCAAACAGTATTTTGCCCCCCCCCCCCCCCCAATCATTGATATATATATTCTGTTCGTTGTGGGAGTTCTGTGTGCCATATTTGGTTCAATTCCATCATTGGTGGAGTTCAGAATGCTCTTTGATTGTAAGTGAATTATACATCCCAGTAACTACACTTGCCGCACTTGCTCCCTTGCTTGGCCCACTTTGGGTCCGGAGGCATGCCTGAAGACCCCGGTGTGTGCACCAAAAAGTCACCTCTTCTCCTGACTTTCTCCTCAGCCATTGGGACCAAGAGAGAGAGAGAGAGAGAGAGAGAGGTGGAGATGCCCACCTTTCCTGAAGGTAGGCGCAAAAACAAAGGAGGGAGCGGAGGTGGGAGATACCTCCAGCCGGAGGGGCTCTCTCTCTCTCTCTCTCTTGGTCCCAATGGCTGAAGAGAAAGTCAGGAGAAGAGGCGACTTTTGGTGCGCATGCTGGGGTCTTCAGATACGCCTCCGGACCAAAAGTGGGCCAGGTGCGGCGGCTCCGCCCCTTGGCCCACCCGCGGAATAGGGAGAGGAGAGGAGGCAGGTGGAGCTCCAGGGGATCAGGAAAGGGAGCCGGTCATGGGGAAAGGATTGAACACAGAGAACGATTAAGCGCCAGCTCTGCTCGTGCACCCGGTGGCCGGGTGGAGCAGGCACGAGAGGGGCTAGGCGAGGCACAAGGGCCTGGCCTCTTTGGGAAGAGGATCGCCCGGCAGCGAGGCAAGAAAGCCGAGGCTCCCCCCGGACTGCTAGGGCTGTTGTGAGCTGAGGGGGCGCTCCTCAAGTGGAGGTCAAGGGGCTTTTACAGAGGTGCCTCTGCGCCCCTGGCAAAAAAAGTGTTCTGCGACTGCTTACTTCGCATAATGGACAAGCCGCCCCTGGACCCACCGCCAGTACTCCGATCTTGGAAGACTATCCTACTCGGACAACGAGGGATCGCCTAAGTAAGTAAGTACTTACTAAGTAAGTAAGTACTATAATTCCCAATGCGATCAGGTCCTACAATTCAGTTTGCAAATAATCCATTTCTGCAACGCTTGGCAGACGGATTCCAATGGAATACAGATGGGATGGGGGCAAACATCATGTCTGAAAGCATTCTGTCTCTGAAGCAGAGTATTTCCTAATGTGATAAGATCCAGAACTAGCATATGGTAGCACTCGAATGTAACCTTCTGATTGGGTGAATGGGGCCATCCATACAAGCTGGAATATGTCCAGAGGAGGGCGACTAAAATGATCAAGGGTCTGGAGAACAAGCCCTATGAGGAGCGGCTTAAGGAGCTGGGCATGTTTAGCCTGAAGAAGAGAAGGCTGAGAGGAGATATGATAGCCATGTATAAATATGTGAGAAGAAGCCACAGGGAGGAGGAATCAAGCTTGTTTTGTGCTTCCCTGGAGACTAGGACGCGGAACAATGGCTTCAAACTACAAGAGAGGATATTCCATCTGAACATGAGGAAGAACTTCCTGATGTGAGAGCCGTTCAGCAGTGGAACTCTCTGCCTCGGAGTGTGGTGGAGGCTCCTTCTTTGGAAGCTTTTAAACAGATGCTGGATGGCCATCTGTCAGGGGTGATTTGAATGCAATCTTCCTGCTTCTTGGCAGAATGGGGTTGGACTGGATGGCCCATGAGGTCTCTTCCAACTCTTTGATTCTATGTGATGGGACCTGTTCGAAAGCATTCTGTCTCTGAAGTGGAGTATTTCCTAATGTGATAAGATCCAGAACTGACACAATGTAGCACTTGAATGTAACCTTCAGATTGGGTGATTGGGGCCATTGTTTTGGTGGCGGCGGTGGGAGGACCTCCAGACTGCGCCCTTTTTTTGTGTTTGTGTCAGGAGTGACTGCAAGTCGCTCCTGGTGTGAGAGAATTGGCCGTCTGCCAATTCTCTCACACCCAGGGGACGCCTGGGGACGCCAGGGGACACCCAGGGGACGTTATCCAGGGGACGCCTGGATGATTTGATGTTTTTATCATCCTTGTGGGAGGCTTCTCTCATGTCCTCGCATGAGGAGCTGGAGCTGATAGAGGGAGCTCATCCACCTCTCCCCGGATTCGAACCTGCGACCTGTCGGTCTTCAGTTCTGCTGGCACAGGGGTTTAACCCACTGCGCCACCGGGGACTCCTGCGCCCTTGGTGGGCCACTGCAGCAACACAGGAAAGGGGCGTGCCCTTGCCTCTGTTTGGAAAGGCTCGTGCCGAAGGGGCGTGGCCTGGGGCGGACACCTGCGCGCGCCGGCCCCGCCCCCTCCGCGCGCCTCCCTCGGAGAGGTGGGCGTGGCCAGCGGCCCTTTAGCTTTCGCTTCCTCCCCCTGCGCCCTTTTCTCCCTCCGCTCTTCGGGAGGCGGTTACTGTGGCGATGACGTCAAGGCGGGCTGGCGCGGGGGGGCGGGGCTAGCCGGCGGGGAAAGGGAAGATGGCGGCAGGGGCGGCCGCTGGTGGTCTTGCTGCTGCTGCTGCTGCTTCTGCTGTCGGAGCGCCGGGGGACGCCGCGGGTCCGCTCCGGGCGAAGGAGGCGGGGGAGGCCGCGGCTGCGAAGGCGCTGAGGCGAGCCTGAGAAGGAGGGAAGGAGGAAGGAAGCGCTGAAGGGGGCGGGCGGGCCCATGTCCCCGTCCCTCGTCGCCACCGAGTGAAGGGCAGGCAGGCAGGCAGGCGAGGCAGTGGCGGCTGAGGGGCCCGCGGAGGACGAGGACGAGGAAGACGAGGAAGAAGAGGAGGAGGAGAAGGCCACGGCAAGATGAAGTTCGCCGAGCACCTCTCCGCGCACATCACCCCGGAGTGGCGGAAGCAGTACATCCAGTATGAGGTGCGCCCTATGGAAGTGGGGGGGGGGTCCTCTTTGGGCCAAGTGGGAGCGGGAAGGAAGGCGGGATTCCTGAGGGGAAGGGTGCTGCTGAGGAGCAGAGGGCGCCCCCTTGGCCTCGGCCACAGCCTGCCGCTTTGCGCCCTTCCCACCTCTGCGCTCTCTTCCTTCCTTCCTCCCTCTCTTCGCTTCTGTTGTCTTTTTTCCTCTCCTTCCTTCCTTCCTTGAGATAGGCTGCTTTTTTTCCCCTGGCTTCCTCCCTTCGGCTCTGCTGTCTTTTTGCCCTTCCTTCCTTTCTTGGGATATGCTGCTTTTTTGCCCATCCATCCATCCTTGGGCTCTGCTATCTTTTTGCCTTTCCTTCCTTCCTTGGGCTTTGCTGTCTTTTTGCCCTTCCGCCCTTCCTTCCTTCCTTTCTTGAGATATGCTGTCATTTTGCTCTTCCTTCCTTCCTTGGGATATGCTGCTTTTTCTGCCCTCGCTTCCTCCCTTCAGCTCTGCTGACTTTTAACCTTTCCTTCCTACCTTTCCTTCTTTCCTTCCTTGGGCTCTGCTGTCATTTTGCCCTTCCTTCCTTCCTTCCTTGGGATATACTGCTTTTTTTGCCTTCGCTTCCTCCCTTCAGCTCTGCTGACTTTTTATCTTTCCTTCCTTCCTACCTTTCCTTCCTTCCTTGGGCTCTGCTGTCTTTTTGCCCTTCCTTCCTTCCTTCCTTCCTTCCTTTCTTCCTTGAGATATGCTGTCTTTTTGCCCTTCCTTCCTTCCTTCCTTGGGATATACTGCTTTTTTTGCCTTCGCTTCCTCCCTTCAGCTCTGCTGACTTTTTATCTTTCCTTCCTTCCTACCTTTCCTTCCTTCCTTGGGCTCTGCTGTCTTTTTGCCCTTCCTTCCTTCCTTCCTTCCTTCCTTCCTTCCTTCCTTCCTTGAGATATGCTGTCTTTTTGCCCTTCCTTCCTTCCTTCCTTGGGATATGCTACTTTTTTTGCCCTTGCTTTCTCCCTTTGGCTCTGCCGTCTTTTTAGCTTTCCTTCCTAACATTCCTTCTTTCCTTGGGATCTACAGCTTTTTTGCCCTCCCTCCCTCCCTCCCTCCCTCCAGCTCTATTGCCTTTTTGCCTCTCCTTCCTTCCTTCCTTCCTTCCTTCCTTCCTTGGGATATGTTCTTTTTTTTGCCCTCACTTCCTCCCTTCGACTCTGCTGTCTTTTTACCTTTCCTCCCTTCCTACCTTTCCTTCCTACCTTTCCTTCCTTGGAATCTGTAGCTTTTTTGCCCTCCCTCCTTCCCTCCCTCCAGCTCTATTGCCTTTTTGCCCTTCCTTCCTTCTTTCCTTCCTTCCTTGGGCTCTGCTGTCTTTTTGCCCTCCCTTCCTTCCTCCCTTCCTTCCTTCCTTCCTTCCTTGGGATATGCTGCTGCTTTTTTTGCCCTCGCTTCCTCCTTTTGGCTCTACTGTCTTTTTACCTTTCCTTCCTACCCTCCTTCCTTTCCTTCCTTGGGATCTACAGCTTTTTTGCCAATCCTTCCTCCAGCTCTATTGCCTTTTTGCTTCTCCTTCCCTCCCTCCCTCCCTTGGGCTCTGCTACCTTTTTATTGCCCTCCTTCCCTCCTTCCCTTCCCTCCTTGGGATCCGCAGCTTTTTTGCCCTTCTTTTCTTGGGCTGTGCTGTCTCTTTGCCTCTTTCCTTCTCTTCCATCCTTCCTTCAACTCTTCTGCCTTTTTACCCTTCCTTCCTTCCTGCCGTCCTTCCTTTCCTTCAGTTCTGCTGCCTTTTTGCCTCTCCTTCCCTCCCTCCCCATCCCTCCTTCCCCTGCCTTCCTTCCTTATTCCCTCAAGTTCTCCTGTAGCTCTTCTTTTCCCCCTTGTGTTCGCCTGTCCTCTCAAGGCCACACCTCTCCCCATTTCTAACTGGCAAACCTGCTCGGTGTGCCTCTGTTTACAGCCTTCTCTCCTTTGTTGAAGGACACAAAGGGATGTCACTGCAGCTGGGTGGCTTTTCCCTTCAAGCCCACCTCTCCCCCCACATCCTTGTGGCCAAAGATGCAGGGAAAAAGTAGGCGTGGAGCTCATGTGTCAAAGCCAAGGCCCAGGGGCTGAATCCAGCTCTCCTATGTCATGACTAGAGCTGATGGGAGTTGTGATATAGGAACATCTGGGAGGCTGCTATTTGTTCTATTAAGTCAAGAGACTAGGAGTTGGATTTAAAAATAAGGCATGTGGGTATCATAGATTCATAAAATAATAGAGTTGCAAGAGACCACATGGGCCAGTCAGTCCAACCCCCTGCCATGCAGGAAAAGCACAATCATGGTCGTGTTTTTCCTGATGATGATGATGATGATGATGATGATGATGATTGCTACTGGAACGTGGCCATACAGCCTGAAAAACTCACAGCAACCCAGTGATTCTGGCCATGAAAGCCTTCAACAAAAACATTGAACGTCTCTACGGGGAGAAACTGTTCCAAAACACAATTAGATTGGATATAATACTGAAACATGGCCATACAGGCCAACCCCCCCCCCCCCAGCAACCCATGATGATGATGATTACAAAGATGATGATGATGATGATTTATATCCCGCTTTTTCTCTCAATACGGAGACTCAAATCAGCTCACAACGAAAAACATTAGATCATATCTGACTTTAACTTGTCCTTGAGCTTTTCCCCAGTCTCAGTGCCATAAGTGCAGATGGGTTTCAATCCACATTGTCCCCAGTCTGCCGATAATTTAAGGGATGGAGTTGTTGTTCAATGTTATTATTAGTAATAACCCCCTTTATCTCCTCAAAGGGAATTCAAAACAGCTTGACATAAGAGCATTAAAATACAAACATTAAAACAGTATTAAACGTACAGCACTAAAATGAAAGAGCACCCACCACTATATAAAAAACAGAATAGTTGCCCTCTATCTATATCATATCCGATAAGAGTTGTGATAGGAACATCTGGGAGGCTGCCATTGGGACAGGAGACTGGGGTTTGGATTTAGGTTGAAGGCTTGTGGGTATGATATCTGACTTTGACATGTCTTTGAGCCTTTCTCCAACCCCAGCCACAAGTGCAGATGGTTTGTAGTCCCCATTGTCCCAAGTCTGTGTGGTGGATAATTTAAAGGGATGGGAGTTGTCATTTAATAACATCTGGGGAACCAAATTATTATTATTATATTTATTTATACCTTGCTTTATCTCCCCAAAGGGGGCTTAAAACGGCTTGACATAAAGGCATTAGTATACAATTTAAAACGTACAAATATATAAACGTTAAAACAGAATTAAACACAAACAGCACTAAAAAAAATCACAGTTAAAATCCATCAAAATATATTCCAAGTTAAATTGGGTAAAAAGCTAAAGAGCTCCCATCACTATGTAACGAACAGGATGGCTGGCCCTCTATCTATATCCACTCAGTCTCTGTCTATGGCTTCAGTGGCCCAAGAAAGAAGAATCTCCAGTTCTCAAGAGAAAAGGCAAGCATAAGGTCAATATGATCCTTGATGAAAATGAGTCTGATGCCCCTTCCTTAGTGGTTACCTGGCAGGCCCTTGGGAAGGAAGCTAGGTGGCACCCTCTTCCATGGCTGCTGATACCATCCAGTTTTGACCGCTTCACATTTATTAATTATTCCAAACAGACCCTGACCCCAGAGCTTGCTATCAACTGTATTCTTATTTGATTCCTGAATGTTGAGGATTTACATGTCTTAGTCCTGAGGCTAGTTTGTGAAAGCCTTGATGAGAGCTGTCCTTGTGGGTGTGGTGGCTGTGGAAACACTTCTACGAGAGACAGGCCACTTGTTTCCCCCACCGTTTGAAGCATCCTGCCTCCCCTGGTCATTTCTTGCTATTTAGTGCATTTGGCTTCATTTTCCAAGTGTTACCATTCTTTTGCGTACACCTTGTGTTTGATTTGTGTGTTATTTCTTTGAGGCATTCTTCTCATTGTGACATCTTTTCCGTTCCTCACATTGTAAACATACCACGATTTTCCAACAAGGAAGCACAGGCATCTTTTGATAGTAGTATTATGTGAAAATACTTGCCTCTGTTCCTACTGGTACATACCTTCATCTGCAGTCTGTATCTGGACATGTTTTTGATTATTATTTTCTATGTTGCTTATATTTGTGCTATAACAGTGGAGGGGTGTGTCTGTATGAAGCAACCAACATTTCAAAGCCCTGAAGGCTGTGTTCAGGAGCAGGCTTACCTCTCTCACTCTCCCCGTTGGTTGCGGGGGGGGGGGGGGGGGGGAGAAGGAATAGTGTACGCTACATGTGTATTGTTTGTATGTTTCTGAAAACTGGTTTGTATGTTTGAGGAAGCTAGTTATGTGAGTCCCAGGATGGTGTATAATACCCCTTCCCTTGAACTCTCAGCAAAGGGTTCTTGAAACCAAGGTTACCTCCATCTTACACTTGGAATGACATATTATTTGATGCACAGCTGGTGATAGAGCTATACCCGCAGGGATTTTCAGGGTGTAAAAGGGGTCTAAATAATATAAAAGGACCAATATTTAGATTGGAGACTGCCAATGAATATCATGTATGGTTGCCTGTTGATTTATAGTAACCCTATGACTATTATTGGGTTTTCTGAGGCAAGGAATCATCAGAGAAGGCTTTTCCAGTTCCTCAGAAATACAGCCTACAATAATAATAATAATAATAATAATAATAATAAACTTTATTTATACCCCGCAGGGACTCGGGGTGGCTTACAAGAGGCCAAGCCCGGACACATATTACAGTAAGATAAAACCAAAACATAAGCAACAAGCAACAGCATTAAAATTACATTCAAAAGAAAGAAAGAAAAACAAAAAAAATATGAATACAGTAGCAAAATAACATTACAATAAACACAATCACAGTTTTTTTTTTTTTTTGGTCGTGTCAGGAGTGACTTGAGAAACTGCAAGTCACTTCTGGTGTGAGAGAATTGGCCGTCTGCAAGGACGTTGCCCAGGGGACGCCCGGATGATTTTGATGTTTTCATCACCCTTGTGGGAGGCTTCTCTCATGTCCCCGCATGAGGAGCTAGAGCTGATAGAGGGAGCTCATCCGCTTCTCCCCGGATTCGAACCTGCGACCTGTTGGTCTTCAGTCCTGCCGGCACAGGGGTTTAACCCACTGTGCACCGGGGGCACAATCACAGTGACAATGGGCGGGCCATATGTGCAGGATAAAATGCTAAAAATATCACACTTGGTATTCATTGGTGATGTCTCATCCTCATACTATCCAAGGCAGACCCTATTTAGCTTCCAAGATCAGACAAGGTCTGATACTTTTGGAGGATTTAAGCTGGCTAGAACCATAACTTCTCTGTAAGTGGGAAATAAGAACAACAACAACTGATGTTTGGCTAGAATAAAACCCTTCACAGGGGAAGAGTTTGGGTAGCAGGAAACTTTACAATTGAAGTTTTCCTTACAAATAAGTCACGATTGCTTATTTTATGATAGACTCTGGATGGGGAAAAGGTAATATCTCCTTCTCATTTTTAGTTAGTCCTTCAGGTGATCTTAAGTAGTAGTTTTGCCTAATAAAGAAATAGTTTTCAACACCTCAGTCATGTTTCTGTGTGCCCCAGATTTATGTTCAAATAGTGAGCACTGAATCAGCTATCTCAGAATAGTTCTTTTTAAAAAGTAATAAAAACATGGAAGACAAATATAAATATTTAAATATTAAGAATGAGATATTTGGCATATTTGGAGGTTTTCTTAATAGCACAAACATCATTGGGCACAGTTTCTGTTCTGGACTGCTATTTTGTCAGTATTTTTGTACTTTTGATTTGGGGGAAGGGTTTAATTTCCAAGCCCTATTTAGATATTTGGACAACAATCCTATTTATTTATTTATTTATTTAATATGCCAGCTTTCTTCCATCATGGGATTTCAAGGCAATTAAATATTAAACCATACTGTAGATAAATTATGCATTAATTTGTAGCATATTCACTGCAATATATGTCACTTAAGTACAGAACTTGAACAAAATTCTGGTATCATTATACGTTTTTAAACACACACACATATATATATTCATATATATATATATATATATACACACACACACACACACACACACACACACACACACATATACACACACACCCCTACCTAGCTAGGGAAAAAGAGAGTGGAATTATGTCCATAATTGCCGACATAATCATTTAGCATGATTTAGGCTGCCCAGGCCTAATGGGAGTTTGAACTGGAAACTGTCTGGAGAACCATAGTTGCACAACCTTACTTTCAAGTCTCTTTCAAAGATGCTATGTTTATTTTACCTAGACAAAAGAAACTAAACATTGCATTTGCCATAGAATTCCATAAAATTGGAAGAGACCATGAGTGCCATCCAGTCCAATCCCCTGCCATATCAAAGCAGTTCTTACTGAAAGAACATTATTCCTAATGTTTAGGGATATCTCTTTTCCTGCTGTTTGAATACATTGTGCCATGTCGTGGTCTCCAGAGCAGCAGAAAATAAACCTGATCCCTCCTCAATGTGTCATTCTTTCAAATATTTTAACATGGCTATCATGTCTCCTCTCTGCCTTTATTTCTTCAAGCTAATCATATCCAGCTCTCTAAACCACTTGGCTTCCAGACCTTTGATCATTTTAGTTGCCATTCTCTGGACAGATTCCAGCTTGTAGGTTTCCTATGTCTCCCAGAATATCTGCAACAAGTTTAATTTATAGAAAGACTCTTAGGGAGAACCCAGGTTCGGATAACGAATTAATCATTACTTTTTCAGAGTGACTTTTTAAAGCTATTTTACATCACTTTTTTAAAAGTTTATTTGAACTATTTATCCTGCTGGGTGCAACATCTGATTTGCTGGTAATTGTCAAAACTTAGCTTTGACCGTATGAAATGAACTTCAGGATATCCTATTATTAACACCACTACAAAATCCTGCAATATTAGGATTGTAGCTTCCTTAATTGAATTAGTGCACCTGTAATGTAGTCTTCCTCTTTTCCTAATACCTTCTATTTTGCCAGCATTGTTTTTTTTTTAATGAGTTTTCTAATTTCATCATATGTCTAATAGAAGTGTCTGTTTAGTAGGGCTTGCTCCCTTAGAAAATTCAGCCTTGCTTTGTTCTCAGACCCATTTATTTGAGGTTTTTTTTAAGCAGTATGCATAGAACTCTAGTACATGTACTGCATTTCAAATTAATTTCTTCCTGTCATCTTTCACTACTGTACATTGAAATCAGAAATACTATGGCATGAATGGTCTGGACTTTGATATTCAACAGTATATATACTTAAGGATCTTATCTAATTCCTTCTAACTGCCTTTCCTAGTTTTTTTAAAAAAATTATTAATAATTGAGCCAAGGTATGTATGTGTGTGAGTGTGTGTATGTATAATATACATATATAACATTTCATACAGAAATATCCTATCCTATCAAAGTTGGGTGAATTGTCTATGATCATTGTATTTGTTTCCTTAATGCTCAACTATATATTATTAGTATTGTTAGTATTGGCATCTCGAGCTCTGAGAATTACCTCAGCACACCCAAATGCCTGGGAATTACCCTGGACCATTCTCTGACCTACAAGAAGCACTGCCTGAATACCAAGCAAAAAGTAGGCGCTAGAAACAATATCATACAAAAGCTGACTGGCACAACCTTGGGATCACAACCAGACACAGTGAAGATATCGGCCCTTGCATTTTGCTACTCTGCTGCTGAGTATGCATGCCCAGTGTGAAACACATCTCACTATGCTAAAACAGTGGATGTGACTCTTAATGAGACATGCTGCATTATCACGGAGTGTCTGCGCCCTACACCACTGGAGAAATTACACTGTCTAGCCAGTATAGCACAACCTGATATCTTTTGGGAAGTAGCAGCCAATAATGAAAGGACCAAGGCAGTGACATCTCTGGCCCATCCCCTATTCGGATATCAGCCAGCATGCCAAAGTCTTAAAACAAGAAATAGTTTTCTAAGATCTACAGAGATACTCGCAGAAACACCTCAGCAAGCGAGAGTCCAAAAGTGACAGCACCTCAATCCATGGTTGATACCAAATGAGAGACTCCCTCCTGGGCACACAGAAGACTGGGCAACTTGGAAAGCTCTGAACAGACTGCACTCTGGCACCACGAGATGCAGAGCCAACCTTAAGAAATGAGGCTACAAAGTGGAATCCACGAGATGTGAGTGTGGGGAAGAGCAAACCACAGACCACCTACTACAATGCAACCTGAGCCCTGCCACATGCACAATGGAGGACCTCTTGTAGCAGCACCAGAGGCACTCCAAGTGGCAAGCTATTGGTTAAATGACATTCAATAGAATGCCAAGTTTTAAAACTTTGTGTTTTCTCAAACACATTGGTTTGCTCCTAATACGATAAATAAAAATATCATTAGTATTATTAATAGGCATCCTTATAATTATCATCCTTCAATCTAGAGCCTTTCCTGACTCAAATTTTCTAGTCGTCTGCAGAGTAAAAAGCAACAGTTACACATGTCTAATTGATATCAGTAGATAATTCTTATAATTACGAAACCCAAATCCTGAAACTTGATTATATCAATTGGGAAATGTGTTTGGATTTCATAAATCATTTTCAATGACATGCTCACCTGTCTTTCAGGGTTAGGTCTAGAAAGAAAATAATGAGTCACTTATGGTACTTAAGAATGAAAAAAAAACCAAGAGGCACAATACTAAGAACAAAATCAGCATATTAACATGTATAGAATCTTGCAACTATAACATCCTTCAAATATATAACAACATGGTTGCCATTTCACAGTTCACTAATCTTTCTATAACTTTCCATACCACTGCTGCAAAGAAAGGTCTAGTTATAGTTTTTGCTCCTACATTCTTTCTACCGCCTATTGTTAATCTCTGCCTTATAAGTTAAAGCCCTGATCATGTAAGCTGGAGGAAAGGTGTGCATTATCGTTCATAGTCATATCTCTTAGAATAATAGAGTTGGAAGAAACCTCATGGGCCATCTAGTCCAACCCTTGCCAAGAAGCAGGAAAATTGCATTCAAAGCACCCCCGACAGATGGCCATCCAGCCTCTGTTTAAAAGACTCCAAAGAAGGCTTCCCTTATAGGTTAAAAAAATTACTAAACATTAACATGGGTTATAAAATGCTACACCTCTCTTACACACAAAGTGCAAAAAAATGATCTTTTGGGGTTTCTTGTCTCTGATTGCTTGGTGAACATTAAATTTCCCGATATCCTGAAACCCATGTATTAATAAGCGTAGTATCTCCCTTCATGTTGCTTCCCTTTCAAGAAGTGTGATTTCCTGGCTTATCTCCTCCCCAATTTACTCATGTAATCATGTATAAGGGTAGAAATGTTAATTAAAAAATCAACCCCCAAAACCTGGGTCAATGGGTCAGGAAGGAGCCATCTCCTTGTTTGAATAGATTAGTGAAAGGCAATAGTTCATGCCAGGAGAACTTAAAATAAGCACTAACCCCCTATTCTTTCTGCTGTGGCTCAGCTTCTGGACTTTTTTTAATGCTAAGGTGGGGAAATTATAGCATTAGTCAGGATTGGCTGGCCACCTAAGGTGACACTGATGCTTTTCCCTCTCTCTGGAATGAACCTCTACTTATCTACGAGCCATATCAAAATCCATAATTTTGGCTCCAAAACCTGCCCTCGACTTAGACATAAGGTCAACCTATATGAGTACACACAGTAAGTGTAATCTTTCATCACTTTTTTTTACTTGCACTCCATCTTGAGGAACCTTGTGAGTCTGGCATCCTTCAGCTTGCATTTCTTGATAATCAAATGAAAACTTAATTTTTAGGCATTCCTACTTCAGCATTGTACAAAAATTTTACCAGTGGATTAAATATGGCATGCTATCATGTTTGAATAATTTACATTGTACCTTCTAGAGTTAATCTTTATGATAGGTTTTGGCAAGAATGGTTGGGTTGGCATAGCACTGGGAAGAATGCTAGAGCAGTGAGTGGGGGGTATATAATCAAATGGAGAGGAACAAGGATTACAGCCAATCTGCTTTCTTGGCAATACAATTTCCTATTTAGCTATCTACCTCTTCTGCCAGTTTTGTGTTAGATTAGAAGATAATACTCGTATTATTTGATATGATGATTAATGATTACCTATTTTTTTATAAATCATATTTGTTGTAGGCTTTAGACATGATATGCTTTATATTACATGAAATGAGATACTTTTGCAAGTAACAACTGTAGTACATGTGCTCTGTGCTATGGATTGATTAAATTATTATTTTTTTATTTTAAAAGAACCAACTCTATATGGTTTGTTTATATCAGCAGTTTCCAACCTTTGGGGCTCTAGTTGTTTGGACTTCTACTCCCAAAAATTCCAGTCATCTTATAAACTGTTAGGAACGGTGAGAGTTGAAGTCCAAAATGCCTAAAAGACCAAAGATTGGTAATCACTAGTTTATATGGTAATTAAATAAAAAGATTTCCAGGAATGCCTTTAAGGACATTAAAAATGCCATAAGATGATATACACTACTCTGATGCAAGAATGTGTAAAATACAAAAAAGCTTAAATCCATTAAATTCATCTCCTAATGAAAATAAACAGTATAAATTCTAGAAAATGTTATTAGTTGAAAATCTTTTGAAATTAAATCTGGAGCACCAAGAATTCCTTGAGGTAGTTTCATAAATGTTTAGCCATCTGATTTGCAGTATGCAGTCCTTTCTGACTGAGTACAGTGGTACTCTGTAAGCCTGATTTGATCTGATTTTGCTATCATTAAGCCATACTGATTTGGAAAGAGGATTTATACATTTTTTAAAGAACCATTCATTAATTTTAAACCTAAATTGCTTCATAAAATGCTTCAGTTTCTTGGAATTCATAGCAAAGCTTGCACCCTTGGGAACCATTTTGGGTATCGTGGCTTAAAAACGGGGCAGTTTGTCAAACTATTATTGCAGTTTGACAGTCTGAGTTTAAAACAAAGACATTGTACTCACTATCCATTTTTAATTAATATTGAGCCATTATGAAGGGTTACTTTACCTTGCTTTTTTCTGAGAAATTGAAACATTAGCCTCTGTTGGTCTAACAATAAAGACAATAAAGAGTGGGAAAGTTGAAGATTAAAATGAGCATCCTCAGGCAGCCGTGCTCTGCTTCGGCCCCTTCATCTGGGTTGCAATGCCACCCAAAAAGTTGCTGGGACTTCCAAGGTTGTAGTCACCAGCCAGGTCCACCTGAGTGGGTAAAGCATGGTTTTCCTTTCCTCGGCCCCTTGTCCTCCCCAATGGTTGAGATACCCCCTCCACTCTGTCTGCTTGGCACCCTCCCCTCCTATCTAATTTTGTGTGGTCTGCAAATGACCACACAACCTTGGCAGAAAAAAGGTTCCCCACCTCTTTTTTTACACTTAACATGATGGATGGGGCAGTCTGTTTACAGAGGAGAACATTTGCCTTGGAACATAAGGGAATTCCTACTTATCTCTAATTTGTGGTAGGACCTAGTGGGGCAGGTTTTTTTTTTTTCATGTCAGAGCTTCTCAAGTCACTTCTGATATGAAAGAATTGGTTGTCTGCAAGGACGTTGCCCAGGGGACGTCCGGATATTTTGCTGTTTTATCATCCTTGTGGGAGACTTCTCTCATGTCCCCACATGGGGAGCTGGAGCGAACAGAGGGAGCTCAACCCGCTCTCCCCAGATTCGAACTGCTGATCTGTCAGTCAACAGTCTTGCTGGCACAAGGGTTTAACTCGTTTTACCACTGGGGCAGTGACGTTGCCCTTTGCAAGTTGGTGGACTGTGGAGAGATACATGAGAATGAATTCTATTCTTTGTAGGCTAAATTAGTCCCACAGGTGAAAAGTACTTTTGCTATGTTGTAAGGTCTGATCAAGATCTTCAAACCATAATTAGGGATATTGTTGGTTTCCAACAGAGCGTTTAGAGTTCTAACAGCTTTTCAACTAAATTGGGATGGTTATCGCCCCCTGATCTTTGAGTGGCTTGCATCCCTACTCTTCTGCTCTACTATTATTTGGAATGAAGTGAATGTGTTTTTGAATCTTTCTAACTTATTTAGGGCATATCTTTTTGGACATTTTCCATTTCATGAGGAATGTCTTGAAGAGCGCACCGCCGTTATACTTATGAGAACATACCCCAGGAAATAACACATTCGGTCATAAATCTAAATCCTAACTATAGTGGAATCCTAAAATTTAGAGGATCTTGGAACATCAACACTTTCGTTAGTTCTGTTGTTCAGTGGGTTTACTTTCATTGGGACAAACAATTGGATTTGGGCCTTAATCTTTTCAAAAGTACACTATTGTGGTGATTCATGATGCTAATACAATTTGATACTTCTTCTCAATCTTCCAGTTAATCCTACAATTATGACAATAATAACTTTGGAACATAAAAGTACATTAAAAGTACTGTACTTAGTTTCCCAAGGTTGTCCCATTTTTAACGGTTTTGTCATGCTGTTGACTATTATAAATGTTCCTGATAAAATGTACAGTATTTACTTCCTTTGGTGTACAGTATTTACTTTGGTAAATATAATTTCACCAGATTCACATTCCATGATTTTCTGTGTCAACCTTAAGGGATAAAAGGACTTTAATTGTGCCTTGATTTAAGATGGGCAGATCAAAGTGACTTAATTTGCTGTGTTGACAAATGTATTTCTTTTCCTCTCTTTTGGCAGGCTTTCAAAGAGATGCTGTATGCAGCTCAGGACCAGGCCCCTTCCATAGAAGGTAAGCAAACTATCATTTTTGCATAAGTTTTGACTTTAAGCACTGAGATACCCATCTTCTGTTCAAAAAAAAATCATCTCAGAGGCATAAAAGCATAAGTCCAGAATCATATTTTAATGGTTCTAATATCTTCTTGCTTCATAATATTTCTCTCTCTCTATGCTGCTGTAAGTTTATACAGGTGGCAGATGTCAATTTGCTTCTTTCCCTGTCAAACAGCCCAATGTTCTGTTCAATATAGTATATACAAAGCAAGGAAGTCTTATCATGGGCATATAATAGCCTTCATTTTCCTTTTTCATTACTATAACAGTTTTCATCTTGTTTTATGTGTCAGCAGAAATATATAATAACTGATTGTAGAGAACTTAGACTAAAAGTAATATTTCCATTTTCCTACCAAAAAACTTATTTCTTGGTAAATACACATTTGTTAAATGTGGATCAATAGTGAACTGAAAAAATGTATGCAATGGTAATGTGTAAGAGTCAGTTTTAAATTTGTTACTATTCATAATCTTCATAAATATTGGTAGTAGTATATGGTTACAGGCTTGTTTTCAGACTGAGAAAAAAAATCTACAAAAACAAAGAAGAATGCTGTGTGGGTCTGTCCGTTTCATACAAATAGCAAAACAAAGCTTACATGAAATATATAAGAGTCCATTTAGATGGGAAAACATGTTAAACTTAAACAAAGAATTTCCTATTTAAATGATATACCAGCTACAAGAAGAATATTGAGAATTGAGAATTTTGGCAGAATCAAAAATAAAAATAAAGATTATGTTTGTTTTTTAAAATATTGAGAGTGAAGGGGAAAAGACAACAAGATACTATATAGAAATAAATTGTTAAAATACAGCAAACGGGTTATAGAAGATAAGATAAGTTTGAATTAAAAAAATAACATTTGATAGAGATGGTGAAACCAAATGTTAAAATGGATACACTGTTAATGTGAATATTACTTGTGATTATGCATTAATTTTAAATATATTGGGTTATATTTAGCAGGAGCTAAAATGCAAATGATTAGCACAGGAAGTACATGGACCATAAAAGTATAAGACTACTTTTTAACCCAAGAAAATCTTCTCAAAAGTCAGGGGTCGTCTTATATGTGGGAGTCGTCTTATACTCGGGGGTTGTCTTATACGTTGGAGTAGCCTTATGCATGGGAGTTGTCTTATATGCGGGAGTAGTCTTATACGCCGGGAGTCGTCTTATAGAGCGGGTGCTGAAACTTCCAATCCGGATTGGAGAATCTGTGGTTGCTGCATAATGTGAGGGAAGTCAAAAATGGCAGTGGCCGTGTCCCTGCTGTATGCAGTGACTGTATGAAAGCATTAAGGCGACGCTGTACAAGTATGGTAGAAGAAAATCAATTCCTCAGGATTTGTGGACTTAATGCGGTCCTGATGGTGAGGTTAAGGGGCGCCACACTGGGAAGGTGTAAGTGAAGGGCAGAGCAAGCTGCAGGCGTTCGGGGCGCCCAGGGTATGAAAAAAAGAGATAGAGTGGCTCTGGGCCCAGAAAAACACAATTCTTTTACCTGTCTGGCCTGCCCTTGTATCCTGTTACCCTACCTCCTCCTGATCTCACTCCTGAAGACTTCAGTGAAGTGGTACAGGTGCGCATGTCCGAGATCTGAGCGGCAGAGAAGGAGGTACAGTAATAGGAAAATTACCATATTGAAATCAAATCTGATGCTTTTAAAATTTTTACTTGGTGTGTGTTGGAAGAGGGGTAGTCTTATACGGCAAGTATATCCCAAACTCTATATTTTAACTGGAAAAGTTTAAGGGTCGTCTTATCTGCCCAGTCGTCTTATATACCGGATGGTTTGATATTTGTTTTTACTTGAAAAGGGGAAAAGTCAGTTTGTGATGTTATTTATTTTTATTTTTCTATTATTATTTTTAAAAGGTGATAATAGAGGTTAGTTGTTAGTTTTAGTTGGTAGGGAGGCAGGATAAGGGACTAAGAATATTATGTGGTTATTTTATTTTATTGTAAAAATACAATAAAATTAATTGGAAAAATAAATATTGGTACTAATATGAAAAATTGCTAATAAACTGAAGAATGGCTAAACATTTTTCCTTTAGGAAGCGTCTGTTTGGTGACAGTAAAACTTGAAAAGCCAACGTCAAGAGTTTTAGATAGGATATTTTTTTTCTATATCTCAACCTTCATGTTATTCAATAAGGCCTGCAGGTTATAGGTTCCTATACTTTGTTAAAAAACTGTGAACCAGATTCAGGTTATGGCAAGTGCTGGCGCCTAAAGAAATGGGAGCTTTGCAACTTTGGCATGTGATGCAGTCTTTCTTGTGTGTTTCAGCAGTGTAAATTCTCCAGATATGCATGGAGGTGTGCAGGAGCTTTCCCCCTGCTGTTCAACTGGATCTAGTTGGACTTGGGACACACACCTGAGGTTGAACCAGTGGCAGAGTACTCAACTGTGCCTGGGCACAGCCCTGCTGCCACTGAGCAGCTGGTTGCAAGTCTGAACCTGGAGGTCAAGTGAGCCCAAGAGACTACTGTGTGTTTCTTCTTCCATAATTGTGAAACAGCAGCCGGATGGTGCTATAGTACATCTCCACTTCCACCCCACACATCCTAGCATCATATGCCTGCTGTTGTCAGCCAGGGAAGAAGTAGTTGCACTGTAGCTATCCAGATCTTTAATCTAAGTAGGCTTTATGCTTCACTTGACTCAAATAGGATGTTGGACCTTTATATCTAGATGATCCTTTATATCTAGATTTTCTTCAAGCTGGTAATAATGATCAAATTCATTTGGATGTTGATGTGTCTTCACAATTTTCCAGTGAGTAGCTGCAAGCATTAATATATCAAAATGAATAAATGAGAAGAGTTAAATGTGATATTTACTTTCTGTGCATTAGGTCCCAGATTTCACAAGCATAAAACTGTTACATTTTAGTGTTGACTTCCTTGTATTCTCTGACTTTGCTAAGTACTATCTAGGCTTTGTTCCAATGTGCACTTGGTTCATAAAACATGGCTTTCCGAACCTGATTGTTCTGAGAAATAAAAAGTGTGTTTGTAGAGACTTGATCTTTTCTTTTATAAAACCTTTAGAACTCTCTCAGTAAATATACTCTAGAACTTGCTGTCCTGAACTTTATTCTGTACTGTCAAACAGTGGATCAGATTTCAAGCTTTTATTGCTAGCGTTTCCAGTTAAAATAAAATTTCACTAGGAACAACTTCAATTTGGAAATTAAGAGGAGAACATGAAAAAACAGCAGATATCTGTTAAAATACTAAGTTAGAAGGAGATTTTCATAAATGGCATTTATTTTTCTACTGTGGAAATGTTTATTAGATGTGGGATAATGAACACTCATCCATGCAAGTCTTTAACCAGTACTAATTTATGTCAGCTATACTAAATTGATGCATCTAAATAGCCAAAAGTTATCAGATCCTGTTTGATCTTGGGAGCTAAGCAGGCTCAGTGCTGGTTAGTACTTTAATGGGTGACTGCCAAGTGCTGTAAGTTTCAGAAACTGGCAAAACTACCTCTGAGTAAGAAAACTATATGGAATTAATGCGATTACCACAAGTCTATAGGTGATGTGAAGGCATATACCTACCGACACACATTTAATTGACTTTTACCATTCTATCCAAACCTATCCTGATAGAACAGTTGGGAATTTTAACTTAATGGCAGCAAGCAACACTAGTGCCTACTGCTCCTTAGCTTCTCCCCTTAATAAATCAAGAAATGGCGATCCTAATATGTTTATTGTTGTATTGGAAATAGGATTCTTAGCTTTTTGTTCCAAAACAAATCAGTAATCAAAATCCATTGTTGAATAAAGTGGGAGAAATTCTTGTTATCTACTGTTACTTGGTATTACTTGCATACTAGTATCAAATTGAACACAACTTCCCGTACAAATTGAGTTATTTTTCTTTTTGATATAATCAGATGACATTATGAGCAAGGGTATATAAGTGTTACCACTGATGTACCATAGCATATTTACCTTGATACAGAAATAATTGCCTGCATTTCCTCGGGGATTTTCTGGCATACAGTGAAATGAACATAATTCAGAGTTTTATATGTTGAAGAATTGCTATTGTCTTGTGGCTTTATCTCCCATGTATAAATTACTCCTTTTTAAAAAGCAAGCCAATATAATAAATACTATAATTTTGCTTGCAAGTTAATATTTTAAAACTAAATGTTATGTATTTGCTTTGAAAGATGGGGAGGATTAGAGATTGGTGGAAAATGTCATGGTAAAAGAACCAAATCTTGTCCTTGGAAAGAAAATTGTGCCTGGCTTTTTTGCTCTCAGCAACAAAGGTTGCTGGACAATGCCTGATTATTTCTACTTGGTTAGCAGATGAGTCTCTATCTCCCCAAGCTCCTGGAAATCCAGATTTTTTCAATAGCAGTGAAGTTTAAAGTGACCCTGTAAATTATTCATTTTGATTATCTGCCTGAATGGCCTGAGTCTACATTTAATATTTTTCCCTAGGATCTTTGCAGCTCTAAAGGGTCTGTTGGGGTTTTTGAAAATAACACAAGGAGAGAAAAGCAATATCAAACTTGAATTTGGTATCTGCTTAGTGCACCTGTAAACATTTTCCATATAGTTTGCTAGCTTTTTATGTTCCTTTTTTGGTTCAGTTCCTATATTAAGTATATGTTATTTAATTATTTCCCAATTATTTAAATACATGAGAATTGTTTTCAGTGAATATTTTCCCTGGAGACATGAAAGAAAGAAAGAAAGAAAGAAAGAAAGAGAAAAAGATGGTTATTTTCTGGAAGAGCCTGATTTTTCAATGTAAGTGATAATTCCTCAGAAGAGATTTATTGAAAGCACCAGTATGTAAATGTTTCCAAAATAGCTAAGAGATATATGGGCAGGAGAAGACAGGCTAAGAAATACATAAGTTGACTGAGCTGAAAAAAGTAGATACACATGTGGGTTTCTCTGGATTTTCTATGCTGGGGATGGGGCTTGCATTTTATTATGTTTCTATTTGCTAAATCCTTTGTGCTCATTACAATTTGCCATGTCTCAGGGCGGGAAACATAATATGTTAGACAAGCCTGATAAATAATATGGATAGATTCAAGCAAGGAAGCCATGTCCCTGAATCTGCAACCCCTGAGCAGGACTGTTGATGGTGGGCATGACTTGAAGGTGTCTTATTCATAAGGTCACCGTAACATAAAGTCAACTTCATGGCATTTAACAACAACAGCTCCTCAAGTTTCAGTCCAACACACAAATCCCTATTCAGTGAGCCCTTGGTATCTACTGGGATTTGCTTTCAGGTCCCACCAGATTCTGAACGAATGCTCAAGTCACTTTACATACTATTGTGTAGGAATATGGAGTCCCTTATATAAAATCACAAAATCAAAGTTTGCATTTTTGAGAGAAAATGGAGTATGCTTAAGCTGTGGGTGGTTGAATCCGTGGATATGGAGAGCTGACAGTACGTTGGTGACTGCTGTGTGGATAGTACTTTAGAAAAAAAGTCTTTTTTTCCAGGTAAATTTATTGTAAATGGAGTGATTATACAATAAAGAATTACAAGTGTTGTGAGTAATACCCCCCCCCCCCAATATTAGTATGTAAATCTGACATTGAAATGCTAGCAAGTTTAAGATATATAATTTGTTACTTTTAAATCTGTTTCTTTATGTGTAACTAGCTGTACCTGCCATGCGTTGCTATGACCAACCTTCCCTCCCTCTTTTTCTCCTTCCTTCCCTCCCTCTTTCCTTCCCTCCTTCTTCTTTTTTCCTTCTTTCTTCCTCCTCTACCTGTTTCTTTCCTCCCTTCTTTTGCTCTTTGGTTCCATCCTTCATTTTCTCCTTCCTTCCTTCCTTCCTTCCTTCCTTCCTTCCTTCCTTCCTTCCTTCCTTCCTTCCTTCCTTTGCTCCCTCCCTCCCTCCCTCCCTCCCTCCCTCTCTCTTTCCTTCCTTCTTTCAATTTTTTATTTCCTTCTCTCCTTCCTTCACTACCTTTCTTTCCTTCCTTCTCTCTTACCCTCCTTCTTTCCCTCTTTCTCTCCCTCCTTCTCTCCTTCCTTCCTTCCCTCCTCCTTTCTGTGTATATGTGTTTTGGTGGTGTATATATGCATATATGTGTGTATGTATTTGTGTATATGTGTGTTTTTCTATGTATGTGGTTTTGCAAATGCGTTGTAATGTATTTTGGGGTTGGGTTGTTTTGCTTTTTAAGTCCCTTCTGTTGTGTTTTTCAGTGTTTTATGAGTGATGGTCATTCATTGGCCTGAGAGGTGTCTTGTGTAAATTTGGTGTCAATTCGTCCAGTGGTTTTTGAGTTCTGTTAATCTCACAAACAAACATTACATTTTTTTATATAGATTGTTCTTTCTGACTAGAACTGGAAATCACTATCTTGACTGTTGTTCACAGTAATTTTAGGAGCAAAATAGTCATGTACGGAGGTGGGGGATTGTTTGTATTAAAGTCATTTCCAACTGCTGGCAGACTTAAGGTGAATGCTTTCTTGGCATGATTTCTTCAGAGGCAGTTTGCCATAGCCTTCTCTTGGTGCCAATAGAATGGGATCTGCCCAGGGTCACTCAGTGGGCTTCCATGGCACAGCAGGGTTTCAGCTCTGGTCTCTAGAAATCCACTACACCATTCTGGCTCTGTGTATTGGGATACAGTAAATTTAAATCTTTGAAGTGATAAATTTTACTAAGATCTGTTGTTTAAACATGGATAGTTGCCACAAACAACTCTTCAGCTAGTATGTTGTTAAGGAGATATTAATTTATTTTCTGTAAAAAGGTAACTTTGCCAGTTTCTGCTTACATTTTTTTATACTGCATGCTTTTATTAGTATTCAAGTAAATATTTGATTTGTTTTATTTTCTTTCTTCTCTTTGAATCATGGTAATTGTGAAGGATCAAAAAAGCTTTCAAATACAATATTTTGACAAATAAGAGGATTCCTCTTCGTGAACATTCTGTAAAATTAAGACCCCTTGAAATAAAAAAAATCACTCCAATGATGCTGTCTGTAATAGCAATACCAGTTTCATTTTGTTAATCCGCTTAAGAGGTCACACCATGTGGTGGCTATTGCAGGAGAACTGCCAAGAAGAACATTTGGATAGCTACTTTTTGTGTTTAAACAGTTTTAAAGTAAACAAGGGCACATGCAGAGTAAAGTCAACTATTTGGCTTCCTGTTGCTGATCTTCTGCAGATATGGGCAATTCCATGAGAAAATAGAAAGGAATAGTTGCATGTTGTTTTACAATTAAATTTGCACATATAAATTTACTCAATAGTGAATTGGGTGAGAAGGAGACAACAAATGCATTTGATAAGAGTAAGAAATTGGGGTTGTGAATCTGTGGGTAGTGACTGACCTTTATGTGTAGAAAGCACTGCAAATCAGGAATATACCCAATTTAGCACAGCAGGGGAATTCTAAAAAAGAGGGAGCTAAGGGTTATGACTTATCTTTAAGATTTCTGTCTCCAATGAAGGAAAAACTCTTTTATTTGGATTGTAATTGGGAAGTTTTACTCTTACAGCATCTAATTTTCTCTTTCTGGATATAGCAGTAAAGAGATGCCCTGAAAAAGGTCAGATTTCTCTGCCTAGGAAAGGGGCTTCTGACTTCACAAAGTATAGAGGCAACCAGGTTTCCTGGAGAATTTATTTTACTACTACTAATAGAGCTTAAATTTTTCTGTCTTTTGTTTCACCTCCTATGCCTCATCCCCCACATAACCTCTGGCTTTATTGAGATTCTGCCAATCCATTTTAAACAGAAACAATATCTTATATAAATGTGGGCCTGTGACTCTTAATGTCATCATGTTCTTATCCTGAATTTGTATGTATGATGTTACTACTGAAGTCATGCACATAAATAGTAATGTCAAGATGACATGATAAATTTCAAAGCTATTTATTTCAGCCCTAACCCAGGCTCTGATTGGCTAAAATGTCATCACCATTTCACATCTGCATGATATTTTTTAGATGCATGTTCATTCTCAAAGCGAAGATTCCCAGGACCTAGAAAAATGCCACCAAAGTTAAATTTAATAGATATCTTGATAGAATACAGTCAATTCCACTTGCAGAATAATTTTCACATGATGGGAGGAGAAATAAAGGACAAATTTATAATAATCTGGAATTGATTTTGCTATATTTTTGAAGAAGTGATGGCAAACATAAACCTTCAAATAATGATTAGATTTTTGCCATTGCAGATATTAATATATAAATAGAACAATTAATACCATATATTATATAGGTTGGGCATTATAAATTCAGCTATAGCAGGGGTCCTCAAACTAAGGTCCGAGGGCCGGATACAGCCTTCCAAGGTCATTTACTAAGCCCTCGCTCAGGGTCAACCTAAGTCTGAAAAGACTTGAAAGCACATAACATCAACAATCCTAATCAGCCAAAAGCAGGCCCACACTCCCCAATAAAATACTGATAAGTTTATATTTGTTTAAATTGTTCTTCATTTTAATTATTGTATTGTTTTTAAGTGTTTTTCGCACTACAAATAAGATATGTGCTGTGTGCATAGGAATTTATTCATGCTTTTTTTCAAATTATAATCCGACCCTCCAACAGTTTGAGGTACTGTGACCTCTGTTTATAAAGTTTGAGGACTCCTGAGTTATAGATTTGTTGTTGTTCATTCGTTTGGCCGTTTCCGATTCTTCATGACTTCATGGACCAGCCCACATTAGAGCTCCCTGTCGGCTGTCAACATCCCCAGCTCCTTCAAGATCAATCCAGTCACTTCAAGGATGCCATCCATCCATCTTGCCCTTGGTCGGCCCCTCTTCCTATTTCCTTCCATTTTCCCCAGCATAATTGTCTTCTCTAAGCTTTCCTTTCTTCTCGTGATGTGGCCAAAGTACTTCAACTTTGTCTCTAGTATCCTTCCCTCCAATGAGCAGCCGGGCTTTATTTCCTCAAGTATGGACTGGTTGGATCTTCTGGCGGTCCAAGTCACTCTCAGAACTTTCCTCCAACACCACAGTTCAAAAAAAGCATCTATCTTCCTTCGCTCAGCCTGAGTTATAGATACAACTTGCTTATTAATATATCTTGAAAAGAGTATAATTTCTTTAGAGATATTGTATATGCAACTATGTGGTAGGATGTCAGGGTTAAGATTATTTTGGCTCAAACCTTGGCCCACATCCAGCTTTGGAGGAAAATTCTCCCTAATATTTCAGACAGGATCTGCAAGGGAAAATGGAGAATGTAAAATACACTCCAGCCAACACTGAATCTCCAAGGGTTTCTATATATTTGTGGCAACATTAGACATATTTACAGAAGACATTGCAATTTGAGTTTGCCATTATTTCAGAGAGTGAGCATAAGCTACAGAAAGAACACCAGTCTTTAATGTCTGTTCCATTATGATTTCCACTTCTTTGTCTGTGTGCCTTTTCCTGCAAGATATTCACTGAAAAGTATTTGCTATGGATAGGAAGTGTGCCTTCCCTTTGACATAATTCAATAGCAGGGGCATTGCTAAATTTTCTCAATCAACATCAGGAAGACCTGTAAGTTTACTTTTTTCTTGTGCATCTTATACTGTAATCTTAGCTTTTGTGTTGTTTTTGCACAGTTTGAACACTGTGTTCTTGCTGTGCCACTAATTGAGCAGGAAGCATGGTGATAAGCCATAAGGGTACCTGTCCTTGAGTTCCCTCAACAATGTCAAGAATAAATGTGAGATAATTAAAGTGGAAGGTTACTTGGTTTGTTGGCCTGTTCATGGTTGAAGCCTGCCAGAAACCTGGATTATGACATTAGTCCAGCCATAGTGAAAGGCACAGTCTCAAACAACATTTTGTTTGCTTTTAATTTCAGTTTCATACTTCTGTGGTCTGGTGCTTATAATGGTGCATCATAATTGTTGGATGATTATCAATAGCTATAAGTCAGTGGTTCTCAGCCTTCCTAATGCTGCAACCCCTTATAGTTCTGCATGTTATGGTGAGCCCCAACCATACAATTATTTTTGTTGCTACTTCATAACAATAATTTTGCTACTGTTATGAATCGTAATGTAAATATCTGATATTCAGGATGTATTTTCATTCACTGGTCCAAATTTGACACACATACCCAATACGCCCAAATTTGAATATTGGTAGGGTTGAGGGGAGTTGATTTTGTCATTTGGGAGTTGTAGTTGCTGTCATTTATATTTCACTTACAATCAAAGAGCATTCTGAACTCTACCAATGATAGAATTGAACCAGACTTGGCACACAGATCTCCCATGGCCAACATAAAGCATTGGAAGGGTTTAGTGGGCATTGACCTTGAGTTTTGGACTTGTATTTTAGAGCGTATCAAGAGAGCACTGTGTTCTCAAAACAATGATGAATCTGGACCAAACTTGGCACGAATTCTCAATATGCCCAAATGTGAACAATGGTGAGGTTTGGGGAAAAGAGACCTTGATATTTGGGAGTTGTAGTTGCTGGGATTTATAATTCACCTACAATCAAAGAGCATTCTGAACCCCATTGATAGAATTGAGCCAAACTTCCTACACAGAACCCCTATGACCAATAGAAAATACTGTGTTTTCTTATGGTCTTTGGCGACCCCTCTGACCCCCCCCCCCCCCCCGATCTCCATTCTCCAGTTGAGAAATGCTGCTATATGTAATATTTATCATTGTTTTGTTTTGTTTGCCATTGAATGTAAGAAGAACTTCTTGATAAAACAGCACAGTCAAAAACACTAAATCGGTGTTTTTAAAAGGATGAATTACACAGTCTAACAAAAGGTTTTTAGACTGTTCCTTGGGTTATTTGCAGTGCTGATTCAGAAAATTGCATTGGATAGAACATATCAGCTCTCGTTCCTTCAATATCGATATCATGGTTTTATATGGGTGAGCAGATACCAACTGGTACATAGCATATGTTCTGTATCTCAAAAACTAGAACTAATGGGGAAATCTGGCATCATTTTTATCAACGGATCAGATATACCCAGAAACAGGTCCAAAATGTTTGTTGGCCAGTGTTAGGGGTTTTAATCTTTGACTAATAAGATTTAGTAAATAAAGTTAATAAATTAATTAATAAATAATTTAGCTGTGTTTTGTTTTAATCAAGTAGCCTGGGGTCTCATGCTGGAGAGAAATAAAATAAACATGACTCAACAATGTTCGCATTTTGTATCCTATTCATGACCTCTCACAACATAATACTTCCATTTTGAATTTGAAACTGTCATGATGTTCCCTCTCTAATGTTCTCACTTCAGTTATAGAATTACATTGGTATCCTGGTATTTTGGTGAGTTGAAGGCAATGAACAGGCTTGATAACTAGACACAAATGGTGACATGTACGCTACAACTGAACACAGGACAGGACTTAATCTTAAGATTTTAGACTGGTGCTAGCAAAGAAATTCTACCATTTTGCTACAGCTGTTAATTGCTAGTTAGTGACAGACCTAGAAGACAACAAATAGAGCTGTCAAAAGTCTTTGGAAAACATGTTAGAGGCAAATATCTCATATTCCTATTGACTTAGATGACATTAACAGAGTAATAGATGAACAAGGCTACATCATGGTGCTGGGTAATCTTGCTGTTATGGGTGCCTTTAGCTTGTATACACCAAGTATGTTGAGAAGATTGCCTGGAGGACTGAATCACGCCACTTATTTGTTGAACTCTTGCTTGTCCTGACCTGTGAACCTAGCCAGAACTAGGATGAATGTTGTGCCTTGATTGTGATTAACACATTCTTAAGTCTCTGCTAGATTAAAGGAAGCATTAATGAGGTACTGTTCAAGAACCCTAGTCTATATGCATAGGCTAGTGGTTCCTGTTAATGGCAGTCCAATGCCCCATTCACCGTTCTTGGGCAGGGTGTTAGAATCCAGTTTGATATTGCTGGTTAATTTAATTATTTCCGAACTATGGCCTAGGTGCTACTATATTATATTATATAGCTCAACTTATATTCAAGAGAATCTTCTCAGATGGAAAAGTGGATCATGTTATTACAAGTGTAAACCAGAAGTGACACACAGTCCAACTGGAGTGCAATGTGAGTAAAATAAAGGTGATCAAAACCTATAAGTATGCAGATGTGTGTTGGGCTATAGTGTTCATAACCAGCTCATAATTTCTTACTCTCTTTCCCTTTCTTAAAGCTAATCACAGAGTCATAGACCACAATGACCATCCCGTCCAACTCCATTCTGTAGTGCAGGAATACACAAGTAAAGCATTCCCAACAAATGGCCATCCGGCCTCTGTTTCCAGAGGAGAGTCTCCCATACTCCAAGGCAGCATATTCCACTGTTAAACAGCTCTTACCATCAGGAAGTTTTTCCTAATGTTTAGGATGTGTCTCAGAGGCACTTCACTTTGCATTATCTTCAGGAGTTGAAAGCTGATAGTTTCCTTTGAGTCCCCTTTGGGGTGAGAAGGGCGGCATATACATGTCGCAAATAAATAAATAAATAAATAAATAAATAAATTTCCTGACTCAGATTGTTGCCTATTCATTCTCGGAATGGCGGTAGGAGCAATCCACAACTATTGGGTTCCTTCACATGCCATTGACTGGCAGGAGTCCATATTCTTTTCTGTCAAAACTGTTCGGATCATTTGCCCCTTCTGCGTCAATTAACTTCTCCTGCATAATTAACAGAATTTCCTTATCTAAGTGTTCTCATTACTTCCATAATGTCTTCCTCATTTATCCTAATTTGCCCTGATTTTTTGAAATTCCCAATGGCACATATCGACAGCTGGAACAATTTTGGAAACCACAGCCTCCTTGGCCAATGTAGAGCCATCATTACCACATATGTCTTCCCTTGTTATCTTCTGCAGTACTCTTTGTAGTATTTTGTTGGGTGGAAAGGCAAACAGGCATCGTGGTGGACACCTGACTTCCAATGTATTGTGTCCCTTGACATCTGGACTTCCATTAATGGAAAAGTAACATAATCTTATAATTCTTTCTCAATCCTTTCACACTTGAAATGCGTTGGAGTCTAGATCTCAAGGTTCTTCCTTATTTTTTGTTGCCTGGTAGACTAAAATGTAGTGATTTGTTTGGCTGAGAGCAATAATCCTTTGGTTAACCATTAACTAATACCAAAGGACTACTGTGTAGCTTCTTAATTTCCATAAAGCTATAATCATAAAGAATGCTGTCAGGTTTAGGGGATGATTCACCCGTGACCTAAAGTAAATGGTCAAGCAAAGTGGTGGGGAGAGAAAAGATAATGGCTTCAGAAAATAACACTGAGGTTAACGATCAGTTGCCATTTCAGTTTGTAAAGTTCCTGACATAAAATTCCATAAATCAATTTCGCCAGTTGTTCTATTGAAATGACATTTTCTTACTGTTTCAGTTCTTTACTCATGCTATTCTACAAATACATCCCGAAAAGCATGGAAACATACCTAGATGCCAAACCTTTCTAAGTAGCAGAGTTTACTTTCATGATAATCCTATTTACACATTTGTTTTAAGCCCTTTTTGTATATCATTGGTCTTAATGCTGTGTAGATTTGGGTATGAAGCAATCTTAATTTCATTTGTGGTGCCTTATTGGAAATATACTTGTTGTGCTAAGTTAGTGAGGTAAGCTTTTGAGTTGAAAAGGATCTGTATTCAAAATTGCGCTTATAAGACATGGTGTCCATATTAACATGTCTAGTGTAAGATAAGCATCTTGTACAAGTGTTTGTTTTTACAGTGAAAGAGATGTCAGTCAGTGCATGTAATATTACAAACACACGCAAAAAGTTGCAAAACATTTCATAAGTCTTACATTGTATATGTCAGTTAAGATAATACTATATGCAAATAACTTCGTAGTAGGTGTTGAAACATCCTACAAATTAGTTGTTTGTATTTTAGAGCAGTTCAGCTATCATGGTGACTTTGAAGTTTACTATACACAGCTATGAAGCACATGTACATCTTATGGTTTTTGTTCATACAAAATTCTTAGGCCAAGATCCAGTGTAATATTTTTCATTGGGTACCAGTGCTTTCACCATAGGCAGCAATCCCCTCCTCCCTTCTATGTATCTTGAACATCTGGGGACCTTCTGGATGGGAGAAAAAAGTGGCTGATAAGAAATTCCTTATTCCAGTGGTATTTATTTATTTTTATTTGTCGTCTCAGGGCAACCAGTCGATTATATTAAATTTCTAACAGAGCAAAGCAAACAAACAGAGAAAATACAAAATGTGTGAGTTTGGTAGTTGATTAAATGTCCTTTGACCAGTACCTGGCCACTTGGAGTGCTTCTGGTGTTGCTGCAAGAAGGTCCTCCATTGTGCATGTGGCAGGGCTCAGGTTGCATTGCAGCAGGTGGTCAGTGGTTTGCTTCTCTCCGCACTCGCATGTCAAGGATTCCAGTGGTGATATGAATGTATGCCATTGGATTTTAATTTTTAGTCTTTTATCACGTGTCCCTTAATGTATTTATTGTGTACATAATTAAATCCTGAGCCAGCAGGAAAATGCTGGATCTAGATTTGAGTTCTTTCAACAAGGATGCCAGAAGTGTGTATGTTGTATAATCTCCTGATGTTTTCCATGCAATCCAATAATGTAAAAGAGAAGAGAATGTGAGAAGAGAATGTACATACTGTATATCTGTATCTGTCGATTCAACCATTCAATACTTGAAAATATTTTCCATCCGCCCCCCCCCCCAAAATCCCAAAAGCAAACTTTGTTTTTGCCATTTTATATAGGAAACACCATTTTACTATACCAGTTTATATACAGTGAGATCTTGACTTACGATCAATCCAAACTTGCAAGGTTTTTTTGAGATACGAGCCGTTGCTTGGCTCGTTTTTTGCTCAGAATTACGAGTTAGCTCTGAATTATGGCCAGCCTGAAAGGTAGTGCTAGCATGAGAGCACGTCACCCTTTGTGAGCTTTTATGTGGAAGGGAGGGCAGGAGGGTCTTTCATTAGCAGCACCATTAGTACCAGAAGGGAGGCTGCGGGAGGCCCAGAACAATGCTGCCACATCCTTCATCTGCGTATCAGTGTGGCAGCCAAACAGGGGCTGCTCCTCCCCGAAAAATGAATGGACACTCACAAGCCAGGCGGAATGGAGAGGGGCTCCAGGCAGGAATGCTGGGCTTAGCATTTTTTGCTGTGTCTTCAAATCTTTCAAGTGAATTTCCTCTGAAATATTGGCTCCTGCTGCACCTGGGACCCTTGTGAAGTCTCTCACCCAAGTCCAAGCCAGGGCTGACTTAGCATCTAAGGAAAAAAGCTAAGGTTACGGAAGACGCGGAGAATCTGCACGTAGGGAGGCATTGATCGGTGGGAAAAGAGGCACAGATGACCTCCCATTAGTTTCTGGTTTGGAAGGGTGATTATTTTTATTTTTTTAAAAATTACATTTTAATACATTATTTGTAAAGTACAGTACATTTTTCTTATTTAAAAACACAATAAAATTGGTGTGCCTTTTGGGAGGACGGAATGAATTAATAACTTTTCAGTGCATTACAGTGGGGAAGTTTGTTTTGGGTTATAGTGATTTGAGTTAAGAGCTCAGTCACAGAACAAATTCAATTCTTAAGTCAAGGTATCACTATATTAGCAATTGAGCATTCATAGATTTAGGTTTTCAGTCTCTTTTTCTCCTGAAGAAAGTACCAAATCTGAAATGACTCCGTTTCCAAATTGGGAATTTGCAGTCAGTGTTGCTGGTGTCAGATTAAACCTATCAGTGGGTATAGGCTAAAGGAGCAGGAGCTTTTTTTTTCTTTGTGTCGTGTCAGGAGCGATTGAGAAACTGCAAGTCGCTTCTGGTGTGAGAGAATTGGCCGTCTGCAAGGACGTTAAAAGGGGACACCCGGATGAATTGATGTTTTTATCATCCTTGTGGGAGGCTTCTTTCATGTCCCCGCATGAGAAGCTGGAGCTAATAGAGGGAGCTCATCCGCCTCTCCCTGGATTCGAACTGCGACCTGTCGGTTTTCAGTCCTGCCGGCACAGGGGTTTAAGCCACTGCGCCACCGGGGACTCCTCTGAGCAGGAGTTGAGCAATAAAGTAAAATATAAAGTAATTTTTATATTTTCCGAACTAAAGATGCATTTTTGTTGATACACTAGGCTTAAAATGCCAATTGAAGACAAATTGTGATTTTTACCAAGGAGCTGGAAGAAATGGGACTGTGCAGAAGTTCTTTTCAGGATGTCATATAACAAAAGATCATTAATCAGGTTTCACTAAAATGTGGTTCAAGCCATCTTGTTTAAAGATAGATGGATCAGCTCATTTCTAATTATGATCTCATTTAGGCTATGAACTCGCCAGACGAACCACGACTTTTTGGTGACTTCCCCACTGACGTACACATGGGAATGCAGGCAAACTGGCCTAATTTGCTGGGTTTCCAGCATAATATACATACTGTACATTTATTTATTGCCAGTGAAGTTAGCCTGATTCCAACCACTATAAGTAAGCATGTGGATGTATACATCATAACAGACACCTCAAATAATAGCATAACTGTAAAGCACTTTAGTATGGGGAATAGCATGGGTATAAATTATTTGGCTGAGGGAATGCTTAAGAGATGTTAGCAAGTACTTATGACTTCAGAAGGTGTTTTTCTATTAACTTTCTATCTTTTAAGATTTCCAACTCAGTGATATCTGGAATTGTTTAGCTTCATTAATCCTGTGAAATAATTGGCATTCATTTTGCAATACAACTTATTAATGTGACCTCGCCATCCATGAAAAAATAAACATCTGTGTTTCCAACAAATTAATTTTATTGTGTTTTTTTCTCGCACCAGCTATATTATTTCAAGTGATGAGGAAGAAAATTGTCTATAGCACTGGAATAATTAACTGTCTGTCTAACAGATCTCTCGTGTGGCATGCCTAAAGTAAAATGCCAGAAATCTGGCTGTTAAAATATTAATGTTTCACTGGTGCCTTCCATGCTCTTTACAAATATATTCCTGTTATGTCTCGAGAATGTGGAATTGAGAATATATATAATAGCAGATGATTACAAGGAATGTTAGTGTTCTTTTTTTTAAAAAAAATACTCTGCATGTGTACTCTTGATTGCTTTATTGTGGCAAGATCCATGGTTGCATATATATGATGATGTATCTTCTCCCTTTAGCAGTTTGAAGAAAATTCTGGGGTGGAGATGCATAGAACTGGGGGAGGGGGGAGAGAAATGAAGAAAAGAGGATCAAGAAAATATTTTTTCTGATTATTTCTCTATATTTTATATAAAAAACATTTTGTTTTTTTTAAATTTTCCACTGGAAAAAATTATAATTGAGGGGGAAACTATTGTGAAATATTTTCTTTTATGAAACGAAGAAAAAAGGCTTCTATTATCCATTAATCTGAGATATTTCTGCCCCAGTAGAGATTACAATGGACTGCAGGATAAAAATGTCCTATGCTTGTGGGCACAAGGAGTCTCTGCTTATTCAACATGTGAGGGACCACAGCACTGTTAAAAACTGGAGATGACGTAATTGCAGAACACTACATCACATTTTCATTTTAATTTGGCAGTATTTTAAATTGTTTAGATTTTAATTCAGTTTTATTGTAATAACTGTAATAATAGTTTTAATGCAATATTCAGGGAGTTCCCAAGTTATGAACAAGATAGATACTGTACGTTTGTTCTTAAGTTGAATTTTTTAAAATGTAAGTTGGAACAGGTACATTTTAAGTTTAAAAAGATAAAGGTTTGCCCTAACATTAAGTTTAGTTGTGTCCAACTCTTGGGTGGCGGGAGGGGTGTGTGTGTGCTTATTTCCACCACACCCAGAGTTGGACGCGACATTGTCTGTAGACACCTCCAAGATCATGTGGCCAGCATGAATGCATGGAGCGCTATTGATCTACTCACATTTGCATGTTTTCGAACTAGGTTGGCAGAAGCTGGGCCTAACAGCAGGAGCTCACCCCGCTCCCTGGATTCGAACCGCTAACCTTTCGGTCAGCAAGTTCATCAGCTCAGTGGTTTAACCCATTGTGCCATCAGGGCAGGCCCGTAGCCAGGATTTCGTTTCGGGGGGGGTGTGAATTTTTTTCGGGGGGGGGGGCTGAGTCTGAGTGAAAGAGGGTCTAGCCTAGCAAATCTTTTGTATCATTACCCCAATACCTCCATGCATATGGGATATATTGAGTATGGTGATCAGATCATGATATGAATAAACATAACAGTTTAAATAATGCACCAGTAAGGCCTTTTCGCGAACCACCATGAGAATTTGGGGAGGGGGTTAAGCCCCTCAAGTCCCATTCCCCCCCCCCCCCCCCCCGGCTACATGCCTGCATCAGGGGCCCTTTTAAGTGTAACTCCAGCCAAAGATATATTAGCTTTGGATAGCATAAGGAAGGATTAACACCCCTATGGAGTTTGTTTGATTGTCTGTGTCCCTGTTCAGAAGATTGCAGCTGACTTTCTTTCCCAGTAGTGATAATATAATTTTGAAAAAAATGGCTTGTTGTGGAAACAAGGATTGGCGAGAAAGCTTCAGTTTTCCCCATGATGACTCTTCTAGGAATAAATTTCCCTTCTGAGGGGTAGATTTCTCTCACTTCCTGTTGTCTCACCCTTGTTCTTAACTATGAGTTGTTTGTAAGTTGAATGTTTGTAACGCGGGGAATTCCTGTATATGTAAATAGATGAAAAATGCAACAGAATTAGTATATTTATTATTTTTGATTATTTTTAAGCATCATAAAATGAACTGTTGTTATAATTTAAATGTACATATTGTGTGTTTTAACTTCCAGAGGGTGTCCTGGTTACCTTAGTGCAGGGGTCCTCAAACCAGGTCATAGTCCCTCAAACTGTTGGAGGGTCGGATTATAATTTGAAAAAAACATGAATTAATTCCTATGCACACTGCACATATCTTATTTGTAATGCAAAAACACTTTAAAACAATACAATAATTAAAATGAAGAACAAGTTTAACAGATATAAACTTATTAGGATTTCGGTGGGAAGTGTGGACCTGCTTTTGAGATAGGATTGTT